>NW_028301607.1:27208228-27518639 GCF_987345545.1 Pholcus phalangioides | reverse complement strand
CAGACGAGACAGAATCATCTTGCCTTCGCTGTATATATAAAGCTAAAGTTAATGAAACAGTTCATGAAAGCTCTTGTTCACAGAATAGCCCTTGCTTTGCATACATAGGACAAAAAATGCATGGAATAAGTAAAGAAAAAATTAAAGCTGGAATTTTTGATGGTTCTCAAATCAGACAGCTCATATATGATCCTCATTTCGTAGATTCCATGGATGAGACAGTGTGGATTTCATTTTTCGTTGTTGTCAAGAAATTTCTTGGCAACTAGCAACTACAAGGCAGAAAACTATGTTGAACTAGTTAGCAGCATGCTCAACAACTTTAGAGACCTTGGTTGTAATATAAGCACAAAGGTTCATTACTTGCGCTGCCTCTTAGACGGTTTCCCCGAAAATCTATGTGATACAAGTGAGGAATAAGGTGAACAATTTCACCCGCACATAAAAGCAATGGAAGACCTATACCAGGGTAGATGGGATACTCATATGATGGTAGATTACTTTGGAATCTATATATAAAGAAACTGTGTAAGCAAAGTTTTCACTTAAGAATTCCAAACAAAAGAAGCTTTCGGAGTAGGAATCGCTGTGTCTTTTTCAATGAATTGAAATAATAAAAATTAATTAAGAAAATTTTTCCTTCAATTAAACGCCTATACCCTAAGCCTAATTTAATATTTTTACGTAAATAACGCTATTTTCATGTCACAAACAAGAGCTGATGGGCGAAAATTGTCATATTCGTTTTCAGCACATGAAATACACAATAATGCCAGTTAATAAAAGCCCGGCACAAAAATCAGTGTTGCGCATTGTTATTCTTAGGAATAGGTTAATATATTCTTAGGTCTCATTCATTAATACTAATCATTAACCTTGACGCGCGGACCAAATATGGTCCTGAAGGTTATTTGATGTTGCTTGCCCTCCTTAAACCCAATTTTGTAAAAATGAACCAAGCGGCACATTTTTACACATAGCTTAAATGATCCGTAGCACAATTCCAGAGCATTAAGAAGTAGGCCCGTGGCACATTCACACAGGGGCGTCGGAAGTGTTTCGAACCTGTGGGTGCTCGTCTTGAGTTCCCTGTAGGAAATTTCGATTTCTGAATCAATTCTGTGGGTGCTCGGACCTGTTTTACAAACTTCCGGGGGTGCTCAAGCACCCACAGCACTCCCGGCTCCGACGCCACTGCATTCACATATCACTTAAGTAACCCGCGACACAGTTCCAGAACACTTAAACGATCCGTGGAACATTTAGAGATCCCTTGAGTGACATGTGACACGATTTTAGAGCACTCAAATCAGAGACACTACGATCCCAACACTACCGCACAAAGCGGCTTGGTTAGTTGAAAGACGAACGAAACCACACGAGCAACAAATATCCTTTCTTTCTAAGGCTTTTTGGATCACGTGATATTTCCCTTTTTCTTGAGGGACATACAAGGTAACCAATACGGCGATTTCCTGTGCGACTCATGAAAGAAACAAATCTAAATTGAAGAAACATAGAAATGAATCGGTTTCTTTTTATTTTTAATGCGAGCTAGATATTTCGAATTTTTTTTTAACTTCAAGTTATCGATCTAATGTTTTTTTCTTCAAAAAATGCTTGATTAAAGTTGCGAAATTTCTTCGATGTAATTTATATGGGCCCCATAACTAATTTCAAAACATCCTGAACTATATGGATTGATGCCATTGGATAATAAAAGACAATACGGAGACATTAATTCTCATTTCCGCTCTTGAGAAAATATAAATAAGAAGTTGAAATCAATGTTATTGCATGGATATCCACCTCAAAAGTGGGTCTGGCTCATTATTTTATATTTAATTTTCTGGTCTTCGCATCTCTAAGCGAACTCAATATTTGGAAAACCAAAAATTCAATTCAATTTTTAAAATTATTGATGCGGCGGAAAACCCCACTAAATCTCCACATTCCACGCTAAAATCGGCAATTTTAACATTTAACATAAACTCTTATTTGGATCATCCTGTGTTTGTCCCTCAGAGTGATGCTGATGATGATTATGACGTCTATTCGAAAATCCTCATTCGGAATTGCAAGAGAAAAAATTGTGCTCTTTCCCTGCTGACCATGCCTCCCTATCTCCAAGATTTGTGGTGCTGAGGGGGCCTTGGACGATTCTTGTCATTTTTTATTTTCACACACAGTTAATTCATTACGGAGGGAGAAGCACATGAAAAATCTGGTTAGAGTTCCCGCAAAAGACAACGGTCTATAAGGGCCCCTGCAGCAGGATATGGGGGGAACTACTACTACTGCTAGTAGGGGTAGTTCTGGCTCTAGGGGGGGGGGGGCTATGATTCTGGCTCTGGTGTCTCTACCTCACGTTTAAAAAAAATGTCCATTTCTAGATAAGTGTTGTTTTATTGCTAACAAGGGCTATTCAAACCGAAACCTACGACTCCGAGTAGTTTGCCGATCTCGAACGACTAGACCATAGTGTCCCAAACTTTTTGTTCCATCGCCTTCTTCTTTGGAAATTTTTTTTTCATCGACCTCCAACTCAAGTAAATCCATAGGATCCTATGTTAAATCCGTAGGTTCTATCGCCCCCCCCCCCCCCGGACCATTCCATCGCTCACGAGCGGACGATATTGCCCACTTTAGAAAACACTGGACTATACCATAGGCTAGTGTGTGTCTCAACCCTTTTCAGCACATGGCCCTCTTTGAACAGCAATCAAAACTAAATTTATAACAAACACAAATTTTAAATACGATCGATTTTTGGACACCTGGGCCAGGCACGGTCCCAGAAGGAGGGATTATAATCCCCTCCCAAGAGCTGAATTATGTGGGGGAAAAAGATGTTTACAGGTCTAAAATACAGGACGATCTCTCCAACGAACCTACACAATGAAAATCAACCCTCCCGACATATCTCAATGGGTGCGCGCATACCCTGTGATCTTCCTTTTCGGTGGGAGCTTTTTATGCATGGCCGTTTCATCATCATCATCTCAAAGCAAAGCGGTGTTCTGGGGACCCATATTGAGCTGGTAGTAAGAGCTTTCATATCCACATTCGAAAATCATAGTATTAGATCTCATCATGTGATATGAGAATTGAACATGCAAGGTATGTTCCCAATCAGTACGATCCCTCGGAAAATATGAATTTCGAGGCCCCCTCCCCACCCCATCAGTATTTTTCTCTGAGGAAGAGGCGTACGCAGGGGAAGGGAGCATGTGGACTGGGCCTAAAATACAAAAGGTAGCCAATATTGGGGCCTTGAAAATTTTTGAGCCTTTGCGGAACGAGACTGGGTGGGGGGGGGGGGGAAATTCTGGTGCCCTGGCTGCCGGAGCAGGGGGGGGGGTGATAATGCCACCGTCTTTCACCCTTTCCTTCAACATAATGACGGGCGGGCGGGGGAGGGGGTAAAATGTGTTCTTTCCCGACTGATCAAGAATCTAGTGGATGGCCTTGAGTGTCAGCTAAACCAACGCCATCTATAGCTAGAGTAGGTATAGTTGATGTTGGCTAAACTCGATTCTCAAAGTTGTCACATTTTTTTCAAATTCGAACCTTACTGCTTTGCTTGTTCACGGCTTTCTGCGAGAGCCCCCCCCCCCCCCCCCCACCAGCTTCTCTGATGTCATCATTGAGTAGTGGAATTTAAGGTGGGCTCATTGGTCAGCTCCATGACAGACTTTTCACGGGTCTTTGTATAGTGAATTTACAGCATGAAAAAAAATTATGTTAATTGCCCCAGGCCGCATGAACTGGATTGCGGCCGACGCAATATAAATCTTACTTATACAATTCGCTTCTCCCGACACATCGATCTGAATCCGCACCTGGCGGTGCCCATTCAGCCTCGCAGGTCGCACGGCCAAAGAACCGTTCCTAGTTAAGAACACCGATTAGGGTTTATTTTTTTGAATTGTTTCCAACTCTGCTTCAACATTACAAGAGGGTGCCAAAATGCTTGCTTGACTCAGCTGACCAAACCTCTAGTTGTGTCCCCTGGATTATGATGGTCTTAAGGTGGCCTTGATGTACAAATAGGTGGGAGCAGAAAAGGGAAATGAATCTCTGCCCGTGCGGGATCTATTTTTGGTGCCCTGGTGACGTTTCTCAGCTCAAAAAAAGTTTTTTTACCTTTCAACTCGGATTTGGCACCCTTTCCTAGAGAGCTGCCCGATGAGGCTGCGCAGGTCGTACGGCCTCTGTGGGGGCTGAAAGGCTTCAGCCTAGTTTCTTATAATTTTTGTTTTATCATACTATAAATTCTTTATCGAGGGACCAGTGAAAACTCTGACCTCCAAGGCCCCCACTAAAGGTTCCAGCCTAGCGACCCTTGCTGCAGGACGTGGGTGCGATAAATGCATCCAATCTTCCCGACTAGGCCAGTAAGTCCTTTAGATGTTGTATCTATATAGAAAGTAATGAGTCCCGTATATACCGGATGACTCGAAACGTTTTACGCCATCTGCCAATAGCATTTTTTTTTTTTTGCCTTGTACAATTTCAGCGAATTCACAATGGCACTAACAATTTCATGGAATTAAAATTAATTTAATACTCTAGAATACTTTAAGACATTCATTTTTAAAAATATTGTTTGTTTACTTATAGCTCAGTGTCTGAATCAGAAGTGCCTTGTGTGGTGATGACGAAGCTCAGGTATAAAAAAATTAATTCTTCAGTCAGCTTTGCTCCTTATAAACAAAGCTTATAAACTGACCTGGAAGATCAAACTTCCAGTTCAGTAATTTTTTCAAGACCCAACAACATCGAGCTTATATAACTAGAGGAAGCATGACGTCACCATGGAGGGAGCACCTCCTAGAGATAGAACGCTTCCGCAGTATGCTTGAGACGTCAGTAAGTAGTCCATTTTCCCTCAGAATATTCAGGGGAAAAAATTCCCTGCTCGTGCCAGTATCATCGTTGTGAGGAAAAGAAATGACCGTATACAGAATTGGCGATTTCTATGCCCCACATCCAATCACTATGCGGTATTTGTGAGCCAATTAGGAAGATTCTACGCCAAAATAAGAAGAAACGAAATAGGATGCCGTGTTTCAAAATGTGGCAAACTTGCTAGGTAGTCTGAATGACGTTTATGGCAGACAGTGCAGAGGCCTTCTATCTCTAGGAGGTGCTGGCTGAGAACGGTGCCCCCAACATCTTTCGTCGGAAGACCACGTGATTCGGTGCAAATAAACACGATCCCCCATAGAGATCAATGTTAAAATTGCCGATTTCATCATATAAATGCGGAAATTTAGTCGAGTTTTCCACCACATCTATATAATTTTAAAAATTGTAATGGATTCTCGATTTTTGAAATATTGAGTTCTCTTAAAGATACGAAGCCTAGAAAATTAAATATAAAATAATGAGCCAGACCTACTTTTGAGGTGGATATCCATGCAATAACATTAATTTCAGCTTTTTATTTATATCTTCTCAAGCACGAAAATGAAAATTAATGTCTCCGTATTGTCTTATATTATCCAATTGCATCAATCCATATAGTTTAGGGTGTTTTGAAATTAATTATGGGCCCATATAAATTAAATTCCGCAGCTTTAATCAAGCATTATTTGAAGCAAAAACAGGCAGATCGATTCATTTCCGTTTCTTTCATTTAGATTTGTTCCTTTCATGAGTCGCATGCGGCATTCCTTTCACGAGAGTAATTAAAGATAATTCCAGAATTAATGAAAGAGATACTTTCAGCATTGACGACATTGATAAAATTAATGGAAGTGATAATTCCAGATAATGAAAAATAATTCAAAAATTAATGGAAGTGATAAACCGGAATTAATGGAAGTGGTAAACCGGAATTAATGGAAGTGATAAACCGGAATTAATGGAAGTGATAAACCAGAATTAATGAAAGAGATACTTTCAGCATTGACGACATTGATAAAATTAATGGAAGTGATAATTCCAGATAATGAAAAATAATTCAAAAATTAATGGAAGTGATAAACCGGAATTAATGGAAGTGGTAAACCGGAATTAATGGAAGTGATAAACCGGAATTAATGGAAGTGATAAACCAGAATTAATGAAAGTGATAAACCGGACTTAATGAAAGTAATAATTCCAGTTAATGAAAGTAATAATTCCAGTTAATGAAAGTAATAATTCCAGTTAATGAAAGATAATTCAAAAAAATTAATGAAAGTGATAATTCCAGAATTAATGAAAGTGATAATTCCAGAATTAATGAAAGTGATAATTCCAGAATTAATGAAAGTGATAATTCCAGAATTAATGAAAGTGGTCATTCCAGAATTAATGAAAGTGGTCATTCCAGAATTAATGAAAGTGATAATCTCAAAAAATTCCATAATTAATGAAAGTAATAATTCCAGAATTAATGAGACATAATTTCAGAATCAATGAAAGTGATAATTCCAAAAAATTCCATAGTTAATGAAAGTGATAATTCTAGAATTAATGAGACATAATTTCAGAATCAATGAAAGAAATAATTCCAGCATTAGTAAAAGAAATAATTCCAGCATTAGTAAAAGAAATAATATCACCATCAATGAAAGAAATAATATCACCATTAATGAAAGAAATAATATCACCATTAATGAAAGAAATAATATCACCATTAATGAAAGAAGTAATTTCAGCATTAATGAAAGAAACAAATCCAGAATTGATTAAAGCAATTATTCCAGAAGTAATGATAGAAATAATAATTAATAAAGAAATAATTCCAGAATTAATTTCAAAAAGGACTGATACACTTGGATAATATAAGACAATACGGAGACATTAATTTTCATTTTCGTGCTTGAGAAGATATAAATAAAAAGCAGAAATTAATGTTATTGCATGAATATCCACCTCAAAAGTAGGTCTGGCTCATTATTTTATATTTAATTTTCTAGGCTTCGTATCTTTAAGAGAACTCAATATTTCGAAAGTCAAAAATTCAATTCAATTTTTAAAATTATTTGATGCGGCGGAAAACCTTACTAAATTTCCGCTTTTCTATGCTAAAATCGGCAATTTTAACATTGATCTCTATGGGGATAGTGTTTGTTTGCGCCGAGTCACGTGGTATCCTTGCATTAGATGTAGACGACGTGGCGGCGGCTGGATGCCCCCTCCAGTAATATAAGCTCGATGCCCAAGAAAGATATCAAAAACAAAGGACCTCCATGCAAGCAGAAGACAGGTAAGATCATAAAAAGTGAATTTTTCCACATTCCACTTTATAGTAATGTGCTGCCATCTAATGTCATATTTAAAAACAATTAATGTGGTGATGATGAAGTTTAATTAAAAAACCTATATTCTTTATTCCTCCCAGTTCCTTATAAACAAAGCTCATAAACTGAACTGGAAATTTGAAAAGAAAGTTCGGTTATTTTATTTGAGCATAAGGAGACATCCAAAACAAAGAACCTCTTAATAAGCAGACGACAGACAAGAAGTCGGTTCCCTACAAGCTAAGCTCACAAACAGAACTGGAAGTTTAAACTGCCAGTTCAACTATTTTTGTAGGACACAAGGAGACATCCAGAACAAGTAAGCTGGAGAGAAGCAGACGACAGAGATTCTGAGGCTTGCATCGAGGTTATATAAGCTAACCATATTTGTTCGCGGAAAATACGGGAAATTCGTCTTCAAAATACGGGAAAATACGGCCAAAAGTGAGTAAAGTTGCCATTTCATGCGAAAATCACAGAAAAGTTGCTAATCGCGGGAAATGAATCTCAATTTGACATTGCAGTGAATTAAAATAAAAACCTTACAAATACGCGAGTTGAACATTGTAATTTGTTATCGTAATTGTCATAATATATTTTCTGGAGTTGGGAAGATAATTTTATTCGTTGATTTGATGAATGAAATGAAGAATAAAAAGTCAAGTTGGCTTCGTTGGAAATACATGGAAAACCGGACATTTCTGCAAAAAAGTCGGGACTATCTTCTGCGAAAGACTATCCCGGGAAATACGGGACGTATTGTCACCCTTAAGCCGGGTTTTCCTAGGAATAGGTTTGTTGCGCAGCGTGAACCGAATTAGACTATTTCGCGCCGACAGAAACACGTTACATAATCACGCTAGCGTTTGTGTTTTCCTAGCGAGGTGCATCAGGGCGGCTATATAAAGTACATTATATGGCTTTGGCATCAGCTACTCTGTCGTCGGTTTGAAGGGAAGGAAAATAAAACACAGAAGAGTAAAGAGAATATCGGCAAAACCGCGGTGCACGACGCATTTGACTCCTCCAGAAGCAGTCTGCCAATCACGCCCGACGTAAAGCGCTGTCGTCAGGCGTATTGCGCTTTGTTCTGAAAACAGTCATGCTGGTTTTCTTACTGGTGAGTGGACGGCGTGTCGCGCTGGGCGAATCACGTTGTGCGCGGTACAGGAAACCTGCTCCTAGGAAAACCCTGCTTAAGTAATATAAGCTGGATGGAGGCTTGATTTATATACAGTTTGTGCTGCCATCTAATTTCGAAATTTCAGGCAACTCATGCGATGATGAAAAAAGAAAGAGAAAGAGTTATTTGTTATTTTTTAGCATAAATTTTTTTTATGAGATGAAAATTTTGGTAACAAAATTCGTACAAAAGAATTCGGACAATATGGATGATCGAACAAATAAGTGAAAATACGGATTATGTGATCTTCAGATAGGGTTACCAGATTCAAAACTGAAAAAGTAGGACGCCTTGTTCGAACTTCAGTCAGTGCCCTCATAACGCATGCCTCCCCCACCCCGGGAAGTGCCAACACCATGGCCCCCATATCCTGGAGCGGGGTCCCTAGGATGGGAACTTTGGCGGGCTCCCCAGACCAGACTTTTCATGGGCCCCTTTATAGTGAATTTATAGCATGAAAAAATGAAAAAAATGATGAGAATCGTCCCGGGCCCTATCATCCTCCCCCTTGTGGGGGGCCATGGCCAACACCTTCTGCTTTAGAAGGTATTAGCTGTGCCGAACGGCCTCAAGAGAAGAGGTGCTTCAGAAAAACGAGACGTAGTTGAATTTTTGAGGTAGGGCCTCCAAAAAATCCCTTGGCTCGGGGCCCATGATGCAATTACCTCCATGCCTGTCAGTTCCTCCCTTGTGGGGATCATGGAACTGCAGTACTTGATTCCCTTACTTCTATTAATTTACATTAATTAAACGAAAACAGCAATAAAAAATTCGAAAAATTATCAAAGTTATCGAATTGCAACATACATTTGATAAAGAGGTGATGAAGTGATTTAAAAGTATGACAAAAACTCATGTCTGTTCTATATGGTTCGAGCCACGATGAGGGGTCAGTAGGTATTGGACATAGCAGGCCAACGCATGCGATATCTTTACCCTTTTTTGCTATATATCCAATGGCAATAGGAAAAAAGGACTTCTTCACTGACGTCGCAAGCTTCAGGCGGAGACCTTTTTCTATGTGGTGTTAACCAGACCTGCGAGCTAACCCCACTGTAGTCACAATGGTGGTCGGCTAAAGTTGGTTTTCTGTGGTTCCCAACTCGTTAGAGGTTTTTTGAATATTAACGTGGAGGTGTGTCTGGTTCTTCTGTGGTTCCCAACTTCAAGGCGCGAATACGAGCCGATCTCCCCTATAAAAAGTCTCGCCACAGAAAGCAACAGACCTAAAAACAATACAAATATAATTCAATCAAAACACATTAGTCACTTCACTTCTGAAATATAGATGGCGACACTGAAAAATCAAACACGACACTACATAAGCTCTCAGACTGTTAGATTCACACACAGTTACACTTCCGGTGTAAGTCACTAGTTAGTAAATCGCCCATAGATGGTGATAGACCTGAGTTGTGCTCGGTTTGAAAGAAAGAAAGACCCGCCAGCTCACCCTTAGTTGCGGACTTGTCATGGGTGCTCTTTCACCTGATTTCGTCTCTTCAGATTTACATTAGTTCATCTGATTTCATCATCACTATTTTCACCCATTAGAATACGCAAGGACCGAAGTGGGGATGGGGTCATCTGGTCGCAGCATGGCCCCCCACATCCTGAAGCAGGGCCCCTAGGCTGGGATCTTTTACGGGCCCCCCGACCAGACTTTCACGGGGGCCTCCTTCATGATGAATTTATAGCGTGAAAAAACAAAAAAATGATTAAAATCCTCCCGGGCCCCAGGGCCGGAGCCTTGTCAGCCCACCCCTTGTGGGGGCCATGGGTCGCAGGTAAAGAACTACTGGACCCAGGGCCGTCTTGAGAGCATCATGGGCCCCCGGGCCAAGTGATCCTTCAGAGGCCCTACCAGGCAAATTCTCGTAAATTTCAACCAGATCTCATTTTCGTGAGGCCCCCGGGCCGTGCTCGGGGTGGGCCCATGCCTTAAGACGGTACTGACTGGACCAGACTACCGATAAATCAAATATGTTCAAATCAGCTCCGCAGTGAGCAGTCAAGTCAAGAGCTTGAATGATTACGCTTCACCCGCCAGGTGGCTTCATTTCGCATCATTTTCGCTTTGGATCAGAATGCAGAAATCCATAGAAATAGAACTCCGATGCCAGGCGTTGCAAAGTCCATTCCGGTGGTTGCGTCCGTGCTTTCCAATGTTGTTGTTGTCGCTGTCCACCCTACATAGGCGGGAAAGCCACCGGTGTTTGCATTTAATCCGCTTCGTGGAGTGAACGCCACCATCGAGCACTCTCTCTCGTCTCTCTGATCGTGAACGAGTCTCATAAAATCCCGACTCAAGAGATGGCAGATTCACAAGAGCAGCCAATGCACGTCGAGGAGGACGGGTCAGTCTGGTTTCCACACATATTCTTTCGTACGCGAACCTGTTAATAAATTATAGAGTTACCCCGCTAATCAGTATTCAAATATAATCCGCACTGTATACACGGGGTTGCGCTCACGCTTTTTATTCAGTCCACATATGGGGGATTGAACCCATCCACAATGAGTACAGCCGTTCACACTAGCATGGCGTTTCAGAACCAGGGCTCCTCATAACTCTAGTGTCCTCTAAAGCATTGCTTGGTTTACCATGGAAAATAGATCTGTTATTGCTCTAGAAGATTTTTTGTAACATTCCCTGGAAAGTAACATTATTTCGAGTTCCAAGACCACTGTTCGAGCTCCAAACCACACTGTACTGAAATTTGTAACTGTATTATTCAATTGAATTATTTCAGTATATTTCATGAAAAAAACTATATTTTAATTTAGCTTTTAAGTTCAATTAGGTTCATATATTAATGTCAGCGTTTTCTCCTCTTCAGTAGAGTTATTTGGATATTTAACATATTAGCATGTGTTCCGATACTGGAGTACGTTCAAGAAACAGGATGGGAAAAACTTCAAAAAATGGTTTTATCTCATATTTTTTACCATCTTCGCTTCAAAATACGGAAGCGAAATGACAGCTCAAGCAGAACGTGAAACAAGCTTAACTCCAGTAACATGTTAAGAATATGTTAAGGCAACATGTGTAACCAATTTGTTAGAAATTCTGCAGAGGACGATATAACGAGGTGTATGTGCGTGGTAAAGTAGTAAGTGCACCATAGCCTCTCAGATAAGACTTTTATCCCTTAAATAGAGGTATCCTTCCTTCAGAAGTAAATGAATTATTTTTTATTGTTCAAATGAACACCGAGATCACAACACCGTTCCTTTAGATCATAGTTTCCCCAAACTTTCCGTTCCATCGCCCCCTTCTTCAGAAATTTTTTTCTCTCATTGCCCCCCAACTCAACTGAACCCCTAGGATCCTATGTTAAATCCGTAACTTCTATCGCCCCCCCCCCCCCGAACCATTCCTTCGCCCACTTTGGGAAACACTGCTTTAGATAGAGGTGTCCCTTAAACGGAGGTATGATTGCATCAAGATGGGCTGGGTGCAGTAACCTACGTTGACAAGACACTTGCCGACAAAAGGGTGTTCTAAGGTGTCATAGGTTCAGTACTCATTTAATCCACACCTGGTTATTTCTCAATGCAGATGTGCAATCGTAAACAGTATCCTAACAACTGCACAGCATTTCGCTATCCTAATTAGAGATACTTTCATTGGACAGGGATATCGGGCAAGCTTCCAGTAAAGTTGATCACCTTTTTTTTTCTTCTGCATGGCTGCCAGACTACACACCTAGCCAATAGGATTGCCAAATCATCCAAATGGCAGGTTCACGAGAGCACTTTGCTTCTTCCAGAAAGTCCCCTTGTCAAACGCATCAATCTATTGGTTAGAGGCATGTAAAGAAGCCACTTGGAACAGGCTATAAACTGTAGGCATCAGACTAATTCGCTTTTGAGTGCAGATTATGATAATGGTGGGACAAAAAAAGGAATGGATGTCAATGTATCAATGTCTAAATTTTATTTTTAGGTGAAAAAATTATGCTTTGTTCACAAGCAGGACCATAAAATTCTCTTCAGCAACACCTAAGTTTTGTACAGTGATAGGCCTATCATATTATACTATGCTGTATATATTCAGTGAAGGGATTGAAACGGGAGGGAAATTCAGACAATGGGTGGGCCAATAAAACCATACTGTAATGGCAGGGTGGCAAAATTTTTATCTAGCCAGATAGGTAGCAAAACCATAAAAGCTCCGCTCCCAACAATTATTGTTATGTAGTCTGCCTTTGATATTTGCAGTTTTCGTATACACTATCTCTTTCTCAGTTTTCTATAAAAACACTGTTGCAGTGATAATTCTCGCATCGGAACAAAATATAGGCTAAGTTGAGTTATAAATAAACATTTAAAAAATCCTTCCTAAAGTTTTTTTTGGTGCTTCTGCGAAAGTTTTTCTTCAAGACTGTTGTTTCTAACATTGGAAAACTTGCAAGAAAAATTCGAAATATTGACAAAGGTTAGCTTCATTGCTGTGATTTCCCGTTATTATGGTATCAAAAAATCATCAGTCAGATATTTCATACTACAAAAACAAAAACACTTTCTGGATTGTTAATGGAGAACGGTTGACTGATGAAGACATAGAAGAAATTCGAAAACTATCTAATTAACAGCAATTCAGAAATCATTATAGAAAGGATTAATCGAGCTGACTGCTTCTGAAACCTTAAACAATACTCTATGAAGATGATTATGATTTAGAATCAGAAGGTAAGCTCGTTATGAGCAACATAGTAAAGGGTTCCATAAGTTTAGATCGGCAATGGATTGTTTCCATGAAAGAGACCCATCTGTGGTACGTTTTTCACTTGTATAAATGAAGCATTCTTACTATACTCTAACAAGTGAACTTTAAGGCCAGTCGAGGCCAGGCTCTGTCCCTAGTGGGATGTAAGCCATTTACCCCGAGGGGTAACAAGTGAACTGGAATTTAGAAGAAACGATTAACAGACAGTGTGTTGTTCTTTCCAGGAAGCATCACCTTGAATTTCTGGACCCCTCACAGCTTCTACTTCTTCCACACAAAGCAGATAATGTATAAATGAGATGCCTGAAAAACAGTTTATAGTTTGGGTTATTCGCAGATTTTCTGTATTCGAACGTAATCCTTGTGCACATTTCTGGAACATGTTCACCAATTGTGTATACAAAACGTCACACCTTGAATCATCGTGGCCTAATAACTTGTAAGCAATGTATTGTTCCATGAATGACTGTCACAAAAGCCTTGTGTCTTATCCTTTAGTTTGCTTCTTTCTAGAATTATATGCAATTGAATTGGTGGGGAATCTAATTTGTGATGCAATTACCAATTTAGATGTAATTTTCTTGAACTGTAATCAGTCTTTTGTGACGACTTTTTTTGTTTTCTTAGTTTTAGTAATTCTTTTTTAGCTCGTTCTTTTATTGCTTTCATATAAGTTCCCAGGTTATTTTTCATGATTTTTCGAAATTATGGGACACTCTGTATATGCATAGCTGTTATTCTGTGGTGAGTTCGGTGGACTTGAGAATTTTTGTTTTAGAGGCTGAATTATCAACAGAAAAATTGAGGAATTATTAGCAGTTTATAAAAACTTTTTTGGTACCAATGGCTGTGTGTTTAAGCTTGTTTATAATTACTTGGAATTTTCGACATGATTTTCACGAATACATTTAGTTTGTAATGTAGGTGGGAATACCAATTTAAAAATCCATTGACATTGTTTTTAACAGAGCTTTGATCAACCAGATTTTTTCAGGGGGAGGGGTGAAGAACATATACAAAATATATGTACATATATAGTTCACCTTGTTTAGGTCCGTAACTAAGATTTTTGCCTTCGTGGGGCAAACTTGATTGAGTTACCCTCTGCAAACATTATTTTGCTGCTCCCACAACTTTAAAATTCAATAATTTTATAATGGTGTTCTTTGTTCCCACCTAAAATTGCCACCCGGGGTAGTTGTCCCCCCTAGTTACGGCCCTGCCTTGTTTGTCCATTTCTATTGTATTTTTCAAAGCCTGACCCCCTTTTTCAAATGACGAGCCTGTGCCCAGGGATAGCTTAGACTGTTTCTCTCCTTTAAAAAAATGATTGATCAAACACTTTTTGTTATGAAATCATTATTTAAAAATACAATCATACAATATTTCGGCAAATCACCTAAGGATTTGACCCAGTACAAATACTGAATGCTGTAAAAAACAATATTTTTTATCTTTGTTGACTAAATTATAATTTAAGACTTTCCATTATACATTTGAATTGATTATTTATTATTCAGTATTATTACATTCCTGCGAGTATTGATAAGTATATTCTCTCTCATCCATAGGAGATTATTCATCGGTGGCCTCAGCTGGGAAACAACAAAAGGTATATTATTTTGTACATCCATGATTAGCTTTACTCTTTGTCTATGAAAAATGATATTTCTTCATTGAACCACATATGAACATGCTATATGCCCTGTGATTATAATATCAACATTTTACATCTTTTAATTTTTTTAAACTTAATATTGGAGACTGCTTTTTGTTGGTGTCTACCACAGAAAACAACTGTTTCAAGTTTGTACTATTAGAAGAAAGTTGTACGGGACCTCCTTCATCATTGTCATCGTGCATTTCCATCATAATATTCTGGAGTTCTAATGACCCAGTTCTCGTTTGCTTTGCTCATTTTGAATAAAACTAATAACTACTTTCTCTCATTTAGGCCCACGTATTTTGAAATGCAGCATAGCTATTAGGCTAGGAATGAGGAGACAAACTCAAAATGCAGTCGCTTGCAAATATGGCCACTTGAAAATATAGATGGCAGCGTCAGCAATAATACAAAACAAACGACTCTGACCACATAAATACATAAGGGCAATATACATACACAACATGTTTTGGCATGTACTAATTTGTTAGAAATTCTACAGAGGAATGTGTACAAGGTGCATGTACGGTTAAGTAGTATTCTCTTGAACGAAAATGTCTCACTTTTCTAAAACACTTGTTACCTGTTGCAACTTCTTATCCCTCTTGGGGAAATTCTCTCTTTTCATATCAGTTCAACTTATCGGCAGTATGGTTCAAATTGATAGCCAGCAGTGATGTTGTCTTAGAGATATAGAGCCATAATAGCTTTTTCATTGAAATCTTTTTAGACTATGTAAAATCTTTTTTTTTTTTTTGGGAGAGGGAAAGACGTATCATTACACACTCTCCTACATCTTTGGCAAGAAGGGCAGAAAATCATCTTATAGCTGAGAAAAATGTATAAATTGGAGATCACTATATTTAAAACTTGAGCCAAATATAAAGATTTCTTGCAGGGTTTAAGCTAGATAAAAAATTCCTTTAGCAAAAAAGCGAAAATTGGGGGAAAAACTTTAGCAAAATACTCTAATGCTAATAATTTAAGGTTGGATGTCTTCTCGTTTCGTACCTCCTGTATGCACTTTTGCAAAAGTGGCTAATACTACTTTCACATTTTGCAAAAAATGTGACCATAGCTTAAACCCTGATTTCTTGCGAAAAAAATTTTCTTGGCTCTGGTAATTTGGGTTAGTAAGGCATATCTACCCAGTCTACATGATATCTACCCCATTGCACCAGAGGACATTCTGAAATTTCTGAAATTCCCGTTTGGAAAAATGGATCTGTTCGATCTTAAAATATTTCTAGCACATGCTATTTATAAGTGTTTCTGTCTAAAAAGTGTTGAATAACTAACAATTTGTTTTTCTTTTCAATATGTTATACTTAGAGAGACTCCAAGAGTATTTCTCAAAGTACGGTGAAGTAACAAACTGCGAGGTGATGGTGAAACCAGATACTGGAAAATCTCGTGGCTTTGGATTTGTCACTTTCAAGGATATCGATTGTATAGGAAAAGTACTTTCTAGTGGACCTCATGAAGTAGATGGACGTATAGTAAGTTTTTCCCATCTATGAGTAGTTTTATATTTTATATTTTTATTCTGGTTGCTGTAATATCTGTTTTTATTATTTTCCAGATTTGATCCACTTCTGAATCCCTAATAGATTTTTGATGATTTTTAATTTGTTTCCTTGTTGTTGCCATTCATATGAGTAGTTCCCATAATATGGTTTTGTACAATTTTTATTACATACAGTCAAATCTTGATAAGGCAAATCTGCAACGGCCAACAAAAAACCTTGATTTATTAGAAATTTTGATTTCAGAGGGGGAAAAAGTAATATTTATTAAAATAAATGAGCTATTTTTACGAATATTGTATTTTCAAAATATGTAAAGTATTTGCAGATTCTAATTTAATCATATTTAATTAATGAATGAGAATATTTAGAAATAAACTAGAGATACACACTCTATTATGGAAATGGGCGCATACATGGTACTTGTATAAATGAAACAAATTAAAAATAAAGTGTATAAAAGATTATTTTCTGTCAAAAAATGTTGTGATTTTTGACTTTCTCTCTTTTGGCTTTCTTTCGTGAGAAAGTCATTCCCTTTTTTACCAGCAGACAAATTAATCCGCTAAATGAATACTAAATTCTGTTGTCAAATGCTAAATTATGTTGCTGAATACTAAATTCTATAACTAAATGCAGAATTCTATTGCTAAATGCTAAAATTTATTATTAATTCTATTTTTTTAAATTTCTTTCATTCCAGAAAACATCGACTCGATTTAAAGGAAGGAGTTAAGGGAACATTTTAACACTAAAATACAGAAAAAATTCTGGGGCTAGGTGAAAACTTCGACTTAAACAGATATTCAAGTTATCTGAGTTCGATTTATCGTGAATTGACTGTAATTTACATAACTAAATATAACTGAGTTCATGCAGAATTAGCACATTTAGTTAATCTAAATAGAGCATTTAGAAAATCATTGTTGGTTTACTGTTTAATTTCATTAGAAATCTCACACTTCTCGGTCATGTAGTAATAAGTTTGGCTAATGCAAGCAAATTTTTTGAACTTTGTGTGATTGACTTCTCTTTTCTGTCCTTTTCCTATGAAAGTGGCAAATGGGAAATAGCTTGACTTCTTTCTGTCCAAAAAATTGGTGTTAATCAAAGCTGAAAAGAGACAGGTTAATCTATCGAATAATGTCTGTGGTGTCAAATGCCATTAAAACACCTTGTCCATATTTTGGTCCTTCTTGCACAATTTTGTGAGGTATGCATTGGTTTACCTTATCTTACTTGTATCTTACTCTTGCAAATGAGATGATGTATGAGATGGACACAATGTAGATGGCAGCAGAAAAAAATAGAAATTTTTCTATGATATCGTGAATAACAATCCCCTTTTATTCTTTAAGATTTCATTATTAACGAATGAAATTAGCATATGTATATAAAACACTGCTATGACATTTTTCCTCTAAGTGGTCATATTTGCATATGTGTTTGTAGTTACGTGTATGTTATACGTAGGAGGATACAGTATTTTTTTTGGAAATTGACATTTTTTTCTAGACATGATTGACTCTATGTAGCCTGAAACTTGTTGATATAGTAAGAGGTCTGTCTAGACTTTTTCTAGGCTTCTGTTTTTGTGAAAATTTTCCTTATTTTTATGAAAATGGTCATTAATTTTGTGAAAAGTAATTTTGTGGAAAGCAAAACAATCAAGCTAATTTATCACAAAAGAAATGAAATGCCAAAATTCTGGTTTGTGTATTTGTATTCTATGGAGGGTTCTCTTTTCAAATTCAGAAGGTCTGAAAAATGGAAATTTCAGCTGAATAGACTCCTGCTGGTGCATAGCAGCATACATTGTGACATCAGAATAAAAGTCTTCATTTGCAACCAAAATTGTTTTCTTACAGGTTATACAGCACTGCACAAAATTTCTTCCAGAGATATTTTTCAAAATTTGAAAGATTTTTCTTTATCTTTGTGTGCTATACTTAGTGCTACTAGTTGCACAGGTTGGCCACCCCTGGGCTGATACAAGCAAATGCCAGACTTTTTCTCTTCTCATATTAACAAATTTTAACTGCAGGTATAATAATTTATACTGTAATAAACAGGGTTGGCAGGTTTTTGACACATGGCAGTTTTTGACGTTTTTAAAACCGCAGTTTAAACTGTCACGTCAAAAACCCTCCGTCAAAAACCTTTGTCAAAAACTGTCAAAAACTGTCAAAAACCTCAAATATTGCTTTTCGATATAAAAATTCCCAATGAAAATGCACATGTTAATTGCATGTAATGTTTAAAGTGACTATGTTATACAAAGAATAAATATTTAATAAGATTCTAAAATAATTTTCTACTCCCGACAGAATTATTTTGGACAATATATGTTTTTTTTTTCTTATAAAATTTGAATAAAGCATAACATGAACATTGAAGGGAAAACTGTGGAACGATTTGACATTCTTTGATTCAAGATGATTCTTGACCTTCCAAAATTTCTTCAACTGCTTATATATATGCATTGATATAAACTATCTGCTGTACTCTTTTTACAACAGATAAGTGTTTAAAAAAGTTTATTACATCATGTATGTAATGTTGATTTCTGTTATTATTAAATTATCTAGATAACCACTGATACTTAAAACAATACTCTTATTGCACATAACATTGAAATATATCTAGCGATCAAAATACTAAATTGTAGGACTAAAATGTCATTTAATTTGGCAATGCTAGCTTGTATATGTCAAACTTGGTTTATTCTTACTTTTGCACTATGATATGGTACATTTACTAGTATTTATAATGCAATGGTTTTCCAATTGAAGCTATATTCAAACATGCAAAACAAATGCTTTGGGTATCAAGTCTTGTCAGCTCTGCTTTGGTTGAAAATACTCTTTAAAGCTGTGTGAATTTATACACCCTGATCTAAGAAATTTTTAGGAGAAAATAAATGAGTTTAGTTAGTGCATTAACAGATGCTGCATTAGAAATTTTATATGGAATAAAATTTTGGGCAGATCAGAAAATTTAAAATATCAAAATATATATTTTTCCTCAGTAATTATAATTCTGAATATAAAACCCTTTAATCTAAATAAAAGTAAGTATTTTGTTATTTAACATATCTATCAAGTTAACAAAAACTATTTGACATCATTGACAGTAAGATTTTGATAGTTTTAATACCGAGTTAGTTTCTGGGGTCAATTATTTTGTTTTAATTATTGTAATAAATTAATGTTTAAAAATAAAACATTGTAATATGCCAAAAAGTAAGTTTTTCATCATGTTGTATACCTATTATGTTCAAAACATTATCAAAAGGCATTCATTTAGGATTTTGACAGTTTTCGACAGTTTCTGACAGTTTAAACCAGTTTTTGACGCTTGTCATGTCAAAAACCCAACCCTGGTAATAAATAAAATATAGTAAATGTTATACATATGTAACACATTCTTTTTTTTTGATAGGTTGACCCTAAAATATTCAGTCCCCAAAAGGTATGTTCATGTTTCAATTTTCTTTTAATTTATTTTTGTATTTCAATTTATGGTATGTATCTTGAAACACACATTTTACATTTTTGGCTGTGAACGTTATATTGAATAATTAATATAACCAAATAGTAACAAGTCACACATAAATGACATGCTGTTGATATTGTGCAGTCATGGGTCTACAAGGAACATATTGAGAATTCCAATCTCCTTAATTAACCATTTTTTAAAAATTATCTCATTATTTTGCCCCATACCGTCTTTTTACACATATTCTGCTGCTTACCTAATTTCACTGTCTGAAATACCTTCTCTCAGTGTTTTAATTAATTAACATTATAAATTGCGATGGGCAAGCGATGGGGATGAATCTTTCTTACACATCTCCGGATACGATACTTTTTTGAGAAATAGATCTGATAGGAAAGGGGGTGGAGTGTTGATATACGTGAAATCATGTTTGAAGGCTAGAGAGTGTAACGTGCAGAGAAGTGATATTGAAACCATATGGGTTGAACTTGAGAACAAAAGACGTCATAAGCTTATTGTTGGGGTTTGTTACAATCCACCGAATAGGGATCAAAACTATATCGCCAAAATGCATGATGAAATTTCCTACATGTGTAAGCGAAAGAGGGTTCTCATACTAGGGGATTTCAATTACCCGGGTATTGATTGGGAGAACCTTTCATCTGGAAATCAGTATGAAAGAGACTTTCTTAAGTTGGTGCTCGAAAATTTTTTGTATCAGCATGTATCAGAAGCCACTAGGGGTACTGCTATTTTGGATTTAGTTCTTACTAGTTCTGAGGATCTAGTTGAACATGTTTCGGTGGGGGAAGAGTTTTCTTCCAGTGATCATCGTATCGTCAGATTTCTCTGTAACTTTTCCTCGGGTAAGGTTGATAACAAAAGACTGGTTCCTTGTTTTCGGAGAACTAACTTTGATGTTTTGCGAAGAAGGTTAGCGGAAGTTTTCAAAGACCGGTTGGAATCAGTAGGGGTGGTAAGTCAATGGGAAGAATTTAGTACGAAGCTGTCCTCTGTTTTGCACGACGTCATACCCTTTGTTCGAAAAAAGCGTGTTTGTACATCACACCCTCTATGGTTCACGGATAGCGTGCGGAACCTTTATCTTGAAAAGAAAAGAGCATTCAGAGAGTATAAAAGTGGACGAGGTGACCTATCATTGTTTACTGATAAAAGAAGACTGTTGAAGAAAGCGATAAGGGATAGTAAAAAGCAAGTTGAATCTAGGTTGGCAGATAACATTGGCTCTGACCCAAAATCATTTTTTCGATACGTCAATAATGGATGTAAGGGGACAGTTGGCCCCCTCTCGATAGGAGGCTCAAAAGTAGAGAGCAATGTAGGCATGTGTAGTGCTTTCAATGACTTTTTCGCGTCGGTTTTTAATGGAGATAATGATATTCGATATACGGGTGTTGCATGGGGTAATAAAACGCTCAACGATATTCAAGTGGAAGACGTGGAGGTCCTAAATCTTCTAAGAAATGTATGTGCAAGCAAAGCACCAGGACCAGATGATATCTATCCCAGGGTTCTCAGGGAAGGTGCTAATGAATTGTTGGGGCCAGTCGCACAGATATACAGGAGTAGTGTTGCTGAGGGTATCGTCCCGAGAGATTGGAAACTGGCTAACGTTGTTCCGATATTTAAGAAGGGTAGTAGAGAAGTGGTGTCTAATTATCGTCCAGTGAGTTTGACGAGCTCCCTCTCGAAAATTTTGGAAATTATCATCAAAAGGCAGTTTGTGAAGTGGATAGACGAGAATAATGTATTGTCGGATAATCAGCATGGGTTCAGGAAGGGGAAGTCATGTGTAACTAACCTCCTTTGCTTCTATGATTACGTGACTAAGGCTTTGGGTAAGAGCAAAAATGTCGACGTTGTTTACCTTGATTTCCAGAAGGCATTCGATCGGGTCCAACATGGCAAACTCTTGAAGCGTTTACACGATATTGGAATAGGGGGCAACTTGCTGAATTGGATAGAATCGTGGTTAAGAGACAGGTCGCAACGAGTTATGGGGGAAATTATAGATACGGGGAATTCTCTGGTTGGACAGACGTCACAAGTGGAGTTCCTCAGGGAAGTGTCCTTGGCCCCATACTTTTTTCACTTTTTATCGATAAACTCGATCAGGGTATCGATGGAATTACTAGCAAATTCGCAGATGATGTGAAGCTAATGGGGGTAATCGGGAATGAAAGCGATAGGGAGTTGCTCCAGACCAACTTAAACAAGATTGCAGCATGGGCAAATGAATGGAGCATGACGTTTAGCGTAGATAAGTGCATGGTCGCTCATTTTGGTTCGAACAACCCACGGTTCTCTTACGAGTTGAATGGTGTCACTATCCCGGATGCAACTAGAGTCACCGATTTGGGAATTCTCATTGACGAGCGACTTAAGTTTTCTGAACATTGTTCAGCGGTTGTCAAAAAATCGAATAGAATGCTTGGTCTCATTTTCAAAAAGGTCTCTTCGCGTTCTCCTAAAGTCATTCTTCCGCTTTTTCGAGGCTTAGTTCGTCCTGGACTGGAGTATGCTGTAAGGTTTTGGAGACCATACCTACAGAGGGACATAGACTTGGTTGAAGGGGTGCAGAGAAGAGCTACGCGTGTCCTTATTGGCACACAGGGCTTGAGTTATGAAGAAAGACTTCATTTTTTGAATATGTTTACATTGGATGAACGCAGGTGTCGAGGAGATATGATCGAAGTGTTCAAAATTTTCAATGGGATGGATAAGATGGACCATGAACTTTTAGTACACCGCCAATCGACTGCTTTTACAAGGGGACACCAGTATCGATTGGTGAGGGACAATGCAAGGTTATGGTGTCGCAGGGAATTTTTCTCCAATAGGGTTGTTAATAAATGGAATAGCTTACCCCCGGAGGTAGTAAATTGTAACACAATTGACACGTTTAAAAAGAAATACGATAAACATGTTGGGGTAAATCGAGAAGCTATCCATTCATAGAATAAGACAACCATAAGTATTCTTTATGGGCATTGTATAATATTTTATCATGTGTATATATTGTTTGTAATTTGTGTTAATTGCATTTTTAATTGGGTTGCTGTATTTTTGAAACATATGACAACCATATTTTTATGGGCATCTTTTCATCAGCCACCTCGTTGGGCATTTTGCCTGTTGTGGCGTTGTATTTGTATTTGTATTTGTATTTGTATATATTTTATCTATTTTTGTATTGATAAATTTTAAAAACTACTTTAAAGAGTTTTTATTTTGAATGAGTAGAGCACAATAGCATAAATGCAACATTTGCCTCTGTTAGTGTTACATTTATCAATTCATTTATGTATTATTTCCAGATCAACAAGAGTGTGACTTATCCCAAAGTGTTTCTTGGTGGATTGCCACCGAATTGTACTGAAACTGATATTAGAAGTTTTTTCTCGAGATATGGAAATGTAAGTGTTGTTTTATGGTTTGTAAATTCATTAATTCATTTTTCATTTACTGATTCTCATTCAATGAATGTGTACATATAACATTGAATTTTATTTTTTAGTTTTTACATTACAATTTTATGTATTCATGAAAGAGGTCAGTGGTTACGATTGTGCTGGTTTTTTGACATTTTGAATGTACATTTTAATTTTTAAAAGCTTTCTTATAATGATGCATTTTCTTGAACTTTCTATTATTATATATATTTTTTTCATTGGCCATTCATGTTTTTCATACACAGTGTTATTTCGGCTAATGAAGATGATTTGTTCCAGAATCATGTTCATTAGCAAAACCATGATTTCCCATAGGTTTCCATGGAAAATCATTTAATTTGTTCCGGGTACTGCCCAAAATTTTAAGATAGGTCTTTTAAAACACAAAAGAGCGTTATGAAAAAAGAAAAAGACTAAAATAAACAGCTAAGTAAAGGCTAAAATAAACAGCTTCAAAATTAGATAATTGAGAAGATGAGGTACTGAAGATCATTTTATTTTACTCTATCACACAACCAAAATGTCAACTTTAGTCTACTAAAACTGGTGTTGACACACCCCATTTGAGTTTGTCAGTGTTCCCATTCATTTGTGATTTGGTGTCTGACAATGTGTGTACATTTCTGTGTCTGATACATGAAGATGGAAAAGATGATTTCCTGGAATGTCCAGACTGTTCAGTTTGATGCTGTCTTGTACTGAAAGAATGCTTGCTCTGAAAACATAGGCTCCATTTTTTTCAGCTGAACCATTTATATAAAACAATTCAAAAACCTTCAGAAAAAGAAATGAAGGTACATCTGGAAAAATATTCCGAGGTGAAAATGAGTTAATTGGGTTCGAGTGACAGTAATTATGATGACTGGTGCGCTAAAATTCAGCTTAAAATGTGGCTGTTTTATGATAGTGCATGTATCCACATAAATGAAAATCCATATCCAGAAGCCTAGGCTTTGTTAGCCAAGGTAACACAGCAATCATTAATAACCAAGTGTAATAATAAATAGAGTATGAAATATTTTTAACAAAAGGACCATTTTTTAGACATAACCTGTTAATTGGCAGATCACTGTGAAATATAGTTATTTGCAGAGTTCCGAGTTCAAGAATAAAGTACAGAAATGCATGTAAGAAATAATATTCAGGACAAGCATAAAATAAGTAAGCATGTTCATAACATTTCCCCACTGCAACGAATTATTGAATTGGTACAAAAATTTGTGCGCATGTTATTGTAAAGGATGAGAATTCAAAAATTTACCAAATAGCAATGGATTTTGTAAATATTTAGTGATAAATACAGTACAGTACAATAGGTGAGTTGCAACTTATATTCATTTTGATAGTGTAACTGTCTGTAACTGCTTGTCTTTTTAGTTTAAATTACAAAGTACTTGAGGCTTCAAAACTTGAAAATAACAAAAAATTGTATTGAAATTAAAATTGTTAAATTCTGACCAGTATTTTCATGATGGTGAATAAATTAATTTCCCCCTGGATATTGTGGAAAATGTTATGAATTATGTGCTTAGATAGTTTGTTGCACGATATATACAGGCTGTCCTAAATTGTTTGCACAGTAGATATCTCTGTAACAGTTGACTTTGGAAACATACTTTCACCTACAAAAAGTTTTCAAATGATGTATAATTACTTTAAGTCTCAAAATTTTGTAAGAGGTTGTATACATTAAAAAATATAGAAATTAACTTTTCATATAGGCCCTGTGTGCTAAAACTTCTAATTAGTGAAATGTGAATATGGCACTGAAAAGTCATTTACAAAAAAAATCATATTTTCGAATGCAATATTAATGGAAATATTTGACTAATGATTGAGGGTGTGATTCTCACAAATTGTGAAGTATAAATTAAATTCAAAGTTGAAAAAATTCTGTAATTATCAAAAAATGTAATTGCTATTTATTGTGAATAAAAGAAAAAGATCACAATTATTCTATTTGGCAGTCCCTAAAAATGGCAAATTTGAGCCAATTAAAACTTGCCAGCACAGCAATAAATTGCCAAAATGTAATGATTTTATATATTTGATATCTCTTGATAAATATTGTATTTAATATGAAAGAAATTTTTTGCAAATGACTTTTCAGAGCGAGATCTAAATTGCAATAATTGGAACGTTCAGCACACAGGGACTGTATAAAAATGTTAATTTCTTTATTTTTTCTGTATACTATACCCCTCAAATAACTTTTTATATTTAGTAACTACACGGCACATTTGAAAACTTCTTTTTTAATTGAAAGTATGTTTCTAAACTGAACGGTTATAGAGATAGCTGCTGTCCAAACAAGTTGGAAAGTTGAGCCAAACTAACAGCCTATATATCTTGGTTACAACCACTTCATCTGTCCTATGTAATTTATACGGATAGCAAGCTCCGTTTTTATGCTAGTTTGTCATTACTTAGCAAATTTAATTCCTGTTATATTTCTTCTAGGTAATTAAAGTTGATCTGAAGTACGATCACCAGAAAAAGAAGCCAAAGGGTATGAACCTACAAACAATTGTTTTTACTTAAAATATAATGTTTGTACATTAAGCTTCATAAACTTTATACTGTACATTTGGGATTTTCCATCAATGAATACTGGATGAATATTATTTAAATAAAAGAAAGATTTGAATCAAATAACTAAATATAATATAGAATTATTCCAAATTTAAATTCCTAAATATTTTTTTTTGGGGGGGGGGGGGGGTTATATATCTGTATGCCAGAGGTAAAGGACACCATGTCCCATCCCAAAAGAGAAATTTTACAGGAAAGTCTTTTAGCGATTCAGGGCTCCCACTCATCTACTTTTTGGTAAAATGTCCAACTTTTACCCTACTTTCTCGGTTTTGTCTTACTTTCTAGTTTTTGTCCTACTTTTCCTTTTTTTTTTTTTTATCAAATCCTGTCAACAAAATTAATGCAATTGATTTTAATTGAGTAGGGAATCATAGATATATTGCCAAATATTACAAATGTTGTAGATTGCAATTAATGATTTTGCCGAAGCAGAAATTATATTGTTTATAAGGTAATTTGGAGGAGGAGTGTGTGTGGAACAGTTGGTTTATTAATTTTTCATTGCTTAGGCCATTAAACTAGTAGAGTAGTCATTAAAAACTTCTTTCTGGATGAAAAAAATAATTTTGTATTTACTACTACATCTTGGACAGTAATCAACACATTCATCATTCAAAATTATAGTCCACATTTTGTGTATAGGTGAAACAATAGTTTGGGCCTATTCTAGGTCTGGTGATTCTGATGCTACTCAATTGCATTCGATTGTGATAAACAATATTTACAATGCTCAGCAAAGAGCTAGAAATGGAAGTGCTTCATTTGTCGAAAAAAAAGATTACACTGGTATTGAACAGTAAAATGTAAACAAATCCCTTTAAAAAAGGGATAGACAACACAGTAAAACCATCCTGTTCACCTTGATTTATTTACATTGAATCTTGTAATTTACCCATTTTGCACTGTACTTTTGAAAGTGGTCTCGAAGGAGCGTTATTCTTAAAAAACATATGTCTATAATTTGCTGTGCATTGTTGACCGACTGGGAGACCAAAAAAAATTAGCTGTGGTTGCTAGCAGGCTGTTATGGGCCCAAAATTGTTTTTGTTACCAAGCCGATTCTGCCATTTTATTTTAGCTTGAATCAATCTTATAGGATACTAGATAATGGTATGGAAAAAAATTCAAAATTAAAAAAAAAATAAAATTAATATATATTATTTTAGGTATTTTTTATTGCTATGATTATGTTGTCTGGGAGGGGGTATCCTTCCCCATCCTATTTTTTAGTCCTGCTTTTTCCTACTTTTTCTAATTTTTTGCATGGAAGAAAGAAAATCTACGGTGAAGATTTTTTTAGTATGTCTTTCTATGGAGCTTGCTTGTCCTATAAATTGGATATCTCCATTATTTATTGAAATATGACTTAGTGCCCTATACTTATATATAGAGTGTAACAAAAGTACTACTACTAAATCACACATGCATCTCATACATATTCCTCTGTGGAACTTCTAACAAATTGGTACATGATGGAATGTGCATGTATGTGTGGTGAACCTGATGTGAAATTTATTTCTGTGTAATTCTTGTTGCAGTGCTGCCATCTATTTTTAAGTGAAGTGTAATGGTTGAAGATCTGTACCATTGTAGGCCTGTTGGTCTCTGTAGCGAGACTTATTAACAGAGTGATCGGCTCTCACACTTGCACCTCAAAGTTGGGAACCACAGAAAACCAACTTCAGCTGATCACCACTTTGGCGATGGTAGGATTCGAATCTGGGTCCTCGTGGTGTGAGTCTGTCGCTATGACCACTCAACCACCACAATGGCTAATGAAAGCACTGTAAATCAATTATTATATCCCAGTATCGAAGCAAATGGGTAGTGGCCTTTACCTCCAGCATACTGATACATGCATACTTAAAAAATATCCTTCACGTTTGAAGGTCTATATTAAAGATGAGATGAATATTTTTATATTGGCAGGGTTCTTGTGGAGGAAGTATTGTATTTGTGTTTCAAAAACAGCAGTTTACAAAGTATGTGATGCATGTATCAATTTTTATTGAGGAAAAAAAGATTTTTTTTTAAATTAACTGAAAGAAAAACCTGAAAATATTCATCACTTTTTAAATGACAGTTCATTGGATGAAGTTTGAGTGCTTAGGATTTGTCATTAAGAAATATTTTCTAATAAATGTTTATTTGTGGCATAAAACAAAACAAAGATAAGAGACACCTGGTTGCATGGAATTTGAATTCTATGACAAGAGGGGCATATATATTCTCATGTGGTAAGTGTTCAAAGATGTCACTCAGAATTTGTGTATTATTGTTCTAAAGCAGTGGTTTATTTCATGATAGGTTTTGGTTTCCTATCTTTTGAAACAGAAGATAGTGTAAGAGCAGTTTGTGCTGAGCGCTTTGTGAAAATTAATGGAAAGCAGGTAAATACTGTTTCGTATGTATCTTATGTTATCTTCGTATGTTATCTTATTTTTTAAAGGTTTTTCTTTGTTGTTCTTATTATCATGATAAACTCCCAAGTAACTTGGCATCAAAGAAACTATACTTTACTCATGTAAAAAATGCATGTAAATATAAACCTCAATATTCAATTCATATAGATCAAGTTTTAACAAATGGAGGGCTTGCAGCAAGAAGAGGTTAGCTCTATTTTTGACACTTTTGAGTTAAGACCACTTTCTGTTTTAAAAAATAACATTTGTTTCATTTGGTGCTGGATGAAGGTAACTCCACAGTTAGTTTCCGTGTCTCTCAATAGATAGAGCTAACACAGTTGTAGCCTTGGGGCTAGAACGGGACTGACTCCTTGGCCCAATGGGGATTAAAATGGAGCTAATCGCTTCTTGCAACAAGCCCTTCAAATACCAGACATCAGGTCACCATCCCAACTAGAAAATGGCATTGCTGCCTAAAATTTTATGTGTGTGATATTTAAATTAGAGTTTGGGGGAAAACACTTAATTTTTTTAATTATGTCAGCTTGTTGTCTATTGAAACGGAAAGGATTCACCCAGTTCCACAAAAGTGGGAAAAATTTGTTTTTATTACCCTTTTCCTCAAAAAAAAAAAAATGTTTGCTCCTAATATATTTTACTGCTGCCCAAATTATTTTTTGGTTTGTTAAGCTCTGATATAGATGGTCAAGAAAGTTACCTTGTCCAAAATGAATAAAGCTTGATTAGTGGTTTGTGATTCATTGCTGAAACAGCATGCACCCTATTTTGGAAACAGAAGTCATTATCTTACCAAATACTTATACAGATACTCCATTCGTGTTTAAAATCCCCTTGGAGTTGTGAAAATATTCCATGATATACGTTAGCAATTCTATATACTGTATATCAGTTATTTAAAGGGTTGAACCTTTTGATCAATTTCAGTTGATGACATGAACATTATATTTGATTAAATAACTTAAAATAATACATATAACACATCTCTATAGGTGGAAGTTAAGCATATGGAGAACTGGAACTCAAATGCATCTTCAGGATCTTCAAACACTCCCGCCATCCCATTATCTGCCTTAGTTTGTCCACGTTGCGGGTTCAGACCTTTGGTTCCTTGTGGCGATGGAAAATGGGGTAAGCTGAAAATTATTTTCTTGGTTAAGCCAAGTTTAAATTCCTGTAGTTATATCCATAACAGTTCTATCCACTCATAACGAACACAGTTATAACAAGAAGTGCCAGAGTGGTGCAGTGGTAAGATGCTTATCTTCCACTATGAAGGGTACCGTCAAATTCCACAGGTTTCAATCCATGCAAGAACATCCAAAACAAGTTCTTTACATAGCGAGCCTGGGGTGACCATCAATAGATGATGCTTTCATTTTCCCACCCAACTCTACTGGTTGGAAATTGCCGTGTGGTAGTATATGACTGGAGTTGGTAAAGTAGTAGTTATAAAAAGGATTCCATATTTTGCATACTAATTGGGGGAAAAATTATTGGTGCAAATTATGGATGGTTACATATTTTTATGTATTTTTGCTTCATTCTTATCTATTTAATGAATGTTTAAATTAGCAAAACTTTAGTATCATTTATTTATACTAGAATGTATTTAATTTGACAGCACATCTTTGTTTAAGCCAGTATGAGTGTAATAAAATTTGTGTACAATGAATATCTTTGCCGCTTTCCTTGAGTTCATTTTAAACAAATCCAACTATATTTGAATTTGAAGATATTTGGTGCATTCTCATGCACAAAAGATGCTTTCATTATTTAACTAATTTGATTTGCCTTTAGTGTTTTAATATTCAATGTTAGTGATACATGGCTACTTTTTAGTTGTATAAAAATACAGTCAAATCTTGATATGTCGAATATGTAATAGCTGACAAATAACTTTGAGTTATCGTTAATTTGATTCATTTGAAATTTCTATTTCATGAGAAGTAAGAAAAGGGTTTTTTGAAATAACAGTGCCATTTACGAATATGTATCAGTAAAAAACATCAAACTACTGGACATGAAATTGGCAAGGATAAATCATTCTAATGCCTGATTATTGAATGAGAAGAAAAAAATTGAAAAAAAAAAAAAAACACATAGACACATTGCCGTTTATATTATGAGTATAGACAAAAACAGCATTTTATAAATTAAACTCACAAATAAAGAGAAAGCAAGATTATTCTGTGCAGAAAATGCAGTAATTTTTTATTGTCTCATTTCATCCATGTTTGAAGAGAGTCTTGCACAAATGATATCCTTGTTTTTCTTTTAAATTGCTGATACAGTATTTGGAGAGATCTCTGTTCTTTTTTCAGCAACAAACTTTTTCTGAAGAATTGGATATCTTTCCATTGATAATTTTCATTGGCAATTTGTTCTTTTTTTTCTTTCAAAACAAAATCAAAATCTTTCAACTTTTGCTTCTAAATTAAAGAAAAAAATCTATGCATGATCAAATTTGGGTTTGACTTGAACATAGAATTCACTTGCAACTGGGCAAAAGCAGAATGGTGTATTTGACATGCGACAAATGATTGGGGTAAGATCATTATGATTCAATAATCATCGCATGATTTCTGAGCTCAGATGACCAAGTTCATTGTCATTCATGTTTATCAAAAAAAAAAAAAAAAAACTGGAGTAGAAGGGGAAAAAAATGGAAACCAAAAACTTTGTGTATTTTTTACAACCAATCATGGACTTTTTCCAAGTTACCTTTATCGCTTCAAAAAACGAGGAACAGATCATTGCCTTTGTGGCGAAATCAGCACTCCCATCCATTACTTAACAACCTGCAAATTAACTGCACATCTAAAGCACATACATGGCTGTGCCTACTGCTAAAAATGTCACACTTTGGATCAGAGCGATTTTTAAAAACAAAAATGTAGATTGAAAAAAGTGAAGAAAATAACTAGATGGATAGAAGACAATGAAGACAAAGTGATTCCATAGACACCATTTCAATCAATAGCACAAATACAAACTGCACCATTTCTCCATTCACAAAGAAAAAAGAAAGTGATCAACTATAAAGAAGACAGACTGATGGCACAAGAAAAGTATAGTGCTGTAGAAATCAAACAATTTAAATGGAAGATTATATCAATTATGAATTTTATATCTGATTTATTATTGATTTCAATATGCAATTTAGGATTTTATATTCGAATTAAGATTTAATATGCGATGCAGAATGATATGTTTGATTTCTGATTGTATATGTAGATTGTGATCTTACAACTGATTTTATACTTGTTATGATTTTGTAATGCATGTTTTTTTTATAAATAAATTGCGAGAGGTATCCAATCTGTGGGGACAATGAGCCGATATTGCCATATGGAAATGTGGCCTGGATAGCGTTTGGTTTGACATGGAGTAGAAGTGGGAGGGCATAGAAAGTTCCTTAAAATTATATATGCACACCTTTTGTGTTCCTCACTGTGAGGATAAATGCAATTTTTTCAAGTTCATCTTGTACTCAAAAACTTTGACTGAAAGGAAGAAAATTTTTGGTAAAGGAAAAAATTTAAACACTAAAATAATATTGAAGGATATGCAGCAAAAAAAAACCTTAGACTTAAACAGTTATTTTCAACTTATAGAGAATTGACTGCATTTTTTTTAAATATTGTCCCCTTGCATGCCAGAAGCACAGATGTGTAATTTCCCCCTTCTTTATCAGATGGCTGGATATTTTATTTTGCCATCTAAGTTGTGCCTGAAAGGCAAATGTGTATCAATATTGAAACACGTTACAAAACATTTTTAATAAAATAACTTCCATTGATTAACATGAGTAGGGTAAACTATTCAAACATTAAAATGCCATTTCTCACATTCATTTTTTCCAAGGACATCGCACATTCATACTTCTGGCATGAGGGAGGATGGTATGTGCTTTTGAGAAACTCTGAGATGCCAGAAGCTGAAAAAGGCAGGGGGTGAAAATTCAGAAAAGAGCATGGTACAGAAGTTCAAGAAATGGTGATGGAAGGGAGAGGGAGCAAACAAAAAAATTCTGAAATGGGCATATATAGGCAGGGCTGTCTTAAGAGCATCATCGGCCCCCAGTGCGTAGTGATTTCTCCGAGGCCATACCTGGCAGATTCTTGAAAAATTCAACTACTCATTTTTTTTTGAGGTCCCTCTTCTCTTGAGTGTGCCCCGGTGGGCCCCATGCCTTAAGACAGTACTGCATATAGAAATTTAAATTCAGTAGGGGGGAGGGGGCAAAAATTCAGAAAAACTTTATATTTGAATGACAGATATTGACATGTTTTTTGACCGAATCCTTAAAATATAAAAATTCCTGATACGTGAAGTACATCTGAAGACAACACAGATAGGTGATAGGCAATAACTGAAACGGCAAGAGCAAAAATGGCTTTTCCCTCCCTCTGCAGTAAAGGTTGGCTCTGGTGTCCTAGAGAAATGTTTTTAGGGTAACTGTAGCTAGTTGTTGAAAATATTTTTGTGAATGATTTTCTTCTGTTATTTTTAATGTCTCTTTTCTTGGTTAGGTTATTGAATTTTAATTTTCCAGGATATGGGCCTGGCTGGGGAGGTCCAGGATATGGTGCATATGGTGGACAAGGATATGAAGGAAACGGTATGGGTGTTTCCTTCTATTTTGTTTTTCACTATGATTCTGATTGTCAAAAATCTGTGTTCTCACATATATACAGCTCTACTATGAAATATCGTAAAACTATCCTGCTTTGGATAGCTAGTGTTTTAACCTCGGTTTTTTTCCCTAATGTACCAGTGGAATTTATTTCTCTTTAATTTGACACGGTTGTATCAAAACAGTGGAATATTCAAAACTAATCTTGTAAAACTAAGGAATGGTTTTACAATGATTGCCGCTCAATACGATTGGTGATAAAAATGACCAATTGATAACTATATCCATCAGAAACCCAGAAGCAAATACGATGACTGCATGGGGTTTCATGTGAAAAATTTTTTGTTACACAGAATTGGTTGAAAAATTTTCAATCATGCTGCTACATTCCACTCTATCTTTTGTCATCCTGCTGTAAAACTAAAATGTATATTATTTCCATTAAGCTGACATCCCACCATTGATTCAGCCATTGCGAGAAGTCAAAATACTATATATAGGCCTACTTGTGTATAAGCTTACACCACTCTCCTCCAATAGAGACACACATTTTTTAACAAAAAATTCTGCTTATAAAATGAGTAAATACTGTAGATTTGTTAGATTTGTTCAATAAATGGATTACGATGCTCTTTTAATGTATGGTACTATCCATACATTCTGTTTATGAAAGTGTTTTGGCCGAAAACTGGGAATCTGGTAAACTGAAAGAAACAGACTGAGAATGGAAAAAAGAGTGTTTTTTTAGGAAGGCATTATAAAAGCACCACAGGTGTATGGATTATAGCAGCTACTAGGGCCCGATTAAGATATTTTGAGTAGAGTACAGAAATGATTGTCAACAAAGGAGGTCATATACCTTCTGACCTTCTACATAGTCTTGGTGATTGATAACGATAATCTATAAGGAAATTTTAAAAAAATATGAAATTAAATGATAATTTCTGGTTTAACTTTAGCTTCAAAATGTTCAGGAAAAAAAAAAACCTTGTAAAAGAAATTGATCATATCTGGATTTGGTTTATATTAAATGAAATCCTGATAACCACACAAACAAAATCTTTGTGATGTTATGATATAGATCTATTTTCCGTAATGTGCAAAAGCTATAACAATACCAGAATGATAACACTATCTGTGATTCCCATAATCTGCATCTACTGTCTTAGAAAAGTCATATTTTTTTAAATTTTTATATTTTCAAATATTTAACTGCTAGGTATTTCTCATTAGGACTTTCTTATGGCGGAGGTTATACCGCTCCACCCACCCCAGGCAGTTCTTCTCACCCTTCTACTGATGGTTACGCTGAACCTGATGCTGCAGCAGCAATGTCACAAGTTGGAAGGAAGCCAAATGCAGTCCCACGACCAGGCATGCCAAGGGACATTCATGGTGAGTTGATGACCATAACTTATTAAAGTAGTTTACTTTATTTCCTTAAATTAATTTAATTTATTTATTTGGCTTTTGAAGGCAAAGAGGCTATGAAATGTGTTACTAGTTGATTACTGACTAGGGTTTGCTAAAAATTAGTTTATATCATTTGCAACAGCTACTCTCCCATTTAATTTTCCACTGTCAATATTGTTTGGACATTCACAATTGGCACTATATGAATATGCAGGTCACTGAAGAACCAGTATGTGCTATACCAAGAAGAAAGCATCACGTCAGGAATTGTCCTGGTGGAGAGTCTGCCATCCAGTTTTGCTATCATGCATTGATACATATATAGGCAATAACCTGTCGGTTTGCTTAAGCTTTGGAATGTGAAGTTGGATGGTATCACTTCTTAAGCACATAACCCACATTCCTCAAAAATTATCTTTATGTTAGGTGTACATACGCAGCTCATTTCAGCATACACCAATTCTTTGGAAGTTCTTGAGAGGAATGTTCACAACGTGTTTATATGTATTATCACATTTTGTTATCAACTAACATGACTTTTGTAACATCAAGTACCTCCAGCACCTCCACCCATACTGCTTCATAAATACATAACTGTTGTTTGGTATTTTACAAGAGTTGTTCAGAAAATTAAGACAACAAATGGTATTTATTTATTTCAAATATTTTTGTGTGACAAAATATGTATTACAAATTGTTCATAGTTCATGCCTTATTTTTGTACTTAAGTGCCATCATTATCCTAACATTTATTTAATCTGTGGGCTAGTTTCTATGCCTCAGTGTTGTAAAAATCTGCCACCGCCAACTATAGCCACATAGTGACTTTATTTTTCATTGTGCCGTCATCATGGATCTGCTGTCTGTTCCCTAAAAGGTTCTTCAGAGCAAATGGAAGTTATTGGGTGCAAGGTCGAGGATGTATGATGAATGGTCTAAAATCGACCACTCGAATCTTTTGAGAGGTGCATTGAGGCAAATTTGAATAGGTGGACATCACTTGTCAACATTGCCCCTTCTTTTCTTTTAAGTAGCCCATCAAAAGTGTTGCAAGCTTGGCAATATACAGCTGCATTAATTGTGATGCTGGGAGGTTCTGTCCCTGGAAGCAGAAATCAGGGGGAGGAAGTGATTTTTTTCTCTGAAATTGATGTTTTGAATTTCTTGGCTTTTGATGAATTGTGTGTGACTTATTAGATGATTATTGCTTGCATTCATGAGCAATGGTCTTGCCTCCAGAGAATTCACAGCACAACATCATTGCATTTTGTCAATTCAGTTCTCAAAATGGAGACTATTTCTTTATGCATATACACTGGTTACTCATATTCGAAGACATATATGACAGCGCGCACTTCACAATCAGCGGAAATTGGAAACACTTGCTACTTAAGACAGACTCAATGTAGCAATGATAAAATACCACAGTAGGAAGGCTAAAGATTATGGTCGAAGTCAGCATTGCCAATGTGCACAATAAAATGTTACTTTTCTGTTCTTTACATTATGTATCATTACTTTCCGAACAACCCTTTTACTTTCTGTAAAACTAGCAGCATTGTCTTACAAAAATTGATCTCCACATATCCCTAATTTTTTATTCCTGTTTGATTCTGTCATATACATTTTTTATTCGAGATTCTGTATTGTAGATATTCCTTATGTATATATTAATTTTTTTTTTTTTTGAAACCTAGCACAACTCAGGTCTATCGCCATAGGCAATTTACTATCTAGTGAGTTGTGCCGGAAGTGTAAGTGTGTGTACCTAATACATAGCTGCCAAGTCTCCCGAAAAGTTCTTAAATCTCCCGAATTTTTAAGAAAATCACAAAAAATCCCTAATTGTCCCTAAACATTCCCTACTTCATTAAAAAAAATCGCCGCTTATGAAAACAATCCCTAAGGAATTTCTTTCGGGGCATGAAGACTCTTTTTTTCCCCTTTTGAAATGACGCCACAAGTCATAAATGGGGAAATTCCCTTTTTAAGGAAGTTTTACAAAACCCTCTGATGGTAACAAGAAAGTTGTTTGTCTTATCGCGCAGGGAAATGGCTTAGCAGACAATAGTCCTGGATAATAATTGAAGATTATAGTGACGCGCATATGGTCAAAATTTCTTTTGTTGAAGTTACATACGTGCGATATAACAAAACATGAATACTGATAAGCAAAAACATATTTAATCAATTTTAAAGACACTTATTCCGATTAATTTCCTCTCATAAAACGTTCCAGAAGAGGGCCGACTTTTCCTTTTTGTACAAGTTGTGTTACGGACATGATCATCGGTCATGGAAAGACTGTAATCATTACTCGTGAAATGAAAAAAAAAGAAAAAAAATCAAGCAAGTGTCTTAGTCAGTGTTCTTCAAAAATTGACGCTTTTTTCCTTCATCTTCCGATGATTTTGTGGTCATTCGCGCAGAATGTTTGTTCACAGCGTTTCTGATTGAACACAATATTTATTTTTACATCACTGAAGTTTTGGCCTCCAATTTCACTTGTTTTTCGCGTAGGAATTTTATTCCCAAGGGTTTAACTTCCATGTTTGTACAATCCTTATTTTAATTTCACTTCAGTTTTTGAGTAGGGATTTTATTCCCTACGCTTTAACTTTTATGTTTGGAAAATCCCTATTGTATTTATTAGGGAGTGGTTTAAGCATAAAATACAGGTTTGTGCGAAAATCCCCCGAATTTTCATTTTCAAAAGTTGGCAGCTATGCTAATAGTCTGAGTGCATATCTAGTGTTCTGTATGATTTTTCAGTGCTGCCATCTATATCTCAGAAGGGAAGTGAGTGATGTGTAGTGACTGAATATTTGTGCTGTTTGTAGGACTATTGCTCTCTATGGCGAGACTTTGCCGCTGTGGTGGTCAAGTGGTTATAGTGACGGATTCGCGATGCGAGGATCCGGGTTCGAACCCCACAGTGGTGGTCGGCTGAAGTTGGTTTTCTGTGGTTCCCGACTTCAAGGCGCGAATGCGAGCCGATCTCCCCAATAAAAAGTCTCGCCACAGAGAGCAACAGGCCTACAACGTTACAGATATTCAATCATTACACTTCACTCACAATTTAAAGTATAGATGGCAGCACTGAAATATCCTACACAGAACTACATACACACTCAGACTGTTAGGTATACACACACTCACTTTGTTCCAGACTCTGCCACGAAGCTGGGCTGGAAGAGATCTCGGCAACGGGATAGGTTCGGTGGCAGAGACCCTGGCGTTCATTCATGTGGCGAGACTTTTTAATGGGGAGATCGGCTCGCATTTGCGCCTCGAAGTTGGGAACCACAGAAAACCAACTTCAGCCGACCACCACTGTGGCGACGGTGGGGCTCGAACTCGGGTCCCCGCGATGCGAATCCTTCACTATGACCACTCGACCACCGCAGCGGCGTATATATGAATTATGTATATACAGTAGAATCTCTGTAACTCGACACATGGATAACTCGACTATCCGGATAACTAGACATCTATTATTCCCTTGGGTGGCCCAATACTAATTTCAATGAAGGGGGAAAAACTCTAACTCGACACATATTTGGCTTAACTCCGCTTAAGTCTACTACAACTTTTGTCCCTTTACTACTTTAACTTTAAAATCAAAAGTTGAAATTTTCAAAAAACTAGAATCAGGAAAACTCAAAGTGAACTCGCCAAAGAATATGGAGTTGCAGGGAACCTGAAAAATGAAGGAAATTTTTTTCAGCATTTGAATCTTCTTATGAACCAAGCAGAAAACACATAAGAAATCAGAATTCAGTGATGTAGAGGAAGCAACTCTTTTGTGGTTCAAACCCCTCAATCTCACTATCAGGACCAATAACTCAAGGAAAGCAAAAGATTTCACAAAAAATCTCAATCAAGGAAATTTGGAATTATCCTAAGTATGAAAACATTTACAGAAAATTAGACAAAAAAATTGTGAATTTGTAGATGTTAGGATGGACGCAAAATTTCTTTCTTAGATGCAGTTGAAATGATTGATTCTGCATATAACTCAGGCACGAGTGCCATGATTTGGAACTGCTTCCGTCATGTTGGTGTTTGTTCTGAGTCTTTAGAGAATGATTATTTCTCCAAAGAAAATTAATTAATTAAAATAAAAAGATTATTTCTCCTGAAGATTCCCAGATTAAGTGTGAAGAAAGCATCCAAAGCAAGTGCTTCATGTTTCGAAGAAATAGCATCACGCACGCACAGAGAGAGAGAGAGAGAGAAATGATCGGACAAAAATTTAGAGTGAAACCCCGCTAACTCGACATCCACTTAAGTCGACATGTTTGTTGATATTTTTGGGGTGTCGAGTTTCTGAGAGTCTACTGTATTTGCTATTTTCACATAAATTAATAAATTTCTGGGTACACCCACCCTTCCGGAATGCTTCAATATCTCTCTAAGATGGGAAGCGGGGTGCATCTGATCCTTCAATGCTCAATGTCATCTACATTACACTAATTGCATGATTCATAAACAACCTTCCATTTATAATCATACTCAATAGGTTAGAGGACACTAGGGCTGCAACTAGGTGCTTGGTTAGCCTAGGCAAGCTCATATTTTGGTGCCCCCTTGTCATGTTGAAGGAGAGGTTAAAGAGTGAATTAACTTCAGACCCACCTCTGCTTTCCCCCCTCCCCCAGTTGCAATCTTGGACGGCACTAATAATACACACCAGGCATGTACCCTTATTCTGTATATCTAAGCAGCCTCATTTCATGCCCTTAATTTTCCCATGTGAAGTATTTCAGAAAATCAATCAGGAATCGGTTTGTTATTTTATTCTTTTTCAAACAGTGTTCTCTAATTTAACTGATGCGTTTGTGACTTTTGTTTTTTCAGGATATGGGGCTGCAGGCAGCTGGGCTGGTCCAGGCATAGGACCGAGTGCAGGCTTTGGTCCTGATCCTTACCGCAGCCCAGATGGAGGTGTTCCTCGTCATGCTGTTGAACGATCTGCGATTCAGGGTTACCATCCGTATAAGCGCTGAGTAGAAAAACTAGACTTTTATTTTTAATCAGAACTTTTTGAAGACGTTGTATATTTTTCATCTTCATTTTTTTTGTTTTTGTTTGAAAGACACGTTTGGTCGTCTCATGTCTGAGGTCATAATTGTGCTAACTGAACCACTTCAGTATGTGAAGATAGGCTTTTTTTGTTGTTATTGTTGTTCAATTTCTTTGAAGACTTGGAAGTTCACTCTTGCGAAATAAACGGATAGAAGTGGGTTTTATATCATTCAAAAAAAAAGTTTTCTTTGCAGTGTAACATTTGTTATTTTAAAATTTTTCACTGATATACCAACAGCTCAGAGGTAAAGTTTGAAGTATTGGTTCAGTGATTGTTATGGTGAGAATGTTTTCTTGAAGAAATGTTTTACGTTTGAATTTAAATTATAATATTGACATATTTGTTATTCCCATCAAGACTATGAATTTTTTAGATTAAAATGCATCCTTGGAGGGGGAAAAAGTAGTAACCATATAAAAGAGGACTTTTTCACGCCCATGTATCACTAAGATATAACAAATGGAAAATTTCAAGACTGGCATTGTAAAAATAAAATATAGTGAGACTCCATGTAGTAGCATTAGAGCTGAGGTTGTTGTGGGTACTTGCGTGGGTCTGAGCAACTCCTAGAACTGATTCAGAAATTGAAATTTCCTAAAACTACAGACAAGCATTCACAGTCTCGAAACACTTCCTGCGTCCCTGACTACATATTCAGGCAACAGAAGAAAAATCATTGATGTAAGGGATTTATCATTATACTTGGAGTCCAATTCAATGTACATTATCGCTATGTGGCAGGGGTGGCCAACAGCTAGTGATTTATTTGCAGCCTGTGACTAGGTAAAAATTCTATATTAAACTTAATTACTGGTCATTGTTTTTCAGGTACTGGTTCCAACAGCAGACTTCCCGATTAACAAAACGATTTACATTCATTATTTCAAGTGATGAAAATAATTTACTATGTGATCACACACCATACTGTCTTTTCAAACATATAAATTGCTTTCAAAGTTTTATATTGGCATTTTTGCCACCTTGTTGCGCAAGTTGTGTGTTGTTATCCCTGTATTCAGCCACCTCATTCGGCATTTTGCCTGTTGTGACATTGTATTTGTGTCTGAATGCATATTTGAAGTTCTGCTCATTGTGAGACTGTAAAAAACCTTTACGAAAGTGGATGCCAACTCGCAGTGACACATCAAAACTTCAGCCAAAAAAAAGGCTGTCAACCCTAAGCAGTATTGATTTCTGAATTTTGACATGGCAGGTTGCTGGCATTCAATGTTGAATCAGACTTGCATTTCTTGAAACCGAAATACAGATATTCCGGTTGAAGAATATGACTCATGAAATAAAGAGTTCATATATTGCAAATCTGGTTCTGTGTAATCTTATAGACGTATAAGAACACCAGGTAATCTTGCTTATACACCCTTTCACATCTACAGATAGTCTGCCTAGTCCATGGGAAGTTTTTCATCCAATACCATACTAGAGATATATCTTACATAGAAATATCTCAAGTGTGGCCCATCTTATCATGGTTCACTTGTTTACTCATTCTGGATGGTCAATGCCATCCTGTAACTGGCTTCAGGTGCATTTTCCATCTCAATAATAAAACTCTCACTCGTCTACTGGTGTGTGAATCAATTTCTTGATCTTCGATTCAACTCTTGGAACTGCACTGGGGTATTGCCGTAGGAGGGCTGCAAAATCATGAGTAAGAAGTAAAATAATAAATGTGTGTGTGTGCATTATTATTTACAAAGGTTTTTAACAGCTGGCTGATGCAAAGATATATTTAGGAAAGAAAATTCAACTGCCCTTGTGGGGAATCGAACCCACATACTTGTGTTTTCCAGGTGACTGCCCTAGACCCACTAGACTACAGAAAGAGTAAGATATCCATTGCCTTTGTAGTCTAGTAAGGACGTGGGTTTGATTCCCAGCACAAGGGCAGTTGAATTTTCTCTTTCCTGAATATATCTTTGCATCAACCAGCTGTCATAAACCTTCGTATGGATAGCAGAGAGTGACATTATCCTCGCATTATTATTTGCTTATCATTATAATGAAACTTCACTCTGTTCATTTGCCAAACATTAAGCGAATGATATGTTCCCCCCCCCCCACCTGTATAATATGGATGCAGGCATAATGGGCAGTGAACTCTTTTTAGGAAGTTGTGGATTTTATTTTGTGCTTGGTTGTTTCAGAATGCTTTTAGCCTTGAACTAGAACGCCCTACAGTGAAAAATGACTTCAGTATAGGTTGTAAAGGGGATAAAAGAAAGGAGAAAAAGAACGAGGAATGAGGGAATGCACCTAAAATTGGGAAGGACTATATGTCTTTGAGGAGAAAAATGGGCCATCAGGGTGGTCAAAACAAGCGGTAGAAGGTAGTTGTTGTGATCACCAACAAAAGCCAACTAGTGCCCTAGGTTTGAAAACTATTTTGATTAAAACTTACTGACGCAAAACTATGGGGGAGGAGGGAGAAGAGTATGTTGAATTAATATCTACATCACCTTGTAATAGAAATTGTAATTGCTTAGTTCACATGATCCAGCTGATTTAATTGACTCTTAAACCAAAGTTGACTGAACATATTCAGCCAATTACTACTGATAGCTGCAATCAGTGCCCAGCAGAGTTGCATAAAAACTCGTTATGATTGAAACTTTCTGAAACCAAAGCATATGGTGGAAGGCTAAATATTTCAGCCAGTGTGCTCAAATGCATCACACCACTTGTTTTATGGTTGTATATGTGTGTGGCCTCCATAACACTTTTGTTTTCAGATTTATGGTTTTTTCTAGTTATACTAGTGCTGGTGCTGTCATCTGTTTTCCATATTTTAAAGTGAAAATAGCCTGAATTTCTATGTTCTGTAAGTATTGTGTTGGAAGTCTGTTCGCCATCTGCAGAAAGACAAACAGGAGGCTGCTCGCATTCGTGTCTCGAAATAGGGAGAACCTCAGAAAACTAACTGCAACTGACCATCACTCTGCCACCAATGGGGTTTGAAACTGCATCCTCATGATTAGAGTCAAGCACTAGTGCCTGTCCTGATGGGTTTTCGCCTATGCTCTCGCCCTCTATAGAGCTCAAGATGTTTGGTTAACCCTTGAATTTCATGTTATTTTAGGTCACCAAATTTTGGAGCCGCTGCACCAGTTTTTTTTTTTCACTCAGATCTTGGTTTCTAATTTAACATCTAAACATCGGGACTTTTGGTGCCATCCATCGGTAGACGGGAAAACGCCATCAGAAAATGAATGAAATGATTACGCAACAGCTGCTGCCATCTGATATTTATAGGAGAAAATGGAATTTACACCTAGTATCATACTTGTAAACTAGATGGCGGTGAACTCGTGGAAGAAATATTTTCCACATTATGAAATCATATAGGTCAGAGCCGTACAGCTTTCGGGTGAAACTTCAGTTAGCCAAGACCGACCAAAGCCTCCTAGATACTACTCTAGTACTTCTAAGAGGCTTTGGACCGACCCAGTAATAGCCAGGCTCGTAGGCGGAGATTGACTTGGAAGTCAGGAGGGGCAAGGTCATTATTGCTGGGGGGGGGGGGGCACGATGATGTCAGCTCATATATACATTAGATCAGTCGACTCCACCTTTGACGCTGAGTGGGCAATGCCCCCCCCCCCCCATATCTCCGCCCATGTCCAGGCTGCTGAGAAGACTGTATAGCCGGGTTTTCCCAGGAGTAAAATTTCTGCTCAGTGTGCAAATGCTGATTGGTGGCCAATCACAGTTTTCACGCTGGACGCGCAGCAGAAAGCCTGCTCCTAGGAAAACCTGGCTTTAAACTGAATTCGAAGACCGACCCATATATTTACATCAGTAATGTACATTTTTATAGATTATTTTGTACATGTCGATTATCTGGACAACCATTGGCGCGGCTTTCTTAACTGGCTCTTTTTAAGCCGGTCTTTCCTAGGAGTAGAATTTCAGTGTCGGGTGCAGCGTGAAAACCTGCTCCTAGGAAAACCCAACTTTAAAGCCGGGTTTTCCTAGGAGCAGGTTTCCTGTGCCGCGCGCAACGTGATTCGCCCAGCGCGACACGGCATCCTTTCAACAATAAGAATAGCAGCATGACTGTTTTCCTACAGAGCGCAATACGCCTGACGACAGCACTTTACGTCGGGCGTGATTGGCCGACTGCTTCTGGAGGAGTCAAATGCGTCGTGCGCCGCGGTTTTGCCGATATTCTCTTCACTCGTGTGTGTTTTCTTTTCCTTCCCTTCAAACCGGAGCATGAAGACGACAGAATAGCTGATGCCAAGGCCATAGACTATAATATTGCCGCCCTGATCTGACGCGCCACGCTAGGAAAATACAAATGCGTAGCGTGATTATGTAACTCGTTGCTGCCAACGCAAAATTATACTGTTCAGTATAACCGAAATAGACCATTTTGCGCCAGCAGAATATTATTATTACATAATTATATTGTTACATAATTACGCTACTCGTTTGTGTTTTCCTAGGGTGGTGCATCAGATCAGGACGGCTATATTATATGATATGGTCTTGGCATCAGTTACTCTGTAGTCTACATGCTCCGGTTTGAAGAGAAGGGAAAGAAAACAACAAAAATGAAGGGAAGATCGGTGAAACGCACGACGCATTTGACTCCTCCAGAAGCAGTCAGCCAATAACGCCCGACGTAAAGCGCTGTCGTGAGCCGTATTGCGCTCTGTAGGAAAACAGCCATACTGGTCAGTGTGTGTGAGCCATACTGGTGATGGCGTGTCGCGCTGGGTGATTCACGTCGCGCGTGGCACAGAAAACCTGCTCCTATTAAAACCGGGTTTTCCTAGGAGTAGGGTTGTTGCGCAGCGTGAACCGAATTAGAATATTTCACGCCGACAGAAACGTGTTTTCCTAGCGAGGCGCATCGGATCAGGGCGCGGCTATATAAAGTACATTATATGGCTTTGGCATCGGCTACTCTGTCGTCTGCATGCTCCGGTTTGAAGGGAAGGAAAATAAAACACACAAGAGTGAAGAGAATATCAGCAAAACCACGACGCATTTGACTGCGGAAAACCCCACTAAATTTCCGCATTTCTATGCTAAAATCGGCAATTTTAACATTGATCTCTATGGGGATAGTGTTTGTTTGCGCCAAGTCACGTGGTATCCTTGCATTAGATGTAGACGACGTCGCGGCGGCTGGATGCCCCCTCCAGTAATATAAGCTCGATGCCCAAGAAAGATATCCAAAACAAAGGACCTTCACGCAAGCAGAAGACAGGTAAGATCATAAAAAGTGAATTTTTCCACACTACACTTTATAGTAATATGCTGCCATCTAATATCAAATTTAAAAGTGACTCATGTGGTGATAAGGAAGTTTAAAGTAAAAAAAACTATATTCTTTATTCCTCCCAGTTCCTTATAAACAAAGTTCATAAACTGAACTGGAAATTTGAACAGAAAGTTCGGTTATTTTATTTGAGCATAAGGAGACGTCGAAAACAAAGAACCTCTTAATAAGCAGACGACAGACAAGAAGTCGGTTCCCTACAAGCTAAGCTCACAAACAGAACTGGAAGTTCAAACTGCCAGTTCAGCTATTTTTTCAGGACACAAGGAGACGTCCAGAACAAGTAGGCTGGAGAGAAGCAGACGGCAGAGATTCTGAGGCTTGCATCGAGCTTATATAAGCTAACCATATTTGTTCGCGGAAAATACGGGAAAATACGGGACATTGCTAATTGTTACCAAAAATAATGCCAAAAGTGAGTAAAGTCGCCATTTCTGCGTCGATTATTTTTCTTTTGCTTTTTGAGTAATAGATAGCAGCATTTTTCTTGTTTGTGACTAAACAAAGTTTTTTGAATTACTACATAGATGGCAGCAAAACAAATTACAAACTTGAAATTGCATTCGGATATAGCTGACCATATGAGTTCAAATATTTTGGCTCACTTTCCAGGATTATTTTGGCTGGAAATATTTTAGGGATCTGGCAACCCTGGACTATCTGGGATGCTGGGTCACGTGCTCTCTCGTGTTGCCGGGGGTTTGTTGCTGATAATGTTTATCTCTTGTTTGTTTATAAAAATTTTTTTTCCTCTTTCCCGTGCGATTTCCTGCCCAGACCAAATTATGATGTGTCATTTACATTGTGTGCATTGAGGAGGACGGACCTCCTAAAATTGCCGTTCGTGATACAGATTTGTGGATTTCCTGCTTCCATCGCGGGCACAACCAAGGAAGGGGTCAGGAAGTGTTTTGTGTATATACATGCGTGCGATAGTAATCAAAGCGTCTCGAATTAGCGCAGCGGCCGTTTATTATGACAGTTAAGTTGTGGGCGGTCCGTTCATAGTCCCCAGACTGTGCCCAGGGATAACTACGCTGTAATCGTTTACTCCAGAGGACACTATTAAAAGGCCAATATGGATCATTTTTGCTCATCCCCATTATGGGTGAGTTCACTTTTTGTTTTCCTATATTTAACATGAATGTAGATTTTTGTTTATGTAATCGCGATAAAGATTTGAAACAAGTAGATATTTTTTCCTTGTTTTTATCCCGAGCAAGTGGGGCTCTCGAAATTTCAACTCATACTCACTGACAAACTGAACAGCTCTTTAAATGAATAGGCTTTCAGGATATTATGCCGAGGTGAACAAGAAAGAAAGGTGTTTCTTTGCACCCGGAAGAACAACTTCCTGGTGGAGAGAAATAAAACTTTTTCCCTGTTCAGGTCCGTATAATATCCAGAAAGCCTATTCGTTTCATGTATCTTAGCCAAGCCCCATCATCACCCATCTGAACAGCTTTCTGGGACTCGAATGTTAAGGCGTTGCTGGGAATAAACTTTTTGAAATCTAATGCTAAGGTGAAATTAAAACTGATAGAGTAACATTAAAGAACCAGACACACTTCGGATCTCAAAGAGATCAGTGTACCAAAAGGATGGAAGTATCTGTAATTTACTAAATAGCAACAAAAAACTGAAAGGAAAATCAAAAAACAGTCACGAATACAGCAGCATAAATAGTTAATCATGGTCAAACCATCGCGGAACAGCTTCGGTATAAGGTGCAGCTTGGCAATTTTCGGTGACTTTTTTTTCTGGCGCCAAACCCCTAATGTCCAATGACCCTATCAAAAGTCGCCAAGGCCATTAGACACATTACGGGCGCCGAAAAAAAAAATTGCCAGCATAGAAAACAATATGAAAAATATCATGGAACACAAGAGGAATGGAAATATACCTAAATAAGATCGGGATTCTAAATATGATTTCTTAGCAAGCATAAAAATGCTAAAACCAACAAGCATAATTATAATAATAAAAATATCACTATCTAAGACTAAACATCAAAACAACATAACGTATCCACTCTTAAATAAACAATGGTCCTGCATGTTATATAAATAAATATGTTCTATGTATTATAAATTGAAAAACCCGGACTCTCTTTCCGGGAATCCAGATTTTTTTTAATAAAATAAATAAAAAGGATACAGGGGCATCCCTGACATAGCTGAAATAAGCATTTCGCATTTAAAAAAAAACCTCCCGTATTACTGGAAAGTGTTAAAGTATTTAGTTGAAATCGAACATTGTAGTAATATATATCTCTACTTTCTCTTAATTTAACCTTATTTTTTAAATGCTTTTCTGTAGTATATTTTTTCTGAAATTCTCTCCAAAAAGTTGCATATACAGTTGAGTACACTTATACCATTCATCCGATTGCCATGAAACTTTGGGAAGTTGTTGAGTACACTCCCGCGAAGGTTTCTGGCATAGTTTTTTCCCTTTTCTTGAATTTCCTTTCTTCTGAAATTGCAACAATGCGCGATTGGGGCGCTAACCAAAAATATCTTGCTTAAGGATGTGATGACCAGGAGGGTAAGTTCCCAGTTGTGTTGTGCCTGTCTCGTTACTTATAGAAAATGTGTTTTGGTAAAAGTATTTGTTTGGTATAGGCCTAAATCACTATTTAACTTGCACCAAACAAAATATTGTGTTTCAATGCATATCAAATCGATTGTTTCATAGATAATGTTTTATTTCCTTGATAAAGCTTATAGAAATCTGATACCGTCATTTAGATATTCTCCTAAAAAAATAAAAAAAATATGCTGATAAGTAAATTTTTATGTTTATTTCTTAGAAATTCTTAGGAAATAGGTAGAAAATGACGGAAATTTCTAAAAACAATCAGTAGCATGTGACTAATAGGAGAAGGGAAAAAGACAGCTGTGTGTGTGCGTGTGTGTATTTTGATTATCTATCAAAGAAAGTTTATTGCTTATCTTTGACGTAATAATATTGCAACATTCTTTTACGGAAGACAATGGCAGCTTCTTTTATCTTCTATTTATCTTTTGATTTGCTCTTTAAACCTATACGTTGATTTTGTCGATTCATGCACTTCAATGTATTTCCTGATAACATAATTGGAGTTTATAGAACTTATAATCCCAATATTATTACAGATTTTGATCTAAAGCAGGGGTTGACCCTTGTCAGGGTCACCGCTTCATGGTGCCCCTGACAAAGATTAGAGGTGCACAGTTTGAGAACCCTTGATCTTAAGTATTAATTGCACATATTAATAATGAATAAAGTTATAATTAACTTTTTTCATGCAAATTAGATATGTATACAATTTATTTGAGTGTTTCACGATTGTTTATTTCCAAATGTACACTGAGCAGCATAAAAAAAAAAATAGTTTTCTCGCAAACTTTCCAGTGATATAGAAGGCTTCCAGTTATTCAAGCTAATGTGCACTGCACCTACCTGTGATGATAGAGACCTTATTAGTTGTTAAATTTTGATAAAATCCTTACTGAATAAAATAGTGTTCAGATTGGCTGATCTAGGTCCACACTATGGTTGCTGGGGCTTTAACGATTTTTGATATACAGTCTTCTCTTCGTATTTACTGGGGTTATGTTCCAGGGGTAACCATGAATAAACAAATAATAACCCAAACCCTAAAATTTTCTTTAGGGGTCTCATTTTTACAGTCTCTGCTTTGTGTGGAAGAAATAGAGGGAGGGTGTCCAGACATTCAAGGGGAGGCTTTCTGAAAATAACAAGATAATGTTTGTTAGTCATTTGTTCGGATAGATTAAAATATTATCAAACATATCAAAGAAGCTGCACTATATAATAAAAATGAATGCAATAAATAATGCAGTAATGAAGATGAATTTCTATTTTGTTCTGGTCCATGTGCAGAATTCACAATTGTTTTCCCCCCTTATATTTTCAGGACACAAATGTGACATGGAATACGGCAACACCAATTTTTACATCATGTTTCCTGAAAACGGCACTCATGTGGACACCAATTGCTTTTTTCTGGGTATTTATTATCGTCGAGGCAATACGTATCTCCAGGAGCAAAGAGACAAAACTGCCGTGGACACTTCTAATAATAATAAAATTAGTGAGTAAAATTCTATATACCAATAAAAATCAAATTGTATATATCTCTCTGAAATGGTTCAGATTTTCAAAGGTGACAATTGGATTCAATGGTAAATTAGGCATCGGGTTTTGAACTTCATTTTGGCGAAGGCAATATGGTCATCATTGCTATAACATATGTACAGCAGACTCTCGGTAATTAGACCAGGGGTATGCCGGATTACTGGAAGGTCTTTGAAAAAGAAGTGTATTAAAATTACTTGAACTACTGTGCATGATTTTTTTTGAAACAAAACACCATATATAGCCAAAAATAAACTGACTTTTAATATGAATTTAGAATATTGTATATTTTATAAATTTACTGAAATGAGTTTGCATAATTTTATTTTATTTACAATAACCCCAGAAGGCATGAAATGCACTTATACTGGAAGAAAAAAAAAATAGTCAGTACGGAAAGCACTTCGCATACGGAGTCAGGTCGAAATCCCCAATAGTGGAAGCGAATCTTGCGTAGGAGGCACATACAAGTTTGCAACGTTTTCTTTGCATTAAGGGTTTTTGTATGCATCGCTGCAAGTGACCAGGCAAAGACACATTGACAATGAACAAATAATTTATTAGGTTTTCTAACAAAGAATACTGAACTGAAAAGTTAATCACCTTCACGAGTCGGAGAATTCGAAGGGGTCGAGATAAGTCCATCAACATTCAGTCCTCTTGACAGATAGTAACGAGTCCGTAGGGGCCGGTTAATAACGAAGAAACTCTAGAACCCGATTAGCAGCGACGAGCAGTCAACGGCGGCGAGGTCGTAAGGTCCGATAGGCAGCGATGAACGAATGTAGAATCCGGTCAGCAGAGAAGAACGTTCGGCGACGAGTCCGTAGGATCCGATGGGCAGAGACGAACAACCGTAGAATCCGACCAGCAGAGATGAACGTTCGGCGACGAGTCCGTGGGTACCGGTGGGTGGCAATGAACGACCGGCGGCGACGAGTCCGTAGGTTCCAGTCGGTGGCGATGGATGCGTAGACTCCAGTGCTGGATTTAGTTCATCAGATGATGACGAAGCAAGAGCGTTCAAGAACGGTAGGTTGGCCCAGCGTAGCAGATTGAGAAGAGTATTAGACAACTCGACATAGGTAACTTCTGGTGGAGGTGACCCTCAGTTAAGGGGAAAGTTCAATCCATTATTTGGCAGATCGCTTCAAAGGATGGAAAATTCTTAGCACAGCAGCAGTGCTCACCCGCAAACAAATCACAAAAGAAAAAGCAGCAAGTAAGAAGGAGCTACGCCTTCTTATACAAGTTAAAGTGCTCCAAGCGCCATCTAGGCTTATTTGCATACTAGGAAGAAATTCTTTCCGCACTAGTGCAGTGACGTGGCCGAAAAACGTACATCTACGTGAGGAAGATGACGTCACTCCCCGGGAGATGTACAATCTAGGATCGTTGTGCGATCTCAGATCGGAGATCGTCACATTTTCCCCCCCCCCCCCCTCCTAAATACGTGTAACTTGTTCAGAGGTCACGTATACACCTCACGAATATCACTGCCTGGAACAGTTATTTGACCATTGAAATTAAAGTTTTCCTTAGCAAGAGCTACACCTTGGAACTTTAAGTATCGTTCGACTTCTTTGCCACTACGAAATTTTTTACCACCTGGAGAATAGTAGTAAACATCAGTCCTGTTCCCATCCTTTCGAGGAACCATTTCTCTTTTCCAACCCATTTTCAAGGGTCTTTCTAACAGTTCTCCACCGGAAGGGTCAAACTGAGCCTGAGGCGATTTCAGTACACCTAGATCGGGAGGGTCAGATTCCGTTAACACAACTTCAGTGCCTTCCGACACAACTCCTTCAGGCTTCCAATTAATTTCCTCAGAGACCGGTTCCCGTACGGAAACACTTTCCGATAATCTTTCAAGAAAAGTTTTTAAATCACAGGCATTTATTCTTCCAATAATGACAGCTTTCTCCGGATCCTCAAGTTCATAAATAACAGGAGTTACCTTGCGACGCACTATAAAGGGCCCCCTCCATTTTGGCATCAATTTCGCAGTAATGCCTTCAGCGGCCGAAGATTGATAATGTGTTCGAGCAAGAACTCTGTCACCCCTGCGGAAACCATGCAAATGCCTACTTTTATCATAGTAAAGTTTTTGACGGCGTTGTGCCTTTTTCACACTTTGCTTTACCTTCTCTATCAACCGCCCCGGCAGTTCAGCTTTTTGCCAAATCGGTGTTTCCATTGCCCAATCGAAGGGTATCGCCAACTCCCTTCCCATGAACAATTTTGCTGGTGTCTCACCGGTTGTCTCCGAAACAGCTGTACGAAGCGCCAACCCAAAAAAGGATAAATTCTTATCCCAATGCTTATGTTTGTCCTCAACATAGCATGTTATCATTTGCTTGATATTTTTATTTATTTGCTCCGTTAAATTCCCTTGAGGATGGTATGGAGTAGTATAACGTTGATTAATCGACATAGTTTTACACATTTCTCGCAATAATGAAGAGACAAAACAACTGCCATTATCCGAGACTAACACCTTCGGAAACCCATAACGGGTACAATATTCGTACACCAGTTTCTTAGCAATCACTGAAGCAGTAGCTTTTCGCAAAGGGTACATTTCTACCCATTTCGAGTAATAATCTACAACCACAAGAAGGTGGACATTACCACTACTCGAGACAGGAAAGGGTCCCATCGTATCTACACCGACCAACTCGCCGGGAAAGTGCACGACAGTGGGCTGCATTTCTCCCCAGCCTCTACGGTTGGAATACTTGCATTTTTGGCAGACGGGGCAGCTCAACACGTATTGTTTGACATCATGACGCATTTTCGGCCAAAACACACGTGCTCGGCACCTAGCAAAAGTTTTTGCCACCCCCATATGCCCAGCAAAAGCAGAGTCATGCATTTCCTTCAAATTTTTTCACGTAATTCCGGTGGTACGATTAATTTTTTTTCTCCCTTGACCAGTAAATACAACTTCCCATTCTCACAGGCATATCTTTTTTCTATACAGGGGTTCAAAGAAGTCAGTCCCCGTTTCTTTTCCTCAAAATAATTCAACACATCTGAATAAGAATTTTTTTGTCTCACCACTATTTCTTCGGGAGTTAGCAGGGTTAATGAGTACAACTTTCCCGAGATAATCTTATCGGCATCGAACGATTCCTGGGAACTCAGGGGCTCTCGTGACAAAGCGTCAGGAACTTCCATTTGCGATCCTTTCCTATACTCAAATATTAACGGGTACTCTTGCAAAAGTAACTGCCACCTACTAAGACGCCCTTTCAGCTGTTGTCCATGTTTGGCCCAGACCAAAGCTGAATGATCGGTGACTATCGTAACCGGTTCACCTGTAAACCATTCCTTAAATTTTTGGCATGACCAAACCACGGCTAAGCCTTCCAACTCAGAAATCCCATAATTTTTCTCAGCAGGTGACAAGGTTCTACTAGCATACGCAAGAGGTTTTTCTCCCACATGCTCGACCTGATGCAAGACTGCACCTAGCCCATCTCCACTCGCATCAGTATAGATTTTCAACGGATATTCGGCCTGACGAGTCGTCAAAACAGGAGCATGAGTTAAACATTTTTTCAGTTCCAACATAGCTTTTTCCTGTTTTTCTCCCCACAAAAATTTCCTGTTTTTCTTAAGTAATTGGTACAATGGGGCAGCAATTTGAGAAAAATGCGAAACGAACTGCCTATACCACCCACACATCCCTAGGTAGCGTTGTAACTGTTTAATTGTCCTAGGAGGCGGCATTTCCTGCACAGCTTGTATTTTCGAAGGCTGTACCTCCCAACCTCGTTCAGTCAATCTCATCCCGAGATAATCCAACATTTTTTTCTGTAACGAACATTTCTCCACCTTCAACGTCAAACCAGCTGCTAACAAACAGGAAAACACTTCTTTTAAATTCTGTAGGTGTGCTTCAAAGGTAGTGGAATAAATCACCACATCATCCAAATAGAATTCACAACAATGTCCAACAAGATGGCCCAAAACACGCGACATCATTCTTTGAAACGTCGCTGGTGCATTATTTAGTCCAAAGGGCATAACACGAAATCTGTACATTCCGGTTTTCGTTACGAAAGCAGTTTTATTTCTGTCCTCGTACGCCACTCCGACCTGCCAGTACCCAGAACAAAGATCTAAGGTAGTTACGTACTGGGACGAACCTATTCGTTGAATTATCTCCTCTATCCGGGGTAAGGGATATCGATCCGGTTCAGTCACCTTATTCACCCGGGAATAGTCTACAACGAATCTCCACTCGCCTCCTTTTTTAGGCACCAAAAAAGCTGGGGAACTCCATCCAGTAGACGCAGGCTCAATAATGTTATTTCTTAACATCTCCTGCACCTCTTTCTCCAAAATGTCTTGTTTATATTTCGGCAACTTGAAAGGGGGTCTAAACACTGGAGGTCCACGTGTCACTATACGATGTTCGACAACATTCGTTTTTCCTGGTAAATCACGAAACAAATCAGAATAGGTTTCCAGCAAGTCCTGAACCAATTGTTGTTGAGGATCCGCCAAATCAGACTGCTGAACAAATGCCTTCATTTTGTCCCATTGTACATTTCCTTTATACTGAAGCAAGCCACCACGTAACTCACAATACCGAAAATCAACAACAAATTCAAACAAGTTCAAAATATCTTTGCCAATTAACAAGTTTTCTGTAGCTCCTGGCAAAACGGCAATTTTGGTCCTCAAAACAATTCCTTTAATCTCAATTTCGACAGGAAGTAAACCCCCTTGGTCGACATTTTTGTCCAAGCACTGAAATAAATTCATAGCCCTGCCACGGTTCCAATGTCACACCTTTGGATACCAACACCGCTGCTACCCTGGAATCTACAATCGAAATATCCGCAGCCGTGTCGATAATCCCCTTACAGGCATAACCATTGAGGACCACTACAGGATGAAGGAAATCATTTACGGGGCATTTGTCATCTTCGGATGCGTTTCCCCGCTCACCACACCCGACACAAGGTTTTCCGACCTAAGACTCCGAATTTGAGTACGTGGACAATTTCTACTAAAATGTCCAATTTCATTGCAGGAAAAACAACGAATTTGTCTCACGGTCTCTTGTGGTTTACGAGCTACTCCATTTGTACCAACCGACCTTTTAGCATTCAAATCTCTCAATAATAGAAAAAGTTCTTGAATTTTCTTGGGACCTTTCACATTTAACAAATTACGGTACTCTTCTGGTAATTGCAACGAAACCAATTCTACAATCTCCAAGTCCAAAACTTTAGGATCAAATTGGAAATAGAGTTCAACCGTTCGCAACACGAATTTTTCGATATCTCCCGAAACATATTTACGGGAAAAAAGAGCTTGTGCTAACTGTACTCTTGATCTAAACTCCGAAAATGTTTCTATTAAAAGATCACGGAAACTCTTCCAGTAATCTAGCTCACTCCGAGAGTTCAACTCTCGTTTCCCAATTCGATTCCACCATTCCAACGCACGACCTTCTAATGTAGTTACGGCAAAGTCCACCCTATTTTCAAGAATATTAGCCACTCGAAAAAGGCTTTCACAACTATTCAAGAAATCTATTACCGATCCCTCACCTGAAAAATGTAACTTAGGGTTCCCAGCTAACCGATCACGAACCTGAATAGGGCGTGTTCTAAACGGCTCAACACCTTGCTCTCCTACAGCAGAACCACTCAAGTCATGAACACTAGCAAAACTGGGCAAACCATCGAAATAATCCAACAGGGAATCTTGATTACTCATAACTGACAACTTGTTCAAATGTCAAAAAATTGTGTCTCTGGTCAAAACGATGCATCCCGCCGGTGCCTCCAATTTAAATGCAACGTTTTCTTTGCATTAAGGGTTTTTGTATGCATTGCTGCAAGTGACCAGGCAAAGACACATTGACAATGAACAAATAATTTATTAGGTTTTCTAACAAAGAATACTGAACTGAAAAGTTAATCACCTTCACGAGTCGGAGAATTCGAAGGGGTCGAGATAAGTCCACCAACATTCAGTCCTCTTGACAGATAGTAACGAGTCCGTAGGGGCCGGTTAATAACGAAGAAACTCTAGAACCCGATTAGCAGCGACGAGCAGTCAACGGCGGCGAGGTCGTAAGGTCCGATAGGCAGCGATGAACGAATGTAGAATCCGGTCAGCAGAGAAGAACGTTCGGCGACGAGTCCGTAGGATCCGATGGGCAGAGACGAACAACCGTAGAATCCGACCAGCAGAGATGAACGTTCGGCGACGAGTCCGTGGGTACCGGTGGGTGGCAATGAACGACCGGCGGCGACGAGTCCGTAGGTTCCAGTCGGTGGCGATGGATGCGTAGACTCCAGTGCTGGATTTAGTTCATCAGATGATGACGAAGCAAGAGCGTTCAAGAACGGTAGGTTGGCCCAGCGTAGCAGATTGAGAAGAGTATTAGACAACTCGACATAGGTAACTTCTGGTGGAGGTGACCCTCAGTTAAGGGGAAAGTTCAATCCATTATTTGGCAGATCGCTTCAAAGGATGGAAAATTCTTAGCACAGCAGCAGTGCTCACCCGCAAACAAATCACAAAAGAAAAAGCAGCAAGTAAGAAGGAGCTACGCCTTCTTATACAAGTTAAAGTGCTCCAAGCGCCATCTAGGCTTATTTGCATACTAGGAAGAAATTCTCTCCGCACTAGTGCAGTGACGTGGCCGAAAAACGTACATCTACGTGAGGAAGATGACGTCACTCCCCGGGAGATGTACAATCTAGGATCGTTGTGCGATCTCAGATCGGAGATCGTCACAAGTTCTGATGGAAGACTGTTCCATATTCTTGCCACACGGCATCTATATCCATGGAAAAAGCAATCCCTTCTAGCCGTTGGTATTCTTATTTGGAAGCGACGCCTACGTAGGTTAACTCGCCTGTCTATGATCTCAAAGAAAGGCTCTCTCGATGGTAGATAAACAATTTGGTGGACTAGTTTGTAGCACATCTTCAGATCTGCAGTGATTCTACGCCATTCCAGTGAGTGTAAACCCAGAAATTGAAGTCTCTGGCAATAAGATAGACCCCTCATGCCAGGTATTCGTTTAGTAAACGACCTCTGTGGCTTTTTGAGGAGCTGCGTGTCCTTGATTTTGTAAGGGCTCCATACTTGCGAACAGAATTCCAGAGTCGGGCGAACGTACACACAGTAAGCACATGACAACGTATGCGCATCACACTTACGGTATGCCGTACGTAACATACATGAAATTCTATTAGCTTTGCAGACTATGCCATGATAATGATCAGTGAAATCCAGAATGCGGCTCATTGCAATACCTAAATCCATGCATGTATCCCATTGCTGTAACGTTTCATTACCTAGTTGGTTTTCAGGATCGGTGCGTCTACCTAAAATGATGAATCTGTACATTTTTTTATAAAAAAAAATGCAGTTATACCTGGTAACTTTATTGTTCCATTAAAGTAAAAAAATTGGGGTTGCATGGGGGGGGGGGCATATTCATTGGCAAGGTCAACCAACTTTTCGCCGTTCTCAAGATTTGAATGATCTTTTTCTTTTTTGAATGAGTGTTTTATGCTTTCGATTCGACTGCAAGGACATTGCAAACACAAGATAAACAACAGAGATGCAGACTAGACACCATTACAAATGAAGGAGACGCTGAATCAAATTGAAGCAAAGTTTGAACTGTATAGGATGTGAAGGATGGGTTACAATACAGAATATTGTTCTGTAAAGTTCTATCAAGCAGCTGACGCATGAAAAGATGTGGTGTCATTTTCCATTTCTCATCTGCACGAAGCCAACACCTCCTCATAGATAATATCTTCATAGGAAGCATATTCTATACTAGCCATAATACCTGGTGCTGCCCGGGTTTTCTTCAATTACTGGGAGGATTGAAGAAGTGACAAACCATTATAAAGACATATATAAACTATTATACATATACTTACAGGATTAAAAAAGTGATAAACCCCCATTGTAAAGGCATATACATGTCTGAAACGTATTGCTAGGGAACCAAGGAACCATCCTGAAAGTGATTGTTGAGGCCCAGAAACCATTGTTGCCCTGTGATTTTTTGCCCAGCTCTGACAAACTTTTAAAGTAGCCTATCGTTCAAGTCAGGGAAGTGGCCAGAGATCCCTGGTGAAAGCTCAATGTGCTGATGTAAGATTGCCCAGTAGGAGCTAAATCCATTTTTTTTAATCGGCAACATGTAATACATGTCTATATATAGCAACTATATATTAAATCAGCTCCATGTGACGAGAGCAAAAGAAAGAAGAGGAAAAAACTAAAAATAATTGTGTAAACATAGTTTCTTCTGCCAAATTTTGGATAAAAAAATGATTACTGCACAGCAACTGTGGTTTGATGGGTTGCTGTAACTAACGTGGAGATAATTATCACAAAAAAAATACAGAAATACGGCAACTTGATGATGATCTCGAATCACGTCTTTCGTTATTGAACTCTGGCCAAAGATCAGTGGCTGGTTCAATATTTAACAAAATTGGCCAATTCGTGAAGTATCTGGTCCCATCATGAATTGGCCAATTTCAGGATTTGGCAATAACATATATATGTATATTAACCATTTCTTTTTTATAATCTCCTTAATGCATGTTCATAGTCTTGTTTATGTAATATCAAATGTTCATGACAGACTCATCAGTTTATTTTTTCCTGTTTCAGGTTGTAGTTATCGTATTGATCATAACTTCTACCGCTGAAATTGTTTTCCACATGACCCGGTATAGCCATGGATACAATATCCGTCCAGTTCAGTATTATACACCGTTCATGCTGATGTTGACTTTGGTATGCAATTCATACAATTCTCATAAACTTGTTTGAAATCTAGAAAAAAATTTCAAAAAATAAATTGCTGAGGCTTATTTTTCACTCATGTTTTCCTTTTTAGGGTGTGCTATAATTTTTTATTGATTGGTTTTGTTGCTTTGAGAGCTGTTAATTTGTATAATAAGACTTTCAAAAATTAGACTCGGCAAAATGCTTAGCATAGTGATGAATTCATTTACAGAATGCAGTGGTATGTAAAAAAGCTCTATGGGTTGTGAAGGTTAGATGAGTGTTTCTTAAAATGAGCGATATTGCCCTTCAGAGAAAAGGTTCTGGAACACATCAGGGAAACTGTAGCAGCTGCAGATGCAACATGAGATCTTTGGGGGGTTGGTTTAGCCAGAGAGGGATAAAAATTTATTTTTTTCAAGGAGGTCGATTAGAAAAATAAATTTAGAACACTCTCTACTGTTGACAAACTCTAACTTGTCAAACATATTAAATTTGTGAGCACCGTGGTGCTCCCTGAAGAATTTAAGAGTTCTTGATGACAAATCGAAAGATTATTTTTCAAATAACTGTGCATAATTCCTGAAATGTTTCAAACTGAAACATGTTGCAGTATTTCAATGTAACTTCACATTAATTCAATCAATTTATTGCTCTATACTGTACAGTAAAACTCCTCTTTAAGGTCACCCTTCATTCATGATCTGAATAATAATTTCCCTTGCATAATAAAAGTATGCAGTTCAAACCTCTAATTAACAATCATCCCTCTTTTACGGACAGATTTTTTTATCGTAAAAGCTGTGTCAGCAGAAGAGGAGTGGGGTTTCACTTTAATCTCACTGTTGTAAATTACAAATAAATTTTGTGTAAACATAATTTCTGCCACTTAGGACTTTATTTCATTTGATGCCCAAATTTTGTAAGGTCTGGATTATCCTAAGTTTCAGTTACCTAAGCTAAGTCTGGTCCACATTACCTCAGATAATCAGAGTTTCAATGTATAAAGTTTTTATAATTTTTCTAAAACTTTAATATTTCAAATATTCACACACAAAAGGCAAACACATTTATTGGAAAGTATCTTTGAAATTTGGATTCATGATAAATAGTTTTTATTTTACCATTCTTGCAGATAGCTGTTGGTGTAGTTGTTCTCTTTCACCGGAGAAGAGGCATTGCAACATCAGGAGTATTCTTTATATTCTGGCTGCTCATGTCCATAGCTACTGGAGCAGCTTATTACACCATGCTTCAAAAAACGTTCAACCACGTAAGTTAAGGTAGTTTTGTCATTTTAAGCTGGCAACCATAATAAATTGTGATACTAACTTTTATTTATTATTATTGTGGAAAGTGAGGTCCAAAAGCCTCTGCAGAGGAATGTAGACGAGGTGCGTGTGTGGTTTAGTAGTATAGTAGTCATTCAAAGGCCAATACAATGCCTTTTGAAGAAGCAGATTTACATTATTATACGATTGGGTCATTACCCACCTTAAAAGGCACTTTTATGTCCATGCATTTGAATAATAAAGACAAAGACATTTGGAAACCTTAAGCAATATGAAAAATTTGTACAGTGTATATTGATGTTGTGCATGCAGTGTTGATTATGTAAATTTTTTATTCATACAGGTATTCCCATATGATGAAGAAATAACTTCATTTGAATATGTAGTGACATCTATCTATTTCCCGCTCTGCTTTATACAATTTATCATGTATTGTTTCTCAGATCGAAGAAGCAAAGCCTCAGAAACGGATCCAGTAAGTTTTTTACTGAAAATTTCAAATTATGGGTTCGTCTTCAATGAATTTAGATACCTATTATTGTGTGTGGAGACCAACTTGTTTATCTGTTTTTCTGTGTAATGAAATTTTTTTTCAGAACACAATGTCTTTATTCATTTATTTTGCATTCAAAATTATTCTAATAGTTCTCTGCTAATTTCAAGATATCTGCAGATGGTATATTTGTTATAATCATACTTTTGCAACCACATTCAATTATTTTACTTATATGGTCGACACTTCCTATAATGAGCATATGTTATTGCTACATTTCCATTATAACAACTGTACAATAAGCTACAAATTTTTCCCTATCCATTCCATATTATTTTTCCATCTGTCACGATCTACGAAAATCGTTCAATCTAATATAATGTCTAAACTTAGCTCTGCACCCCCTCTTTTTTTTGTGAAGAATTATAAAAAAAAATTGCATTGTTTGTTTGCCAAAATTGTGTTTGACACCTTAACCCTTGATATCTGAGAATTCAATACATGCGTACATGCTTGCAATTAATGAAATTCTATTATTATTTCCTAACCTCTGGTGCATTTTCACTGCTGTTATGCTCGACTTTGGATTGCCTAGCCAAAAAAAGAGAAGAAAAATGGGATGAAACTGTTTGAGTATGCAAATTAGCGTCCGACATAACTCTCCATTGGTCCGCTTGCTTTGTACTTTGGGAATAAAAATGGGCGAGATAGTTGTGGCTGATGCTTAATTTTTTTCCCTCTCATCAAAGTGTTTAGTTTTCTTTCCCTTGAATGGCAGTGGCACCCAAGACGCTCACTCAAGAGTTGATATTTACAAAATGCTGATCTCCAGTTCTTTTTTCTGTGAGAGTTCCAAGTTACCTTGGTGGTCCATTGATTATGTTTGAGGCCGTGGTGCACAGGAGTCCCCCCCCCCCCTACTGCGCAGAGATAATGCTTGCCGAGGTGTGTCCGGAACTGCAGGAAGTGCTTATAAGCAGTGCCTATTGAGTCTGTACCTGATAAACTCCTAAGAATCCCCGATAAAAAATCCAGATCAACTGGTGCTCATAAATTTATTTTATATTGTAGTATAGCGAGCTCTGCATGAATTTGGTATTAATTTGGTTCTCATATGATTTGTATGCCCTACATCTGATGGGATTGTGTATTGAGCTGATTCAGTAACAATGTTTGGAGTTTTATTATTTTTATATAATCTTTTTGATCACATGCAAAGTTTTTAATTGTATTGCAGAAGTGAAATGTTAGTAGTTAAATATTTGGAAAAATGCTAATAGATGAATAAACCCTTTTTTAAGTTCTCAGATATATGTTAATCCTCTTTTAAAAAAACGGCTTATTAAATATGAAATTTTAATTCTTAAAATTCTTAAAATTTTAAATTAGTTCAAGTATCCATAAGACATTGTTATCCTTAGACAGTTGTTAATGTATGCTGACGAAAATGATATACAGTAACTGTACTACTACTGTACTATTGTATTAGCGCATAAAACTCATCAATGTTTCTCAAAGTGAGCGATAATGGTCGGGGGGGGGGGGCGGCAGAGTTTTGGGTATCTGTTTTTTTCCTTTTCGACCATAAATCTCTTGCTGATAAGTTCTATTGTTCATTGAAGCTCACTTTACTACAAAGCTGTAATCCTCACTGTTTGGCAGAGAAGACATCAATGTAGGATGTACAAAGGTAAAAGTGACATTAAGAAACTGTTTTCTTTTGAATGTTCCATATAACGACCTCTTAATGTAACATCAGTTTGTTGTGGAATGGGGGGGGGGGGGGTTATAATGAGTGTAACCGTATGATGAATGTGCACACATTTAGATTATCCTAAAGAAAAACCTACTTAAAATATTGACTATTTCTGAATTTTTTCATTATGCTATGTGAGAGCTTATAAATCATTATCAAACATTTGATAATAATTTTCTCAAAATTTCCCGAAATACTTTTAAAATTGACAGTAACGCAATGTTTTCCTTTATTTATTTCCAGAAAGCCTGCCCAGAAATGACAGCTTCTTTCATCTCTCTTGTAACATTTTGGTGGTTCAATTCGTAAGTTCAGAAATTTGTGATTATTTTGAGTCAAAATCAATTTATTTTACAAATCAGTCAAAATCAATTTATTTTACAAATCAGTCAAAATCAATTTATTTTACAAATCAGTCAAAATCAATTTATTTTACAAATCAGTCAAAATCAATTTATTTTACAAATCAGTCAAAATCAATTTATTTAACAAATCAGTCAAAATCAATTTATTTAACAAATCAGTCAAAATCAATTTATTTAACAAATCAGTCAAAATCAATTTATTTAACAAATCAGTCAAAATCAATTTATTTAACAAATCAGCCAAAATCAATTTATTTAACAAATCAGTCAAAATCAATTTATTTAACAAATCAGCCAAAATCAATTTATTTAACAAATCAGTCAAAATTGAGATTTTTATTTGTTAAATTAAAGAAAATTGTTATATCAGGCTGTGATCAACACAAAAATATGTGCTGGAACTTAAAAAAATGTGTTAAATCGAGGATTGTCGTAAATCGGGGGTTTGTTATATTTTGGTCTGACTGTATTTCAGTGTTGCAATTTGACAGTTGATTCAAAGTTTTGTTATTATAAAATATTTTCAGTGTTTGCTTATTTTTCTCTTAATGTGGGGGGGGGGGGGATTCCACTTATATTTCTAAGATATAAAGTTTACAATAAAAACAATTAAAACCTTCAGAATCTTTCTTTCTTTTCCCTTTTTTTTTATTGCGGTGTTGTGAGACCAACAAAATTTGTTTGTCATACAACAAATTTTGTTTCAGCTGATCAATAGCCACCACGTGAATCAAAAAGCTATATGGGGTGTTGGTAAATCTGGTTAAGAGAGAATTTTTATCCCTCTGAAGAACATAGACCCATACGTAAACAGACTTTTGCTAATATGGGAACAAGGTTTTTAAACAAAATTATATGGCTGGCTTATATAAGAGCTTATATTGCAAACTGAATATAGAGTTAGTAATAGGTTCTTTTACATGGATACCATGTGAGAAATAATGTTGTTCCAAATGATTTCGTAGCTGCTGTTAACTCATATAATGTAATTTTCCATATTAATTCTTCCATTTTCAATTTTCAGTTTTTTCTGAGTGTGGCTTGTATATATTTGACTTGAGGACTTATCATAGAAATATGAAAGATATAATGGATTAATGATTTAAGTTCTACATTGAAATCATTATTACTAACTATAATTGTATATGCTTTCAGAATGATTCTTTTGGGGTTCAAAAAACCCCTTTCTATCGAAGACATGTGGGACCTTAGCCCCGACAATATTTGCCAAAACATTATGGCAAGGTTCAACAAGCACTGGTTGCCATTGATGACTGCATGTTCAGAGTAAGTTTTTGAAACTTTTTTTTGGGTTATTCAATTAATTTTCTACTTTGAAAGTCTTGTTTTTAATTAGCGAATGATGAATGCAGTCAAAAGACAAAGGCATTTTTATTTACATCATTTCTGCATATGAGTTTTAGATAACATGAAAACATTGTCAATGAAGTTGATAATAATTACGAGATGTATTGCTTTGTTAGGTCATATAAAGGAATGTTTTTGGATATTGATCATTCAATAGATATGAGATAGTCTTGAAAGTCTATACATAGTCTCTAAAGTGTATATGCAAGTATAACCAGTGTATTTGTCATAATGTGGGACCTGATAGTGGAAAACAATATTTGTTTCTCAAAGCTTGGAAGTAAGATACTGTTCCACTCTGAATATTGTTTTCTGTCATGTGTGTCTATTTCTGGCGATTTCTCTGAAAAAAAAGAAAAAATAGAGAAATCATTGTGATGGCAATCTCTGTGGGCAAAATTCAACTTTTGTATAATCACTGGTGTGTTTTTGGATTCGGCAAAAAAAAAAAAAATTAATTATGAAGCTCTTGCTTATTTTGCTCAGAACCAATCCTGAATATATGAAATTTATTGATAGCTGAATGTTATACAATAATGTTCATCATCCATTTTTTGAACATAGTGTTTTTGAAAAAAAACAGTGTATGTGCAGCAGGCCTCCTAAATTGGGTTTTTAAGAATGTGCTAGAACCTTGGTTAACTGATCCATCATCAACTAAGGGCAGTGGCCAAACTAAAGTAAACTCCCACTGATGCAGCAAGTGATGAGTAAGGAAACCATTCAAACATGGTTTGAAAATATCTGTACATAATTCTTAGATATTACCATTATGCATCAAAGTTCAAATTTTATTTTCTTGCAAATGAATTAACTTGTTATCCGCAGGCTTTTATTTTTTCCAATTTCTGGGGGATTGTCTCTATTACCCCGGGGCCAAGAAATATGGCAGTTTCAATACTCAAGTAGACCTATATGTTTAAAATGATTGTGTTCTTACTAACAGCTTGTGAAATATAGAAATTTGTTTTTCAAAGTCTCAGATTGATAATTGATAACATATTGTGTGCAACACTTTATTATTTTATTCTTTTTGTTTTTAAAATGTAATCATGAGTAATTTTAATTTTCAGCCATTTCAAGCAAGTTAAAGCTGCAGTCTCACGAAAATATTCAACCCAAGTTTCAAGAGCATCAGTATATGCTGAAAAGTTAATGGATCTAGACCCGGGTGTAATAATTAAGCCAGAAGAAATCCAATCAGAAGCAGTTGAAGGGATGAGCATTCTCAAACCTATAATAAAGACGTTTTGGCTGGACATGTTGATCACAGCTGTCATGAAACTCGTTGCTAGCGTAATAACTTTTGCAAATCCAATCTTATTGGAGTGAGTAGGAAGTTTTAGTGCATCCATCAATTATATACATATATATTTTAGTCAATCCTTGTTTTAATCACCATGTATTATAGTGACTGTTCCAGTATAAGGACCACTACGATAAACCCCAAATGTTTTGCTAACAACCAACCTATATGTTTCCCTTTTGATATAACAACAGTTTTTGATCGGAATGATAAGGGGGTCATTACAATGAGCTTTGATTGTATATTGTCAATAAGATACCTCAATTTTCAAATGGGGGTGATTGAAGATCTGAAAATTTCACATTTGTTTGTGTAAGATAACAAGCATCAAAACACTAACACAATTTGTTTCTTTGACAGTTCTCTCATAGCTTTTGTCAACAGCAATGATCCCTACTGGAAAGGATGTATTTACGCTTGCGGAATGTTTTTTGCTGCAATGATGGAATCATTTTTCAACAGTCAATACGAATATAGAATATATGTTATAGCTATGCATGTAAGGTCATCTGTCACATCTGTTGTTCACAAAAAGGTAAAAAGTCATTTAAAAAATTTACATTCTGCCCATTGCCAATTCTGTCTGTTTGAAGCAGACTGTTCTAATTTTAATCATCTCAATTGACTTTAAAAAAAAAAACTTTGATAAGTGAAGAGAAAATAAATGAATTTTAATAATTTAATGTTTTTTGTAAAGATTTTCGAATGAACCAAACATTTATGTTATGCTTTCATTTCAGGCTCTAGTGTTGTCCAGTTCAGCTAAGAAAAACTTCACTGTTGGTGAGATTGTAAACCTCATGTCTGTAGATATTCAGAGACTCATGGACTATATTCAGATGGTTAATCTTTTGTGGTCTGCTCCTCTGCAAATTGCAATCGCTGTCTATTTGTTGTGGCAGCAGCTTGGATTAGCCACTCTTGGCGGACTGACAATTATGTTGGCGATGGTTCCGGTCAATGGTGTTATCAGTATCTTCATAAGAAATCAGCAGGTGATATTTCCATGCAGTATACAGTGAAATCTTACATAATGATACCGACCTGTAACAATAATCGCCTATGTAACTATATTAGTCTCGGGTCCTGATTTACTTTTCATAGTGTTACTATATTACATGTATAACCATGATCCCCCACAAGGGTGGAGCTGACAGGGCAATTCTCATCGGTTTTTGTTTTTTTCACGATATAAATTCACCATAAAGGGACCTGTGAAAATCTGATCTGGGTGCGCTCAAAAGATCTCAGCCTAGGGGGCCCTTCTGCAAGATGTGGGGGTCATGTCTATAATGAAAGAAATTTGTTTGGTCCTGTGATTATCATTATATAGGCATTTCACTGTAGTTGTACTTGTTTATTTTGCATGGTTGTATTTTTGTTTATTATTGCATCTTGTATTTACTTGGGCAAAAACTTCCACAAGAATCATTTTTGATTCAATATGTAATTGAAAGAATGTTTAGAAATATTTTTAACTGCTGCTGTAATTCATATTTTTTTCCAAATTTTGTGTGTATCACGTGATTTTTGATGTGTTATGAGAATTCGTATATCTTCCATTTTCCCAATAATCACTGGGGTATTTCTAATGAATGGATTCATGCAGAAAGATGTTGTGTCTGTATATCTGGCTCTAACATATTTTTGTTGTTGGAGTTATGATAGTTTCTTGATATAATGGTGTGTGGCCAATTGTTTTCCCTATTTTGAAGTGAAATGACAAATGCTTAAGTTATAATTTTATACAAGTATCGTGTTGAAGGTTGGTCTGCTCTCTGCAGTGAGAATGTTTCAGATATGAGTCTGGCACAAATTTTGCAAAGGCTATAAAAAATTTGAACAAACAGAATTGGTGGCAAATAGCAAGAAATTCAGCAGGTTTTTAAAGACATTTTGCTGCGAAGTCCAGTTTTGCAGCCAATGTCTTGAGTTGTCAAATTGTAGTCAGTCACTGAAATTAGATATTTATAGAAACACAGTGTAGTAAATTTTGACAGCTGCATTTGCACTCCCTACAGCATCCATCAGAGATGCTGGTAACAACCTTATTGGGAGTTATTTCTATCTGTGGACCTTTGTCAAGTCTGAAGTGCAGGCCAGAAGCATATGCACGATTTTTGGATTGAAAATTTGTGAAGTGATTGATAAAAATTTATTCAGAGTTACATGATTAAGAACATGCTTAGCAAATGAATGCAACACTTTTCTGGCATCCTCAGACTCTTTGGCATCATTTAATTCTGACATCTGATCATTGTACTCCAAGTATAACCAAACTATACATTATATACACAACAAATGATTTGGCAGTATAGCAAAAATGATTTCAGCCAGTTTCATGTTCTTTGTGTGAAGTAGCTCTTGGTAAATATTATTCATGAATGTATTTTATTTTACTTGTGTAGTGTCTTTAAAAATTAAGCTTATATTGCTCAAATATATAACATTGTATGCAGAATATTTAGGTATCATATATTTTCTGTCCCTTTTTTACAAAAAATATTCTTGGACAAACTAAAAGCTTTTTGCTTTATCCTTCTCAGTGTTTTTGAAATTTGGAAAAAATATTTTTAATATATGTTCCACATGTGTTCGTTTTTTAATAACAGTCAATTGTCTCATACCTGTAGGTTGGACTGATGAAAGAGAAGGACAAGAGAACTAAGCTGATGAATGAGATTCTGGGTGGCATCAAAGTTTTAAAACTATATGCTTGGGAACTGTCATTTCAAGAAAAGGTTGAGCGAATTCGGTCAGTGGAGTTAGGGTGTCTGAGAACTCAAGCTTATTTAATGGGTGCCATTACGTTTGCCTTTTCCAGCATCCCTTTTTTGGTAAGTGATGTACTGTTTCTATTTGCATTTGTGGTCACTTCATTATTAAACTGTACCTTAGTTTTAACTCATTAGTGTTTCTTTTTACATGCCTTCCAAAAAAAAAAAAAAAAAATTACGCAAAAAAAATCACTAAATCCTCTTTGAAATGACATATCTATTTTTGAAGAAAGTTAGCCTTTTTCTGATTTTCAGCAGGTGCAGTCTAAGGGGTATAGGGAAAGTTGTTTCATTGAAAAATCAACTTTAAAAATATCTGGGCTTGTCAATGTTAAAATAAGAGGCTTTTGAGGAATTAGTGCCGCTTGAAGAGTAAAGATGTGCTGGCATGAAATATTTTTCTTTGTTGGGCATATTTATCAAAAGCTATGATTTTCTTTTCCTAAAACACAAGCGAACTGTAGTTTAACATAATAAAACAAATTAATTTTGTACAAGTTTCGCTGTAGGTGGATATTGAAGTAAGGAGATAGCATAGCATTATATAAAGATAACTTACTCTTTCTTGCTTACTATTTTCTGTGGTTTAATCCCCACCTCTCCTCAAACTTTTAGGTTGCCCTTGCCAGTTTTGCAACTTATGTTCTAATGAGTTCAGATAATGTTCTTGATGCTAATAAGGCTTTTGTGTCGTTGTCGCTGTTCAACATATTACGTATCCCAACTGCTCTGCTGCCAATGATTGTTACATACACTGCTATGGTGAGTGATTTTCCAAAACTAAACACATTGTTTGTGTTATCTGTCTTTGAGTAATTTTCTTATTATTATGGGGTCTGTATTATACATGTGCATATGCAAATGATGTAATTTAAATTTAATTTCATAGTTTATTGTCTCACTTCGAAGAATAAACAAATATCTTCAGTCCGATGAGTTGGATGAAAATATTGTCGGCCATGATAACAGTGAAAGTAAGTACTCTCAAATGCATGATACTCATTTCTTGTGCTTGAATTTTTTAAGAGATTTTTGTACATATATGTAGAAGTATCTCCATTTTTGCAATATCTATGCATTTATTAACTGATTACTGTATTATATGTATATATTATATATTTTCCGGTTTTTTTTTTTTTTGGCAATTTATTTTCTGTTATTTCAGCTGACCCAGTTCTTGTTGAGAATGGCACATTCTCATGGTCTAAAGAAGAGCCTCCTGTGCTTCATGATATAAAACTCAATGTTCCAGACGGTTCGCTGATAGCAATAGTTGGTGAAGTAGGGTCGGGGAAGTCATCATTGCTATCAGCCATGCTGGGTGAAATGGAAAAACTGACAGGAAGAGTCAATATAAAGGTTTGGTTTATATTTATACGAAGAATATTATACAAATACAACGCCACAACAGGCAAATTGCCCAACGAGGTGGCTGACTTAAGAACATCATGGATCCCCCCCGAGCCCCTACCTACTACTGCTACACCACACATGCACCCCCCCCCCCGCTGAACCCCCCAACGAATCGGTACATGCGGGAATGTGCGTGTACGTGTAGTGCAACCTGACGTAAAGTTTGTTTCTGTGTAATGCTTGTTATGTGTAGTGCTGTCATCTGCCCCCAGTTATACAAACTATGAGTGAAGTGTTATGGTTGAATGATTTACCGTTGTAGGACTGTTGCTCTCTGTGGCGAGACTTTTTAACGGGGAGATCGGCTTGCATTTGCGCCTTGAAGTTGGGAACCACAGAAAACCAACTTCAGCCGACCACCACTGTGGGGTTCGAACCTGGATCCTCGCATCACGAGTCCGGCACTATAACCACTCGACCACCACAGCGGCCATTTATAAATGTGATAAATACTCGTAACTAATGTGCTTTTATAATTCTTTTGGGCACATATATAAACATGTTTTTTCTCCTAAAATTGCACTTTTGAAAGTAATTTCAATGTCAAAAATTAAGATACTTGATTAGAGAAATATAAGAGGAATTACCAAGTGACTTGGAAAAAATTGGACTGTAAGTCACCACTATTGTACCTTATTTATTTGTTGCCTTTTTCTTTCTTCAATAACATTATTTTGATATCTTACTGTATTACATGGATAAAAAATGCCAGGAAAATGAAAATATATGAAACAGTTTTGATAGTATAGTCAGATTTTGATGTATTTAACATTATAGCCACTTATAACATTTTTCTACTTGTCATTTTGCAACATATATTTTAACGCTCATAAGGAACGCCAAATTTTTTTTGGCTTAAAATTTGGAAAAAAGTTGAAGATATATCTATAATACTATCCACGTATAAGAAATTGGGATCCAATTTTTGGCAAAAAGGTTTCCTTATACACGTTAAAATATGGTAAGTGGTAAATTAAGCTTACTCATTATTAAGTTATCCCACGTATGAAGTTGTTTTATTCTGTCACCAGGGATGACATTATTCCAAGGTTTGATTTTACTAACATTGTGTGGTCTACAGTATTCTTTACTAGTTTATAGTTAATTAGTCACTTTTTTAGTAGCATCCTTTTTTAGTAGTCACTTTTTTAGTACCCTATTACATACCATCAACACTACCTCCTCATAAATATTCCACTTAGTAACCTCTAAACCAGGAGTGCACAACCTTTTCAGTCCGTGAACCAGATATCAGCTAATTCTCCTACTAGAGGGCCAGAAATTTGCATATATGGGGTGATCATACGATTTGTTTTTTGTCATACAAACTTTTTCATAAAATGTTCCATTCCCCCCCCCCCCCCCCCCCTATTTTCAATGAGGCAAATATGAATTTGAAAAAAAATTCACGATTGTTTTTTCAGTACTAAAAATGAATGCCTTTAACAATTTTTTTGTGGTTGTATTTGGCAACTTTACTTGCCTTTGAAAACTTTTTTCTCACTCTTACACACTCTCCGGCAATTTCACTTACCTTTGATAATTTTTCTGGCTTTAATTAGTGACTTTACTTGCATTTGGGGTTTTTTTTTTCACTCTGATTCTAAACTTGACTTGCCTTTGATAATTTTTTTGACTGCTATTACTGATACTTTACTTAGCTAAGACAATTTTTTTTATGTAATTGCCAACTTCACTTGCACTTGATAATTTGTTGTGATAATTGGTGGTATTCCAATCACCTTGATTTTCCTTATTTTTATGAAAGAAATAGGGTCAGTCTAGATATTATTATTATTTTTTTAAATGATTTTGGTACTTTTTTGCCAGAAAAATTGCCATGGACTGGATGGAACCTCTTGGGAGGCTGCATTTGGCCTGCAGCCTGCCAAGCAGAGGTTGTGCAGCTCAGTTCGAAATGAATAAAGGAGCGTGCGGGAAAGTATAATTCTTGGAAGTATAAATGGATGTTTACAGGATTGATATAGACAAGGGAACATATGCCATACCATTTACCTCAAGCTAATAGCTTTTCAGATGGATCACAATCAGTAACTTTGCTGAAATTTGATAAATTGTACACCTTGTTGATTTTTTTCTTTCACTAATTTTTCTATTTCTTTTTCACATTAGGGATCTCTAGCATATGTCCCACAACAAGCTTGGATTCAACATTCAACATTGAAAAATAATATTCTGTTTGTAAAACAGTTTGAAGAGAGGAAGTACAAAGCAGTAATAGATGCCTGTGCTCTGAAACAAGATTTGGACGTTTTACCCGGTGGTGATCAAACAGAAATCGGCGAAAAGGTTTTTATTTTGGTTGTCATTATTGTTTTCACTACATCATGGAGAACCAGGGTTGTGAGAAAATTTTGATAGGTGAAAAAAAATTGTACACAGCAACTTTGAAATCATTAAACCCCTTTGTGACTCAAGGGGCTAATTTTTTTTTATCTTCTTTGTTTAATTTTTTTCACTATCACCATATACAGCAAAACCTCAATATAATGATACTCTGAGGACCAAGAAAATAACATTGTTGTAGAGCAGTGGTTCTCAACCGGTGCTCCTTGTGCACTCTACAGGGGCTCCGCTGCCGCTCGAAGAAAATAAAAATAAAAACTAAAATTAAAAAAAATAATTGTAAATGTTTATAAATAGTAAAAATAAATCAGTAACTTTCATGAATAATTAAGAAATGAGCCTACAGGGCTCCACCATAGGATTTTTTATTTGAAAGGGCTCCATTGTTGTTGTAGGAAGTTTTCACTTTAGATCAGTAGTGTATAAAGATTTTGTGTGTGTGGAACCATTGTATTGCTTAGATAGGAAAATTGATTGCAGAGTGCAGACTCTTATCATAATGTTTTTCCATTTTTAGTTTTGGTTTACTGAGCCATTTCAACCTTTGAAAAGTAATTGCTTGTGATATCAATGAATTATTTTTTCACTAATACATTACAGTGGAACTGCATAATTCATTCCATGAATGTGCTCGTGATTCAGAAGACACTCGTATATCGAATCAAACTTTACCGTAAGAAATAATGGAAACTCAAATGTGATTCATTCCACAACTGTTTCCCTAAAGCCAGCCACTGTTCTTTTCAGTGATAGGGGGTCATTCAAGTATTACGTCATCATCGATGGGGGAAGGGGGTTTCCGATTTGCTGACTTTTGATGACGGGGGGGGGGGGGCGTTGATAATGCTTACATCATCAACCACCCTTTATGAAAATATGAAATATTCGTATTCGTAATGGCATCTTACTCAGTGCGCCAAAAACGAGAAAAACCTTTCGATAGTTTGTGGGCACTTAAAGTAACATTTCCCCAATTGATAAGTGCCCTACAGAGCCACTTTTGTGATCTCTAAATGTTTTTGTGGATCCAAGTGATCTGGAAATGTGCCACGCATCACGCAAGTCATCCATAATTATATGCCGTGGATCACTTAAATAATGGGCAGTGAGTAACTTGAGTGATTAAGAACCGCACTGTGGGGGGGGGGCTTAAGTGCTCTAAAACTACGTCACCTGTCGCTCAAGGGATCTCTAAGTGTGACGGATCGCTTGTGTTCTGGAACTGTGTCCCTGGTCATTTAAGTGATCTGAAAATGTGCCACAGGCTGCTTAAATGCTCTGGAATTGTACCACGGGTCATTTTAGTGATCTGTAAATGTGCCGCTTAGTTCATTTGTACAAAATTAGGTTTAAGGAGGGCACGCCGCATCAGATAATCCCCAGGGCCATATTTGGTCCCCAGGCTAAGGGCGTTCATGCGATTTACCATACATGGCTGAGAAGGTTGGTAGCAATGAATTTATTAAAGATAAATTTTGAGTTCATAGCCTTCAAATAACATTGAAATTAACAGAAATTGATTATAATAACATATAAAGGTATTTTCTTCCGAAATTTCAATTAAAAAAATATTTTTGTTCATTAAAAAAAATAAATTTTTTATTGTCGGGGGGGGGGAAGGCGCATGAGATCCTCTATGCCCCCCCCCCCCCGGTGTACATCTCTGATCCCACCAATATGCCTTAGAATTCAGAGGGGCAGAGCTGATGACAAAATTTTGCTGACAAGGGGGGTCAGAGTTTTCCTGACTTTTGCCGACGGGAGGGGGGGGGGGTCAAAAATGGCTGATAATTTGCTTATGTAATACTTGAATGGCCCCATATAGTTTAGGTTAACTTATTTTAAATTATTTTATTTCTACTTATTTTGCATTGAAGGCTTGAGTATTTCTAGAATGATATAGGAGAGCACCAGAGTAGTGCAGTGGTAAGATGCTTGTCTTCCACCATGAAGGTTACCATCTGGGTCCAAGTATTCTATTTGGGGAAAGAACATAGAAAACAAGTTCTCTACCTACCGAGCCTGGGGTGACCACGGATAGATGGCACCTTCATTTCCTATGCAACTGAGTAAGAAATTTCTGTATGGAGATATGACCATAGTTGGTGTGCAGTAAAGTAGAATGATATAGGAGAGTTAGGGGTTTCACTTTGCAATTTCCCCTTGCAATAACATCCAAGAAAGGAGTCTTTCATGGGCTTCTGCTATGAATGTCATTCCCATAGTCAGTGGTGTCTTAACAAATGGACCTGAAACAAACAAAAACATACTGATGAAAGGTTTTATTAGTAAACATGTGCATAAAATACATTTCTCAATTTGGTCTCTCATTAAATGAATAAAAAAAAGTCTAAAAGTAGTTGAGCCCTTTCCCTTAACTCATTAAGATGAACTTACTTGCAGTGAAAAAAAAGCAAAATCTATATGTACACCAGATTTGAACATGTATAAGGAACCCCCCAGATTTTTTTTGGGATTAAAATTTGGGGAAAATGTGGAAAAGATATATCTATAATACAGAACATCCCTCCTATTTTAAAAACACAATTTTTGGCAAAAAGAGTTTTCTTATACATGTTAAAATATGATACATCTGCTTTTTAGTTATCATCATGTGGCATTCTGCAGACAATGCGAATATGAATGAAGTTATAGTGTTTATCTGGGAGTTTTTGGTATATGTAATACTTGCATTTTGCGAGAAGTATCTCGTTTATCAAGTTAAAATTTGTTTAAAATTTTTGCTCATCTTGCAAAATGCTTGTTATTCAAAGTTTGCTGTATTTGATAAATTTAAATTACACTAAATAGGCCGATAAATTTGGCATAATAACATCAAAAGTATATCAAGTATAAACTGGATATGAAATAATGACTATGTCATGAGATTCGTAAAGACTTATCAAACGTATGCTTATTTTAATCATAAAAACCTAAGCTGTTCATTTGATCTAATCTGTTTCTTGTATTTCCACTTTTCAGGGTATAAACTTGAGTGGTGGCCAAAAACAAAGAGTCAGTTTGGCTAGAGCTGTTTATAACGATTCTGATATCTATTTTCTGGACGATCCTCTCAGTGCAGTTGATGCTCATGTAGGAAAACATATCTTTGAAAAAGTGATTGGTCCAAAAGGGATGCTCAAAAGAAAGGTATTTTTCTGGAGTTTGAAATTTTCACTTTCTTACATCACTGTTGATACTCGCAATATTGCCATTAATCAATATCATATTTTCATTAATATCATATTTTCATTAATATCATATTTTCATTAATATCATATTTTCATTAATATCATATTTTCATTAATATCATATTTTCATTAATATCATATTTTTGTTAATCGATACCATATTTGTATGATAATGCTGTTCGAAATTATTTCAATCAAGAAGCTAGATTTCCCATCAATGCTTTTTAAAAATATGTATGCAAAGAAAGTATAGTATATCATCAGTATACTCTTTGAATATTTACTCCAAAAACGATTGACAAACAACAATATTTCACCTAGATCTAATATGTTGAAGCTTGTATTAATATAATTTTTGGTTTTATTTATGGTTTTTATTTCAAGACTTTACTTTTTTGAATTTATTTGATTTTAGTTTGAAAATTTCTTTCAGTATTTCATTGCTGCAATTTAATGAATGTAATAATGTAATTAGGCGCAGTTTGATTTAGATGGTCCTTGCACCAATAAAATCAAAATCCAAGCAATGTAATTATATTACAATGATTGTGGTACGCTAGTTCAATATAACGAGTGATTTTTAAGTGATTGTCAAATAGCTATGGGTGGAGATACAAAAAATATTCGATTATAACAAGTTGAAAATTAGAAAGCTTTTCTGTGTGCAATTTTTAAAGATAAAAATTATTGTTATTTTAGACGAGAGTTCTAGTAACACATAGAATCAGTGTGCTACCAGATGTTGATACTATAGTTGTGATGAAAGATGGGAGAATCACTGAAGTTGGGTCCTACAGGGAATTACTGACAAGAAAGGGAGCCTTCGCTGAATTTCTCATTCAGTTTCTCAAAGAAAGTGCTGGTGATTTAGAGGATATAACTGCTGAAGAACTGAGGCTTATGGAAGAGATAGCTAACACTGTTGGTGCTCCACCAGAACTGAAAAGGTAATTGATCATGCATATTATGAGGCATCACACATTGTGAAATATCATCTCTCTCTCTATATGGGATGGCAACGGGGTAACTCAAAGCTATCTGTCGCATGATTTTTTCTCTCCGTGATTCGGAGATTTAATTTCTTTTTCCTCCTCCTTATGAAGTTTTTTTTTTTTTTTTGATTAATACTAAGAGATTTTTGATAGCTGGTGTCCTGTCAAAAAGGCATGATTTTAACTTCTAAAAAATTTTAATTATTATATTTTATTAGTGTTTTTTCACGTACGTCATGCTTTTATTCACGCAATTATTGGCACTCACGACATTGTGCACGTACAGAGCATCCTGTGATTTTTCAAACTCGAAGGGACATCACTTGTTCTTTGTTGTGCAGTTTCAGTGCTTCGGGTCGTGTGACAGAACGTGTAACTTTGAACGCGATTCCCGCAGTGTCGAGATTTGTCACAAGAAACATTTTTTTTGGATGTGTTTATTGTTGCTGTGTTCGGGTGACGTGGAATTAAACCCTGGACCACTTAACCGGACACCTCCTCCATCTCAGAATGCTCAAACAACGCTGGATAATTTCCTCTCGATAGATGATGACTCGACAGGCAACAAAAGGCCACGTGAATTCTCTCCCGATGCAGGGGAATCTAACCTGACACTCCATGAGATCCTTGAAATTGTCCGGAAACTCGATGGCAAATTTAAAAAAAAAAGTCAATAACATCGAAGCTCAAATGAATGACCTAAATACGCTTTGCAACACTTCATCTACAAAAATTAATGACTTATCATATATAATTTCTGCTCAAGACGATGAGATTTCGTCACTGAAATCTAAAATCGATGACCTTGAAAACAGATCCCGCCGCGAAAACTTACTATTCTTCAATGTGCCTTGCGATCAATCATCAGAAACCTGGGAAACATCAAAGGAGAAAATCAAAGAAATCTGTAAAAATCTGGGCTTGCCACGGGTCAACATCGACAGAGCACACAGACTGGGAAGATCCACTGAAGAAAAGCATCACTGATCATCGCCAAAATCCCATCAACAGATGACTGGAACGTGATTTTGCAGAAATGGAAAGACCTGAAATCATACAATATCTCAGTCTGCCAGGACTATTCATCTGATTTGCGAAAAAAAAGGCGTATATTAAACACTGAAAGAAAAAAGGCTATCTTGAACGGTAAGAGCGCTAGAATTTCGATGGATAAACTGATAATTAATGACGAAATTTACTCTTTCAATTAAGAACATTGCAAAATTCTATATTTATACAAGGCAAAACTCTCAAAATATCTCCTGACAAAGATTGTAATTTCTGCAATTTGAAAAAATTAGAAACATGGTCTCATGTAATTTTGGAATGTCCGACTTATAAGTACTACAGGAAAAAATATTTTTCTAATATCCTGATCGATAATGATATACATTCCTTTCTAACATACAGACATAAAAAATACCACCAAATCGTAAACTTTCTCCTGTCTATCCTAAAACTAAGAAATTTCATTTTAGCAGAAAGCGAGGACATATAGATGTTCTGAAAAAAAAAAAAAAAATCCCTGGGTAAAGGGAAGGCAATGAACACACTATCTGCTATTTTATTTCTCCCATCCCGCATTCTATTGTTAATTTTTTCCCCTTGAATAAATTTGTTTGCTTTTTGTTCATTTTTTTTCTCTAATTATTATTATTATTTTTTTCATTCTTTTTGTATTTTCCTGTTCGACTCTATCTTGCATCTCAATTTTTAAACATGTTTAATATATATGTCTGTATTTGTGTATATGTATGTGTATGTGGGGCCGCAACTGGATGCTTGGTCACCCGGGGCAGGTGCGCATTTTGGCGCCCCCTTGTAGTGTTGAAGGAGAGATCTGAGAATACATTCTTCCCCCTTTCCAGTCCAGGACACGAGGGCTACCCGCTCCCCCTGGTTGCGGCCCTGTGTGTATATATATCTGTGTGTGTGTATTAATTTGTGCACAACTTTCCAGTTCTGATTGTGTTTTTTTTTCCTTTTAATCTTCAATATATATGTATATACCTCTTTTAATTTAGTCGAATGTTTAACCATGCACGCTTCTCACATGTTTGTTATTATATATATATATATATTTTTTTTTTCTTTTCCCCCCGTTTTTACTCCCTCGTTTTGTTTGCATATATATTTATATTTTCTTTCTCCTTGTAACGGGGCAATCGACCCTAAACAATAAATATTATTATCATTATACACTGCTCAAAACAATTAGGGGAGCACATGGTTTTAACAAAATTACGCAAAGATGTATACCGATAAGTAACATAAAATGAATCATCCATAATTTAAAGCCTAGCGGGAAACGGAAGAAGAAAACTTCATATGCAAATCAAAGTTCATGACGTCAAAAACCAGAAAAAGGAGATAAGGGCAGAAATCGGGATGTTGCAGAAACGCCTGTTTTACTGCCGTAACTGTGAAATTCGATTGCGCAGTATTTATTTTTAAGACAAGGTGACTTGAGGATGTCTCAACAACGTGATTTACCGGAATCCATGGCATGGCGTGTTATAGGACTGGAATCCGGGCAAACACAACGTAGTGTCGCGGACGCTGTTGGAGTCGCCAGAAGTGTTGTTGCAAGGCTGTGGAATCGATTCCAAGAAACAGGAAATGTTAGACGTCGACCAGGGCAAGGTCGGCCACGTGCCACTACAGCAACTGATGACCGGTATGTACGGTTAACAGCCCGTAGAAACAGAACAGAGAATGCTACGCAGCTGCAAAGGCGGTTGCTCTTGGCAACAGGACGAAGGGTGTCCAGCCAAACAGTACGTAATCGGCTTCATGAGGGAGGGCTCTATGCACGTAGGCCAATGGTCTGCATTCCGTTGACCCCACGCCACTGTGCGGCCCGAAGAAGATGGGCTGCTGAACATCGAGATTGGGAGCAACATGATTGGAGCCAAGTGCTGTTTACAGATGAGTCCCGATTCAGTCTGGAGTGTGACACCCTACGTGTTCTGGTATGGAGGGACAGGGGCACTCGAAATAACCCCGCATTCGTTCGTTAAAGGTCACAATACAGACGAGCTGGTTGGATGGTATGGGGTGAAATCAGCATAGGCGGACGTACGGACCTGCATATCATTCGGAATGGCACTTTGACGGCCCGAAGGTATGCAGACGAGATACTGCGACCTCATGTCATCCCTTACGCTGGAGCCATTGGAGATTCCTTTGTTTTCCAGGATGATAATGCCCGACCGCATAGAGCTCGTCTGGTGGAGAACATGCTTGAAGCTGAAACAATACAGCGTATGGAATGGCCAGCATGCTCTCCTGACCTGAATCCAATCCAGCATGTTTGGGACATGCTCGGACAACATATTGCTGCGCGACCAAGGCCGCCTGTTACTGTCCGAGACTTGCAGATTGCACTTCTTGAGGAGTGGAACAGTATTCCCCAAAGTCTGATCGATAACCTCATCGCATCCATGGCAAACAGGTGTGCAGCAGTCTTAGCTGTTTGAGGAGACCACACGCCCTATTAAAACTCATGCATCATGTCTAAACAGTACTTTTTTTTATCGTTTACATGTAACCAAATTGTTGCCCTAAATCATCTTTTCATGTTTTTTCCATATTTTCAAAGAATTAAAGCTTAATTCCAAATTGTTTTACGTCTTTTTTCTGTATTGGGCATTGATACGCATGTACTATCCATTGTATGCCAATACGTGGCTGTCTCGCACTGTTCTTCACTTTTTTGCTTGCTCCCCTACTTGTTTTGAGCAGTGTATATCTCTCTATATATAAGGTGCTAGAAAAAAGTTTAAAGATAACCGAAAAACCTTTATGTCTTTAAACCTTGCTTGTATGTGTGTCAAAAGTTTAGAGTGACAACTACAAGTGGAACTAAATATTTCTGACTAAAAATAATTTTGATGAGTGCTGAACTTTTTAAGAAAAAAATTGTTGAAATTATAGTAACACTCAAAACCTGGAAAAAAAGTATAAGGAGACACATGTTTTCTGATGTCAGGAAGAGAAATTTGAATTTTCTCATGTTAGCCTAATAGTTAAGACTGTTTTGAGCAGTCACGAGATGTGAAATTAATTTTTTTTCCCTGGAAGTATGAAGATGCCAAAGACAATATAATTATTGGATGCTTAAGGGACTAAAAGCTTCATCTCAGAGAAAATGTGATGTCTGATCATGAAATGGTGAGAAGAATTAAAAAACTAGGCAGTTGGTTGTATAGTTTCATAAATATTTGTCAAAAAAAAGACCATTAATCATAACTTTTACATGGAAAAAAAATCTCTCTGTGGAATTCAGAAATACAACTTGCCTTGTACAAGTTGAACAGTGTGTAATGTGTTGACTTGAGTAACTGATTTTGAGTAATTTTTTTTTTGGCAGAGATTTCCTGCCCCCCCCCCCTTTCTAAAAAAAGTTGGCTCTGCGTATCCTCTGCTCTTATCATGAAGATCTGGCTTTAGTATATGCATTTCAAAATAATATGCAGCGTGTTATATATAAGGGAAATAGAATTTTTTTTTTTTGCCTTGTAAAAATGCAGATATGTTCTTTTTCTAGTTAATTTGTAATGAAATAAATTTTGTATTCAATCTGAAAATATAATCTGGATTTTTTGTGTGTTGAATTTTCCCAATTGCTTTCACATGTCTGAACATGTTAGAGGAGCACTCAAAAACGCTTTCATCAGTAATGGAGACATGTAAGTTTGATGTAAAATTTATGAAGATATATATTTTTTTTCAATTTCACAGTTTTTTAAACTTGTTTTGACTGCAATACATTTGAAAGCTCATTAGAATGTCTTCTAATCATTCCACAGAAAATGAACATTATATCGAATGATTGAAAAAAAATTTTTCTTTTTAAGATAATTCCATGTTTTGATGAAATAAAAAATTATATTTATTTTTTTAAAATAACGTAAGCAGTTGAAATGAAAACATATCAGGTTAGAGAATAATAAATTGTGATAATTAATTGCACTTATTTCAGACAGCCATGCTGAATGAATATATGCTATTGTCAAAGCCTGAAGTTTGTCCATTTTGAAAAATGACCAGTCACTTCATGAATTGGCTGAGAATTTCAGCCAAAATCTGATTTGCAGGAATGATTCTGGCTTTGCAAAGTGGCTGGAGATCCCTGGACAATGTTTGATGTGCTGATGTAAGACTGAACCACAAGTCCCAAATCCATTTTTTTCATTGCTAATGTGCAATACACGGCTATATACTGTATAAGCGCTGTATTGGATTAGCTCCATGTGAAAAGAGAAATTTGGGGGGAAAAAACTAGATAAAAAGATAGACATTTTCTTTTTTTCCATCAAATTTAAAAAAAAAATTATACCTCATGACTGCCATATGATTTTGGAAAAATCACAACCAATAAGCCTATCAGTTACATTCGAGCAAATGCAACCAATAGGCTTATTGGTTGTTTTTTCAAGTTTTCTGGAAGGTATTTTATCAAACATTTATAGTGTAATTTGGACCTTGTAGTCTGATTTCTATACTTAAAAAATTTACTTATCTTTAGGATTTAATATTGTTCAGTCATATTTAGACAATATTTGAAATTAAATTCTGTTTTGAAATTTAATTCTGTTTATTTTAAATATTCAATTAAAATCAATTTTAGAGGCACAATATTTGAAAAAAAATCCAAAAAATCTGATTTAAATTTAAAATTTTTTTATTCTTTTTATTAAAAAAAAAGAGATTTTTATCAACCCTGGCCATTTAATTTGTGAGGTGTATAAATTTTATCACCTCCTGATTGTTGTCAAGCTTAAGCCATACAGTGAGACCCTTGACTGATGAAGGTAATTTGTTCCAGAATCACTTTTGTTAGCAAAAATATAGTGTAATTACCCGTAGGTTTCTACGGAAAATGAGTTGATTCGTCTAATTATTGCACAAAGAACTTCACAATTGGATGGAGTAGAATGTAGAGGAAGATGATGAGATACTGAAGATTTTAATTATTGTTCTGTCACAGATATAACAATTATTAAGAGCGAATTCTACATTTTCCCTCCACTACTTTTACTGAGTTAGTCTGTGTTATGATATTTAAAAATTTATAATTTTTCCTGCAGTCAAATATCACATCTAAGTGAAGCTGGAGAAACTGGTAGCGACACAGATATAGAACAGCATAGAACACTCTCATTCACACGTTCTGGTTCGATAGGGAATGGTGTGAGAAGAACCCAGTCCAAGGAAAAATTAAGAAGGCGCAAATCTTCAAAATCCGAAGAAATAGTCTCGACTGCTGCGGGTACCAAACTGACTGAAAAAGAAGGTGTTGAAGTTGGTTCGGTATGTGTTCTAAGTTTTCGTGGTTCAATTATTTTTTGTTGATGAAGTCTTGTGTTATGATTATTATTGTTTGCAGCAAGTAATGTTGCAAATGCACATTTTGATACATCCTGTAACTAGATGTATGAGTATGTTAAAGTTTCCTTGTATATCAGCTCTGCTAAAAATTGTATTTCGGTCATCATTTTTTAATTAGAGAAATGAAATTATTCAAAGTTTTGCTTTTAAATAATATGCAGTATTACTTTGTTACATTCCTTTGTCTTTCTGATTTGTTCTTACCTAAGGACTCCTTGATCGTGATAGGAAACAAGGACCTCCTGCTTGTGCAATGTCATTTACAGATTTTTCATACAGTATTTTAAAATTTCTTTGTTCTAAAACATGGTAAAAGTAGAAAGCATGAGCCTCCACTGACTCCCCCCCCCCATCCCCTACATATGCCTCTGGGTCCTAGGCCAGATTTTTCACGAGACCCAGTTTACTGATTTTAAGTGATAAAACCAAAAAAAAAAAGAATTGTTCCAGGCTCCTGAACTGGAGCCTGCAGGCCCATAACCAGCACATCAGGGAAAAAAATTGGATGAGCCACAGCTAAAAATTTAATAAGAGCTGAAAATTTAATTTTCGTGGATATTCCCCATACTCAGAATACACACATCTGACAAACTGTCAAAATCTCGCCAACTTTGCTTACCAAACATATTTCTCATTCAAAGACAAAATTATCAATTAAAAAATTTTTTAACCATGACATATTCATTTCAAATTAATATACGATGACAATAAACATTCTTATTTATCTAAATAATGTACTTTAACACATAACAAAGCAAAAAAAAAAGCTTCATTAGAAGCGAAATTGTGCACCAATTCTATATCGGTGGGACACTTTGCAGAACAAAACATCCAATTAATAAATATTAATACAAAAAGGAAAAGGAAATTTTTTAACTCGCTTGTGAAAGGTAACCTTATCACCTTTAATAAATGACACATTGCAACCAAAAGCACAGCAGGATTTCAGCATACAGAGCGATTTCTTAAATACTCACAGGGTCCACCCAAAGAGTGGTCTTTTGAATAACAAGGAATTTCTTCTTACCACTTCTGAAAGTACTCACTCGTCACATAGTTAGGTGTAGGAAACAAAAAGCAACCCTGCATGCTTTATCTATTGTTATATTATATCTATATGATTTATCCAGTCTTTGCTCTACAACAGTATTTTTTGCCTTTTTTGCAAATTTTTACACTACAATGTTGAACTGCTGTCTTTTGATACAAAAATAATTCTGATATAACAATGAATTATTTTGTTGGTTGGCAGAGTAAGAATTATTACTGAGGTTTCACTGTATTAATTAAAAATTATATAAATTTATTATGATATTCATAATAAATAGATATTCATAAGAAACTTTTCACTTCTCCCACCAGGTGTCATGGGCTGTGTACTGGGAGTACTTCAAATCCTTTGGTTTCTGGGGTTGCTTCATTTCAGTGTTTGCAATGGCAGCATCATCAGCATTCAGTTTGGGCAATAACCTGTGGCTGAGTTATTGGAGTAATGATTCACTGGACCCCAATAACGCTGCAGATATTGGCTTACGAAATCTTCGTCTGGGAGTGTATGGTGCGCTTGGTGCCGGAGAAAGTATGTATGGCTAAAAACACTCTTATCTCAAAATTTTTCCTATTTTAAATTAATATTTTCATGCTATCAGTATTTAACAAAGAACTAAATATCAGTGAAACAGTTATTCTTTTTCTGGAAGCTTTCTGCGATAACTTCTTTTTCTGCGAAACATTTAAATTTTTCTTTCAATGTATTTAAGATTAATTTGCACGATTAGCAGTTCAATCATCTAATCAGGTATAAGTCTGAACTGAGATCCTGGAAAACTATAAACACCTCTTGATTATGCTAACCACTAGACTTTACAAAATGTTGAGTGGGGATTGCTGCAGTCCTCTATTGGGAATTAAAAATGGTTTACGGAAAATTCACCGACAACAATTCACCGCCATGCAATTCACCGCTAGGAAAATTCACAGACCAACAATTCACCGCCATGCAATTCACCGCTAGGAAAATTCACCGCCCAACAATTCCCCGCTAGGAAAATTCACCGACCAACAATTCACCGACGACAGTTCGATGTGAGTCAGTTAGCGAGGGAATGAGCGATTGAGTTACTGAGTGAGTGAGTGACCCAGTGAGTAAGTGATTCAGTGAGCGAGTGGGTTACTGATTCAATGAGTGAGTAAGTCAGTCCGACAGTGAGTGAGCGAGCAGCTAAGTGAGTGAGCGATCTAGTGAGTGAGTGATCTATTGAGTGAGTAAGTGCCATGTCCTAAAGATATGGCGGAAAGTTTAAATAATGACTTTATGAGAAGAAATTCAAATGATACGGATTTGGGTTGCTGTATTTTTGAAATATATGACATCCATATTTATTGTGGGCATCTTTTTCTCGCTGGGCATTTTGCCTGTTGTGGCCTTGTATTTGTATAAATTACAAATTGCTGTTGCCCAATACAAGATAGTATATTCAACAAAATTCCATTAACTCTGTTTTACTCAGAAACTTCTAATGAAATGTTAAAAGGGATAATAACAGAATTAAAAGATAATAAAGTAAGTGGATACGCAATGAATTAACTTCCTAAAAAAAAAAAAAAATGCTTAAAATCATCTCCTGTTATCACTTTGATGTTATAAAAAACATCGCTGATCATCAGTAACCAATGGATTTTTTTTATGCTGAACTAGCTGTTACCCGCGATTTCACGTGATGAACTTTCAGGAATCCCGCCTTAGTGCGTATCTATATGTACTCTATATTTACTATATATACGTATATATATACTTCCTATGCAACGGAAATTAGTGACGATTTTTTTATTACAGGAGTCGGTGACGTTTTTTGAGTGATGGAAATCTGTTACGTTTTTGTGTTACGGAAGTCGGTTACGATTTTGGGGTCAAGTTTTCATTTAACTCTTGCATATATCGGGACCCATTTGACACATCGGGACCAAGTAATGTGCATGTACCCAGAGTTTCCCACATCCTACAGCAGGTCCCCTAAGCTGAAATAGATGGCGGGCCCCCAAACCAGCTTTTTCACGGGCCCCTCTGTGCTTAATTTATAGTGTGAAAATATCAAAAAGCGATAAGAAACGTTCCGGCCCCTGTCAGCCCTGCCCTCGTGGGGGTCATGCCGAGAGGTATGTATACGTAAAATATACATATATCACCAGTGCTCGCAACGTACAGGGTCGGGGTACCCGGGGGATTGCACATATACCTTCATGGGGAAGTTAAAAGGTTTCATTTCCAGGGGTCCTTGCGATAGTGGAAGCCCAAGGTATATCCAGTCTGGGACCCCATAAAATTTGCGAATTCGGTCAAGGGTAATTGCGTGGGGGGGGGGGGGGCTGGATTTTATTCGTTGGTAAAATGAATATTTGCAGTGGCCCTCACAGGGGGATGCCCGATTGGCTTCCAAGGCAGGGGTCTCGTTTCATTTTGGGGGCACTGGATGAATCTCATTCTTTTCTGTCGTTTAACATTGTAAAATTTTCAACAGCGGAAGCCCGAGATAAATCCAGTGTCTGGGTGCCCCACTAAATATCTGTGTATTGGGTCCCCGTTACTGGATGTGGGCCCTGGATTTTATTCGTTTTAAAATTTTTGTGGCCACTCAAAGGGGGTATGTCCGACAAGCCTTCAGGTTGGGGCCCCATGGAAAAGTTGACAGGTTTCATTTCGGGTGTCCCTGGATGAATCTCATTGATTTTTGTTGTTTAACATTGTAAAATCAGATTCATAATGTGCTGTTTTCCTGTCTTTGCAGTTATCTTCACGCTCTGGACGTCGATTTCTCTTAATCTGGCATGCTTAAAGGCATCTCAGTATCTACATAATGGCATGCTCACTCGAATACTTAAAGCACCCATGTCGTTCTTCGACACAACCCCAATGGGAAGGATTCTGAATAGGTTCTCAAAGGACATTGATACAGCTGATGTCACTATCAGGTTTAACATAAGGATGCTGTTGAGTCAGAGTTTCAGAGCGCTCACTGCTTTTATCATCATCTGCATGGAAACACCAATTTTCATTGTAGCATGCATACCATTGATGGTTCTGTACTACTTCATGCAGGTGATTGATTTAACTCTATCCCATTTATTGTATGTATCAAAGTTTTTCAACTATTAAAAATTGCCAAGTGTGGCAATTGTTCATCTGTGGCAGCTGGTGATTGTGTTGCTCTACAACACAGTTCTTAATTGAGATAAAAATTGAAAATCACTGAAAAAGAAATGTTTTTCTTTTAATAGACTAGTTTTGCTGAAAATTGAGGAAAAAAGAAAGATTTAAAATTCTTGGAACATTTAACAGATAAGGTTAGAAATTCTTGCCAAGTTAAAAAGTTCCAGAATTTTTATCAAAAGAGAATGAGAGAATATAGAAAAGTTAATATTTGCACCCAAACACAGTGAAACCAGTCTAAGACAGGCACTGTATGAGACAGAAACCTATCTTTACCAGAATCAAACAATAGTCCTATTGATGACACAGGTCTACAAAAAATACCTTTTAAAATTGTTTTAGTTTCGATAACTGATTTTTACGTTATTTTCAGTGATGATTCCAAAAATGAAATTCATTTTTTTTCTATCACGTGAGGTTTTTTCACAAAACAATTTCATAGTTTGGGGGAAATATGACTGAAATCAAAATATTTTGACATTTTTATTTTATCACTTCATAAATGCGCAGCCTACTTTACATTTGTATCCTATCCTACTAGCTCTGTCATTATGATAGTAATAAAATTATGAAAGTATATAAAATTTGTACTCATTGGACCTGTTATGAAACTGTACATAAGATTTTAAAATTATTTTCCCAGCAATTGACATTTTTGAGGCGGCCACTGATAGATGGCTCCTTTATTTCCAACCCAACTCATTAATGGTAGTAAGCTGCAATATAAGCGATATGGCCAGAGTTGGTGTTTGGTAAAGTAGTAATTGGCATCCAAAAAATTATACATATATTAAAAAAAAATTCTAATTATTTTTAAGACAATTTTTTCATTGCAGACGTGCATAATTACTGCTTTTATGTGCACCTTTATAAAGCAGAAAATGATTGGTCTCTTGACATTCTGTTTCATACAAGTATCCCTGCATATTTAACTACTCTCTATGCTTTCACAACTCTTGTGAATATAGCATCACTATATACAGTGAAACCTGTACGAAACAGAACGTCAAGAAACCAAAATGAAATTCCGCTTTAGTCAAATTTCAATTTTGTAAAGATGCCCATTAAAGCACATCATCAAACAGACTAGCTTTTTATTCCATTCCAGACAGGTTTTCGTGCATACAGTGTCCACCTTAGACAGGCTTTACTATACTTTCCCCTTACGACACAGCATGACAAAATTCGCTTGAGCCAGTTCTGTTACACACGTCCTGGACTGCATATCCAACTTTAGTATATCACTTTATAGTGATCTATCATTTCCAGACCTGCAAAATGATGTACACATAAAGGATGTACATACTTGTTTAAGTTAGATATTTTGAGGTTGTGGGGGAAAATAGAAATTCAATTTTTCCCATTTTGCCCAAAAAACCTGCCCAGGTTGGTTTTTTTTACTACTCTGGTATAAGTCAAGTGTTGCTGTATTCAGTTTGAAAATAGTCTTTAAATTAAAAGTACACAATAAGAGTACGATGGTTTTTACACATTTCGTTAGTTGAATTTTTTCTTTTTAATATGTTAATGGACTTAATTTACCTATAATATATTTTTTGTTTCGTCTCAGAAATTTTACATTCCATCGACCCGTCAATTGAAAAGGTTAGAGTCAGTGACTCGTTCACCAATCTACACCCACTTTTCGGAAACCATAACTGGAGCTTCATGCATTAGAGCTTTTCAAGCTGAAAAGCAGTTTGTTCAAAAAAACAATGAACTTGTAGATACCAACAACTCATGCTATTATCCGAGCTTGGCGGCATCAAGGTGAGAACTGGTTACATAAATTTTTGTATATAGAAGAGTGAAATTCTTACCTCCATACTTTGTATATTTTGGGATTCTTACATTGTGTATTTGGGTATGAGAAATTCTGGGTGATTCCATAATTCTCCTTGCCCCGCATTTTGCTGACAAACCACTTATTCTAGAGGCATACTTCCAATTAGAAAATGTGTCCAAAAATAATGTATAGAACTCGATACGTCATTCATGTTGTAAGGAGCTGTATAGTTATCAAAATATAAAAATTAACTATTTATATGGGACACCTTGTTCTCAAAACCCAGTTAGAGAAAGTTGTTGCCCTGCATCTTTTTAGGCTAACAAGAAAATTACATGTTTCCGAGTGCAATATTTGCTAAGATATTTGAATTTAAAATTAGAGAAAGGTTGGCAAAGAACAGCATGAAAACTATCGGACAATCCTTCTTTCTCTTGTTTACGCCATTCTTTCTCAACTTTTCTCAGATTTTTGAATTTGAGTATCTCTGTGAATATTGCACTTAGAAATGTGAATTTTTTTTTTTGGCATCAGGATAGACGGCAACAACTTTCTAATTGGGTTTTTGAGCACAGAGTGTCTGTTTAGAAAGTTAATTTATATATTTTAATTGCTATACAACCACTTGCAACATGAATGGCATGTATTTGAGTTCTACAAATTATTTGGGTTCTTTTTCTGATTGGAAGTGTGTTTCTAGGATCAATGGTTCACCAGTAAAATGTTACAAAGAGAATTATGGGATCACCCTGTATGTATGTATGCATTTTTTTTGTTTCCAAGCTCAGACTTGCAGATTAATGTTTTTTTGTATTGTATTATAGAGTTATTGGAGAATTTTTTGTTTCTCTTTTATATTTCAGGTGGTTAGCGATAAGGCTTGAATTTATAGGATATTGCATAGTTTTCATGTCTGCAATTTTTGCTGTGTTTCTCCGAGCCAACCTTGACCCTGGTATCACCGGTCTTGCTGTCACTTATGCTCTACAGGTTTGTTACATTTTTTTAACATTGTGGAGAATTTTTTTTGGAAAACAGTGGTATTTTCTGCTATTCAGTTGCCATTGAACTAATGTTGAATTGTGTAACAATTTTTCCTATGTACATAGGTGTATCAGGTAATTTTCCATTGTGCATGCATTATCTTCAAAAATTTGTGTCAAATTTTAATGGTGCCAGATTGAGGGGTTTCTAATTACAAGGCACCACTGTGTCATCTTACTTTTTCATTGCATAAATGCAATAATACTGAGTACAATGTAAAAAACGCAATTCAAACATACCAATTTGATTTAGGAAAAATAAGTCCAGGTATTTTTTTTTTCTTTTTTGCAGATGAGATTTTGTAGTGTAATAAAAATATGTGGCAGAATTTCATGCCGAAAACAATTTCCTGAGATCATGGTGTCTCCTTTTTATTTGCAGATCACTGGCATTCTGAACATGTTAGTTCGAGCAACTGCAGATGTTGAGACTAATATTGTGGCTGTTGAACGTTGTCTGGAATATACTCGAACTCCTACTGAAGTGAGTTGAATCGATTTGAAAATTGAAATGATCACAGTCAAACCTCTCTAAGTGAAAGATTTTAAACCTTATTTTTTTCCCTTGGCCAGATACACAATATCCACTAAAACGATTCATTCACTTAATCATTCTTACTAAATAAACGCAGAAAATGTCACATTAAAATTTTAGTACAAATATTTTGATATTGCACAAGTATAGCTTTTTGCACACATACATTTTTGCTACAAATATGCGTATAATCAAACATTAGTTTTCATTGTGTTTCTGTAGTGATGCTTGATGTGTATGGAAGCATTTTAAGTGTGAAACTGCTAAAACAATTTTCTATGCTTGGATCCAATCCAGAGTAGTTTACTCTATTACAGTGTGGGAAGGTGCCTACCACGATAACATCAAGAACTTAAATAACATCTATAATCGCATAAAACGTAAGGTAATAGCATTTAATAATCCAGATCTACTGAAATCAGAAATTTTAATACTTGATCTAAGGCAAATTTATGTGTGTAAAATGATAATTTTTATGACTAAAAACCATAATTTACTTCTCAAAACTAATAACGATAGAACCTCAAATAGATACAACTTGTATTCAACTCCAAAAACAAATAAATACCTTGTTCAAAAAAGTATAAATAATCCTAGGACCAACCATTTGTAACAAATTCGGAAAAAAATTATAAGACCTTATAATAAATAAACATCTCAAGAAATAAATTTTGCACACTCTTAAACTCTATAACAAATTTTGAAAGGTTTATTGGAAATATAAATAAATAACCAAAACAAAATTTGAAATATCTATTATAAAAAAAAAAGAAGAAATAAATCAAGATCATGCCGTTTATTATATATAGTATTTTTTTAAGCTCTAGGACGGACCGAATGGGTCCCTAAGAGCTGCATAGTGTATGTTTTGTATTTTTTTTCTGTTGTGTATATTTATTTTATTTTGTATATTATTTGTATTTTGTATTCATGTATGCTGTTTTGCAATTAAAAACAATATCGAGATTGGGTTCCGTTTTCAAAGTCAAATATCAAGGGTCAACGCTAGCCCAGACTTGTCGTTAATTCCTTTGTGTAAAAAAAAGGCATGACTTGTCTGAGTTTGGAGTTTATAGTGGATTGAATGATCCTTGCAGGTTGTTATATTGGATGGAAAATAATACGAGATGAATAGGAAAACATTTGGAGCTTATCGTACCGGTCATTATAATGGAATGGTCACAATACTGAGTGCTTGTTATAATGAGTTTCCACTGCATATAGGAACAGGATGAGAAAAATATCCATTTAGGGGAGGTTTATGTTATTCATATACAGATGCTGAACTGTATTCATTTGAATCGGAATGCCTTCTCAATTCTTGTTTACAGACAAATGTTTGATACCCATTTGTTAGTGATAAGAAGAATTTTTTTATGCGATAAGGTTTCAGCACAGTTTACGCAACTAATAAATCAATCCATTTTAGGCTGAGTGGTTTGATGAGGAACACAAACCGCCAAGCTCATGGCCTCAAAACGGTGTCATCGAATTTGATAAGTATTCCACAAGGTACAGGGAAGGGCTTGATTTAGTTCTGAAGGATATATCCTGCCATATTATATCAAAAGAAAGGGTGAGCAACCTCTCTTACTATCCTTATTGTTATTCTGTCATTATGTTATTATTACTATTGTTATTCTGTTAAGAGAAGAGTATGTTTAAGAATGAAAAAGTAGTAATGCTTTTTTTTTTTTTAATCCACGTTTAGATAGGAATTGTTGGTAGGACAGGGGCTGGAAAGTCATCATTGACTCTTGCGCTGTTTCGAATCATTGAAGCTGCTGGTGGAAAAATTGCGATTGATCAACTGAACATTGCCAAGATGGGACTCCATGATTTACGATCAAAGCTCACAATTATTCCTCAGGTGAGTTGTGATATTTGTTACAATAATTAATAATTTGTTATTAATTCATGCCCCCCCCCCCCCCCCCCGCCGTGTTCAAGTTGGGCATTATTATGAAAATTCAATTCTTAGATAGCCTAAAGTAATCCTGTGCTGCTACTTTTTTGTACATTTGTAGGACCCTGTACTTTTCACTGGCTCACTTAGAATGAATCTTGATCCATTTGACAAATACAGCGATGACGACATATGGGTGGCCCTTGATCTTGCTCATCTGAAACCATTTGTTTCGTCACTGGAAAAAGGGCTGCAACATGACGTGGCCGAAGGTGGTGAAAACCTGAGGTGCTTGTTTTGGGTTTTTTCTTTTGTGCACATTACCTTAACTGACCATTGAATCACAATCATTACACTCAACTAGCACAAATGAGTAATGTAAAGAATACTTGTTTTCTTGTATCTTGGCCACAGATGTGGTGTTACCTATCTACAAATGTACAGGGTGGTTCTACTTTGAGTGAACCTATTCAGAGTAGTCTAGAACTGTGTGTCTTAATTCTGTAGCGACCTCTACTTGAACTTTTACCGATTGCGAAAATAATGACGTCGCACTTCGCAATTTCCTGGTGCGAATATTTGTTACCTAGCAACGCAAGTTGCGATAAAAAATCGAATGTTTTTCTTCGCAGTCGGCAAGCAACCATTGTCATGTGATGTCTTTCATTTTTATGTGTCCGTACCAAATTAAACATGTATTATTTAAAACCTTCTGATTGTTATTATATTTAATAATGGAGCTCAACAACCGGTCCTACAGATAGGCGCCTACACACCAGTGCCCTGCATCGGTCCCTAAACTGGGTACCTAAACTGGCGACGCCGGACGTGATTTCGAACAGCGCCGTGATTTCGAACAGCGCCATGATTTCGAACAGCAAGCTTCTCAAGGTAAGCGAGTAATCGTTTCCTCCGTTCCAAATGGACAATCCGCCGAATGTCGATCGCGTCGCTATAAAGCCGCTTCCATTTTGGAGAAACAATCCAAACTTGTGGTTTATCCAACTAGAAGCACAATTCTCGATCGCAGCGATAACTGCCGATGCTACGAAGTTCAACCATACTATCGCTGGTATCGATGCCGATATTTTATCGACAGTCCAAGATTTAGTTCTAGAACCTCCCCAGCAGAATAAATACGACGCGCTGAAGACACGATTGATTCAGGTTTACGCGGAGAGCGAATCATCGAAAATCCGTACGCTACTGCAAGGTTTAGAACTAGGAGATCAAAAACCATCGCATCTGCTTGTCCGAATGCGTGAGCTTGCCGGACGTAACTTTAGTGATGACTTGCTGAAATCGTTGTGGTTAGCGCGACTCCCCGCTAACGTCCAAGCTATACTAGCTGCTTCGAGCGAAGGGCTTCCCCAACTCGCTTCGATGGCAGATAAAATCGCTGAGTTGGCCATTCCAAATATCTGTTCAGCATCCGGTCGACCTGAGAACGCAATCAGCCAATCACTGGAGCAACAAGTCGCAGCTCTGACCAAAGAGTTGAGTGAGCTGAAGGCCGCTATTCACACTTCACAGCGACAGCCTAGACCTCGATTCCGTCATCGAGAACGGTATTCTCGCTCGCGATCCTACAGCCGAGCCCAATACAAACAAGCTGAAAATGGCTTCTGCTTCTATCACACCAATTTCGGAGCTCAGGCTAAGAAATGTCAACAGCCCTGCTCCTTCAAAACCTCACCGGGAAACTAATAAGGCAGTCGTCCACCGGCCAAGGCCACGGCTGCCAATTCGTCGACAGAGTCATACTGGCCGATCCTTCCACCAACTGGACTTTTTTGATCGACACGGGCGCTGATGTGTCAGTCGTCCCGCGAACTGTCGTCAATACCCACAAGAAACCCGAGAAGTTGATTCTTACAGCCGCCAATGGTTCCTCTATCTCAACTTACGGTACCAAACTTCTAACATTGAATTTGAACCTCCGAAGGACATTTGCTTGGCCATTCATCATAGCCGACGTAACCCAACCAATTATTGGTGTAGATTTTCTATCGCATTTCAACCTGTTAGTCGATAGCAAACATCATCGCCTCATCGATGGAACGACCTTGCTATCCACCACTTGTTCCATTGCAAGAAATATCGCAGCTCCATCTTTTTGCTTGAACGGTATCGATCTATTATCATCGCCATATCGGGATATAGTCAAAGAGTTTCCTGATATTCTCCGTCCACACATCCAAAATAAGAAAATTAAAGAGCACAATATCAAGCACTTCATTGAGACTACGGGTCCATCAGTTTTTGCCCGACCTCGACGGCTTTCCACGGAAAAGTTGAAAGTTGCGCGAAAAGAGTTCGAGTTCATGATGCAACAAGGACTTTGTCAGCCTTCGAAGAGCAGTTGGTCTAGTCCACTCCATCCAGTGCCAAAGAAATCTGGCGACTGGAGACCGTGTGGAGACTATAGAGCACTCAACAAAATCACAGTTCCTGATCGTTACCCGATTCCTTTCCTCACAGATTGCTCGCACATTCTCCACGGAACGACAATATATTCCTCAATCGACCTGATTAGAGCGTATCAACAAATTCCAGTGCACGAGCCGGATATTCCAAAAACAGCAATTACTACACCGTTTGGACTCTTCGAATTTCCGTATATGACCTTTGGATTACGCAATGCAGCGCAGACCTTCCAGAGATTCATGAATACGATCCTACAAGGATTGGAATTCGTATTCTGTTATTTAGACGATATCCTGGTAGCTTCTCCAGACGAGCAAACTCATCTCCAACACTTACGTGAAGTATTCAGTCGACTTGACGAATACGGACTGTGCATAAATGTGCCAAAATGCATATTTGGCGTCCCAACCATCAAATTCTTGGGATATGAAATTAGCAAGAATGGACTCAAACCGTTATCTTCCAAAGTAGATGTTATCAAGAACTTTATGCAACCCACTTCCGCCACTTCCTTGCGCCGATTTCTGGGCATGTTGAATTTTTACCACCGGTTCATACCTAAGTGTGCAGACCTGCAGCGACCACTCACCGCTATGTTAGCAGGTCATGCGAAAAACAGCCGGAAACCACTCAATTGGACTCAACAAGCTTCACAAGCCTTCGCCGATGTCAAGGAAGCGCTATGCAATGCCACTTTGCTCGTTCATCCAAAGCCAAACGCGCACATTTCTCTCGTAACAGATGCATCGGACAATGCCATCGGTGCAGTGTTACAGCAAGAGCATGACGGTGTGATCCAACCCCTCAGTTTTTTCTCTCGCACACTCTCCCAGTCTCAAGTAAAATACAGTGCGTATGACAGAGAACTTCTAGCTATTTATAGCGCAGTTAAACATTTCAAATGCCAGCTAGAAGGACGTCATTTTACCATTTATAGTGACCATCGTCCATTGATGTATGCCTTCAAACAAGACCCTAACAAAGCTTCGCCTCGACAACTACGGCAATTAAATTATATCGCAGAATTTACTACTGATATCAGGTATATTCCCGGACCAAACAATGTAGTTGCTGACACTTTGTCACGCATCGCAACTATTGCTTCTCCATCACCAATCGACTACGATGCGATTGCCGACTCTCAATGTGACGATGAATTACGTGAACTCCAACAAAGCTCATCATTGAAAATCGTCAAACTGCGTTTGCCGGACAGTAATATAACGAAGCACTTGTTTTGTGACATTTCTACGGGACACATCCGTCCTTATATTCTAGAATCACACAGAAGACAAGCTTTTGAATCACTCCATACGCTTTCTCATTCAGGTATCAAAGCTACTACCAAGTTGGTTTCTCAACGCTTCATCTGGCGCAACATCAAAAAAGATTGTCAGGCGTGGACTAGAGCATGCATTGCATGCCAACGTTCTAAAGTTCACCGACACACTCGTTCCGCTCTGGCCGAATTCAAAGTACCAAACAATAGATTTCAACACATCAATCTCGACATAGTTGGCCCATTGCCATTATGCCAAGGCTCACGGTACCTCCTAACGATAATAGACAGATATTCCAGATGGATCGAAGCCACACCTATGCCAGACCAAACTGCCGAAACAGTCGCCAAAGCCCTAATTGCGACCTGGTTTGCCAGATTTGGCATACCACAGAAGATTACCACAGACCAAGGAAGACAGTTTGAGAGTCATCTTTTCCAAACCTTAAGCAGATACCTCGGATTCCAACATCACAAGACGAACGCATATTATCCTCAGGCGAATGGACTCATCGAGAGACAACACCGATCTCTGAAAGATGCCCTAAGATGCCGAATCAAATCCCATGCAGCTTGGGTTGACGCTCTTCCGTTAGCACTACTAGGCCTGAGATCAGCAGTGAAAGAAGATTTAGGATGCTCCTCCGCCGAAATCCTCTACGGATCACCATTGCAACTGCCTGGCGAGTACTTCTCCGCAATACCAGACATCAAACAATCTGATTTCGTCCATCAACTTCAAAAACTAATGCGTTCAATGAAACCCATACCTACAACAACTCACGGATCTACGCCAACATATGTTCCTACATGTCTACAATCCGCATCTCATGTCTTCCTGCGTAACGATGCACCACACTCTGCCTTGCAACCAACGTATCAAGGCCCATTTCTGGTCAAAGATCGACGAGATAAATTCTTCGACATCGACTTCAACGGGACATCCAGGAGAATCTCCATCGATCGGTTGATCCCTGCTTTCTTAAGTGACCAGCATACTCAAGTGCCTTCGACGTCACCCGTCCGTCCAAGTACAGTACCAGCAACTGTGACTCGTTCCGGTCGTCATGTCCACTTCCCCGACAGATACTCGACCACGACATTTCGTTGACACTAGGGGGGGAGTGTGTAGCGACCTCTACTTGAACTTTTACCGATTGCGAAAATAATGACGTCGCACTTCGCAATTTCCTGGTGCGAATATTTGTTACCTAGCAACGCAAGTTGCGATAAAAAATCGAATGTTTTTCTTCGCAGTCGGCAAGCAACCATTGTCATGTGATGTCTTTCATTTTTATGTGTCCGTACCAAATTAAACATGTATTATTTAAAACCTTCTGATTGTTATTATATTTAATAATGGAGCTCAACAACCGGTCCTACAGATAGGCGCCTACACACCAGTGCCCTGCAGCGGTACTTAAACCGGGTGCCTAAAATTCTTTTCCCCTCATGCCCCCTTTTTGGACCATATATATATTTTTTCATATGGTCCCCCTTGTTTTATGTCATCACAGCTCCAAAATCCAAGAATGAGACTCTCTCTCTACTTACTAAGTATGATGTTCTTAAGTCAGCCACCTCGTTGGGCAATTTGCCTGTTGTGGCATTGTATTTGTAAGTCCATTTCTGAGTAAATTTCTAGCATAAAAAAATTTATACATAAGGTTGTTATATGGGTAGCTCTACAGGATTCTCAACCCCTCTGCACGATCTCAGTATGTGGTATGCCACAGGCAATGAAATTGTTTACCGCCTGATTATTTTTTAAAATAATCATGGTAAAAATTGTTTATTGCATAGAGTAGCTTTAGTTTACATTTACTTTACATTTTACTTTAACATCACTTTTTTTTTTGCAATTTTAGAATCAAAATAAAAAGAATATATAAATTATTTTCAGCGGAGCTGCACAAAGTTTGATTTTTTTTTAAATAATTTAAATACTATGAATAAGGCCTTGGCATTTGAATTTCTGAACCAGCTTGACTGATTAAAGTAGTCATACTTCTTCCCCCACCATATTTTGTCTGAATGCTTCTCATTGGTAGTTTTCCCCCCACAATTGTCTGTGCCCCCCAATGACCTTTCTTTCTGTCAAACCGAACATGGCCACATCAGTTTTAGCCACTTTTAGCCCTTGCCTTTGTCAAGGGATGGGACAGTGTCTGAGAAAAATTAAACATTAAATGTGCATATACATAGAATTTACATATATACAAAATTTTATTGCACAGAAAATGGGGGGGGGGGCGAAGAAATGCAAAAATACAAAGACAGTGCTAAAATGAAAAAGTACAAAAGCAGTGCAAAAAATAAAAAAAGGGTATGTAGATTGATGCTTAAAACACCTACCATAAATTGAGAAAACTTAAAAGGGGAAAATAAATACAGTCGAATCGCGTGTTAACGAATACCGTTATAGCGAAAATCTCGTTTTAATGAACACTTTTTTAATCCCCCCAAATAAGGAACAGTAGGAACTGTTTACGTAGGAACAATGTTAGGTAACCTGGAATTCCTTTATAACGATTGATTCCTCCAGTCTCTTGGCGTTCGTTATAACGGGATTCGACTGTAATTAAAAAAAATACACACATTATATATACAGGGTGTACAAAAAGTGTAGAAATTTTAAAAATGAATAAAAACCGGAAAAATAACAGAAATAGAAACAGTTTGCATCCTAGGTTACTGGAATTTTTTTAAGACAGGAAAAAAACCTTAAAAAACATCTGATAGGTGGCACTAGTACGAGCGACTTTGGTGGAAATATGCAAATGAGACGGCTGTAAGAACTTGCGCCCCTAATCCACAACCAGTTCACCATTGTAAATCAGGTATGTGGACCTGCTGCACTCTGCCATTGCTGGACTTGTGACTCCCCTGCAATGTGTTATCTCATGGTGGTAGTCATGTGGAACACACACTGCTGTAATAAACAATTTAGAGGCATTTTGTTTTTTATTTGCATATCTTTTCTTTGACTTGTGTATGTAAGTGCCACTTATCGGCTGTTTTTTTTAGGTTTTGCCCTTTCCTAAAAAAATTCACATTACCTAGTTATGCTAACCCTGCAAACCGTTTTTTATTTCAGTTATTTTTCCGGTTTTTATGAATTTTTAAAGTTTCTACAGACTTTTTTGCCAACCCTGTACAATAGAATTTGTCTTAGAAGAGGACCCCCCTTAATGACCTGCCCATCTTCCCCATTCACTTTACCAATGGTCCATGATTTTCATCCATGGTCCTTTTGGAACAAAGGTTCAATAGATAGCTCACTGAGCTCTTTGGTAACATGTAGTACAGCTAAGTGGCCTGCAGACTTTATTAGAATGTCAAATATGGTCCATGGTTCAAGGCGCCCGTATTAGAACATTTCAGGGCAACAATGGGGTCATATGACCCCGGGTTGAGAACCATTGATCCAGAGAGACTTTTAGTCATCATTTTACCAAGGATTAAGCTTAACACATGAAAGTGATTGACAAATATGTAAGCAATTATACAACATGTATGAAGATGAAAAGGCTATGCCTTAAATAGGGCAATCTGCAATTTGCATCAAATTTTTTTGTAATGCTATCTAATGGCAGAAATATCAACTCTATTTTGCTAATTTCATCCCTCCTCATGGCCATGGTCTGATTAATTCACATTCGATGAATTCATATTCTTTAGACTGTGTCATTTATATACAATTATTTATTAGAACACATATTTACATGCTCGTGAGGACGACAGAGACGTCAGTGAGTGGCATAACGTAAACGCGAAATACCTAGAGCCAGACGGCTTTGACTTGCAATTTTTGTGCCGCTTCTACCAGGAGAAATGATAATTATATCTTGGTGACACACCACAGCGCCATCATGCTAAGAGCACTACACACATATCTAATCCTATGATGAAATGTTGAATAAAACTTCTCTCTGAGTCGCTTGAATAATAACCACCTTTTACACTAATTATTTACAAGATAATTATCCAACATTTATTTAGGTGTGGGTTGTGCCATGATAATTATATACAAAGCTTTAAATTTGTATTTTGCCAAACCTTTATGCCTATCTTGTTATTGCACCATTTCACAACACACAATTATTGATATGACATGATTAGAATTTTTTGTCGAAATCTCAACATAAAATTTATTTTCATATTCATTACCAGATAACAATTTTTTTCATGTCTTTTTTTTTGTAGTGTTGGTCAACGGCAGTTACTATGTTTAGCGCGAGCTTTACTCAGAAAAACAAAAGTACTTATACTAGATGAAGCTACAGCTGCCGTTGATGTAGAAACTGACGAAGTCATACAGAACACTATTCGAACTGCCTTTGATGATTGTACAGTATTCACCATTGCTCACAGACTCAACACCATCATGGATTATGACAGGTGAAGACACATGTTATTTTTATTTTGTGTTGCTGTTCTTATGGGTGGGTTCTCACTATGCATGCTACATATTATCCTCCAGTGATTTATTGAGATCAAATGGAATATTTATGGGTGACTAGGCATGCGGCAAGTAGTGAATACACTGCTCCTCAGAATCATGTAAAAGTCACAAAATGCGAAAAGGGTAGCAGAAGTCAAGGAAAAAGTCCCGAAATTAGAAAGTGGGTTACAGTTTTTTCCCTATGAATTGTTTTTCAGATTTATTCTAGTAAGTTTCCGTTCATGACTTTATTGCAGAAAATCACGGCTTTTTATCAAATCTACCATTATGAAAGTCTGATAGACACTCGTGATTGTGCAGTAGTAGTCACCTAAACATTATCTTCACTAGTTTCCAAACAAGCACAAAGGCCAGTCAGTTTCTTTTTAAAAAAAAAAAAAAGCCATCACAGTGAATACCTGAAACAACCCGGGATTTTTATTGTCAATTATCATTGCGCCAAGTATTGACGAAATGTTTCATTTTGCTAGTAAAAGAGCTATTCTGCCAAATAACAAGTTTTAAATTGCCAACGTTTCCAAATAATATGTTAAATCACCAATATGCCACCAAATAACGTGTGTTAAATCACACGTCAATGATGTCACCAAATAAAAAGTTTTGAATCACCAATGTCGTCAAATAAGTCGAGGAAAAGTCACAAAATTTTACTTTGGGTATGCCATTCCATTTTCTAAAATTTTAATCTAAAGCTGGACTTTTTCCCTTTTGATCTAAAATCCTGCATTTTTTTGTTCAGCTATTGTGAGGTGAACTAGAATGAGACTGTCTAATGCATATCCCAAATTGCAATATTTTTTTTTTCAATGCATAATACACTGGTGTAAGAAATTAAGAGAATTTGCAGACTTGGTCGATTATCACTAGAACTACTGTACCGATTTTAATGAAATCTGATATGTACATACATTGATACAATACAAAACAAATAACCATTCAATAATTGTAATACACACGCATGATCGTGCGTAACACTCGTTGGAGTCAGAAGGTATGAAACAGCGGTTGCAGAATAAACAAAAAAATGGGTTAATAGATGGGTTAATAGGGGGGGTATGGTCCCCTCTTACAGATATACAGGTCTCGCAGCGTGATTTCATACTTGAAATAAGGCAGTTTATCATTTCCTGCGGCGATTGGTCCCACTCGTTCTGCAACACTGTTTTCATTCCCTGGATGGTTCCCGGAGGGGGGTTGCGAGTTGCAATTGCCCTCCCCAGAGCTTCCCAGACATGCTCTATAGGGTTAAGGTCTGGAGATCTGGCTGGCCAATCCATCCGGCGAATATCCTCACTCTCTAGAAAATCGTTGAGCAGAAGAGCTCTATGTGGCCACGCATTATCGTCCATTAAAATGAACTCAGTGCCAATTGCACCCCTGAAAAGGCGAACATAGGGCTCCAAGACCTCATCCCTATACTTCACACCAGTCACAGTGCCTCTTTCAAAGACATGGAGCGGTATGCAGCCATCCAACATGATGCCTGCCCAGACCATTAAACCTCCTCCGCCATAATGGTCGATTTCGCGGACATTGGAGGGTAGGTAGCTGGTCCCTGGTTCTCTCCATATGAACGTACGGCGAGAATCGGTGCTTAGGCTGAACCGGGACTCATCAATGAAGAGAACGGTCGGCCATTGATCCATACTCCAATCTCTATGCTCTCTGCACCATGATAAACAGATTCTCCTGTCCGTAGAAGTGAGTGGGACGCAAACAGCAGGTCTTCTTGCAAACAACCCTTTCTCATGAAGTCTTTTGAAAAAAGTCACCCTTGATACACGGGTTCCTGTGGCTGCATACAAGTCACGAGAGAGCTGAGAAGCTGTAGCACTCCTGTTACGCCTCGCTATAATTGACAAATGGCGATCTTCTCTGGCCGTCATTGCACTTGGACGACCTTGCCCGGGCTTTCTATCGATGGATCCGCTATCCTGGAACTGTTTCCATAAGTTACACACAACGCTGGGCGTTAAATTGAACTCTCTACAAATCTGGACTTGAGATTGGCCTGTTTCTAGCCTCCCCACAATTCGCCACCTCATTCCATCATCTAAACGTTGGTGGTTACTCATTTTTACTGTTACAATTTCAAATTAACCGATTGCTGCAAAATAACACCAAGAAATTCGATGAGGTGTGCTAGCGAACAAAATGCATCTTAACTTACGCGCGCTTATAAAGCCTGTTTCTCTACTGGCTCCGCCTACACACACGTGTACGCTTACGTATTTGACGTACAAGATTTGCATTTTTGTCTAGAAGCAGTGGGTTTTACATTCAGTTCAGTTGTTTTCATGAAATTCAGTAAAATATGCAAATTCTCTCAATTTTTTTCACCAGTGTACGTTTCATAGATCCCTTGAAAAGTCTTTCAGAAAAAAAAATTGAATCTGGTGAACTAAAAGAGCATGTACCATAATACTATCGTAGTATGGCTTATACACAAGGATTTTGAATGCAATATTAGATCATATTGAAAGATAATCAACTGGATCTGCTGGCAACGAATGCGCGAAGGCACAGAATGTAAATTATTATTTTATTCTAGCCTTGAAACTTTTTACAACCAGAAGTCAAATGTTGCATTAAATTCAAGACATGACTACAAAATGTGGTGACTGAAATAGAAATAGCGCAGGATTCCGATTGTAAGCAATACTTCAGATCACGGATAATTTTCTAGGTACAGTTGGCCCACTGAACCTTTCCATCTCTAGATGAGATAAAATTACATCACTAAAAATATCATTTGCATATTTTCACATGAAAGAAAATATTTTCGATCTGCAACACTGATCGAAAACACTTTTCGATCAGTGTATCACTTTTCGATAAAACAAATTATGGAAAATCGTGGATCGTTGATTTTTTGAGCACCTTCATATCGTGTTGAAACGTCTCGTATCCCGATCATGAAAATATTCAAGGGAAAAATCGAGTTGTTCTGTTGTCGGTGCAATGAAACCAGTTTCAATCGTGATTTCAAATATCTCTTCATGATCTTCAGGATTTTAGGCATCGACTTCCGTGACCGTGATGTGAGTTGCGATGGCAAAATATCCAGATTATTCTTAAGACTGATACAACTGATTGTGATTTCGATTATGCACTTGTTTCCCTTGTACAGTCTGATTTTATTCCCGGTCGTGGAAGGGCAAGGATTCGCCAGAAACATGGTCATAACATTCGAGAGAATTTCCGCATTATCCGTGATTATCTTATTCTACAGCCTGTACGCCAAACGGCGTTGCTTGAAACGTCTGGTGAAGGATTTTGATGCACTGAGTAAACGTGCGTACGTGCTGAGGAGTTGGCGTTCTCGACGTCTGGAGGTGAACGTTGGTTTGTTCTTGGTGTTTTTTCTCCCGTCGTTAACGTCAGTGCTCAACTGCTATTTCAGATGGGATTCGGCAGCGGATGGTAAACAAGTAACTTATATTTACGTTGAGAAATTCGCAATTTTCATGCTGATGACCTGTGTTTACACAGTACTGCCTCACATGTGTGGATTGCTTTGCGTCATCTTGAGCCGTGAGATTCAACGCTTGATGGAAGAGCTGAATACTCAATTGGAAGTCATAGATCACGATGGGTCGCTCTTCAACTCGAATTCCATCACTCTCCATTGCCTGTACACGGATATTAGAATGATTGCAAGAGATAGTGATGATTGCTTGTCACTCAGCCTGTTTATTTTCTTGACTAAAAGTTTCCTCCACATGTTTTGTTGCCTAGCTTACATGCTCGGATTCCACAACGACGATTTGGGAAACGTGTGTGTGTGTCGCGAACACTGATTGATTAACCGCAATCGCAGAACACACGATCATTGCAACCGATTGCAGAAGATCAGATGAACAAAGTGTAATTTTTTAATGTTTTTACAATTGTTTTACAAAATAATATACTTTTAGAGATACTTCCCCCCCCCCCCCCCAAACATTTATGTTGGCAACATGGATCATGTTGAAATATTGATTATTATTGTTATTTTTATTTTTTCAGGGTCATGGTTCTAAGTAAAGGTGAAATAGTAGAACTTGATTCCCCCCAAAACCTGCTCAAGGATCCGAACTCAATCTTTTATTCAATGGCAAAAGATGCCGGACTGGTGAACGGGTAGAATGATGGAACACAATGCATGTTTTGTTACGACCAAATGTTAGTTTCGCCCTATTTTCCTATTAGTACCTCAGGTATCCAGCTTGCAGTTTGTGTTCTTTTAATCCTATTTGTTTGGTGGCGGTATTTATGTACGAACAGAAAATCGAAATTTTCATAATTTCTGTGTGATATTTAATCAAATTTACTTTAATCATTAAATGTGCTGGTCTCTTCATCCAAAAAAAAAAAACCATATCAATCTGAGTGTTAATTAGTTCTTCTCGTCCGAGGCTGCTAATATTATGTGTGTAATGAGTTGGTTTTTTTCTCGTGTTTTTGAACCTGTATATTAAGTTTTGAATCTTATAATATTTTATATATTTGTTTCTCTCTTTCGGCTCTCTCTTTTATCCGAAGTTAGATTTTGTTGAGTTCTCATGTGTTACAGGGGATTATGGAAGGTTTTTCCTCGTTTACTAGAACATGTGCCAATGCTATGAGAAATGAATTTGAAATCTATATTTTATTGGTGCTATTATTTGGAGAATGAAAGTTCCTGTGTGCTCTCTCTCTCTGCAACAGTAGGTTTTTGGTTTTTTTGTCAGAAATTTTCATTCTCATACAAAATACAAGTGGCACATCAGTAGTTTGCTTGATACCGTTATGAGATACAGAGTAGTTGTATGTTTACGAGTGGTATGACCTCTGCTGGAAAGTTTTCTAATGATCGTTAAACATGGTTGCTAATATCTTAGATTTTTCCAGTACCAAATTTCTACTCCATCTCACTTAATACCGGAAAAATTCTCGTGTCTTCTGAATCGCCAAAAAATCTCTAATTTAAGGAGGGAAAAATTGCTCTCCAAGAATTCACCCAGAAAAATTCATTACTCTTAGTTTTTTTCCACTCAAGATGATTAATGCATGTCAGATGAATGCAATTAATTTTGTCAGATAATTACACCAGATGTCATCTAGTGTTAGTTTGGCCTCTACGGATAGTCAAATCGGTGAGACGACTGGTGTCTTGGATGATCATACGTCTCGTTAAGTTTGCATGTTCCATTTTTTGGGCATGATTTAATTTTAGTGTAACAATAAAAGGTAATTAAACCTAGGCAATGATTGGTGACTTTGTGCCAATTAAAGATGGCTATCGCTGTGTCACATTTTTCAAAAGGGGTGAAATCCGTGCTTTCTTTTTCCAAAAAGCTTTTTTATTTGAACAGAACTTGGATCCACATAAAAATCATCCCAAATTCTTATTTGCCAAGGTTGGCAGCTATGGAGAGAATTAATACAAAGTTCCACCTCCAGAGGGAAATGAAGTGTTGTAAGAATAGAGACTGCAATCTTAATTTTTTGCAGTTTGTTTGTTACTTTCAATATATTGGCATTCTCTGCCAAGGATGAGTCGCTTTTTGAAATCTGGAATTTTCTCCTCAATGGGCGCGTAAGTTTCAGAAATATCTGAAAACTCGAATGTTCTGCTGAGGCCTGTGAGTAAATGGGGATTTGTTTTATAGCCACTCTGTACTTTGAATGGCGAAAAAAGGGTATTTATACAGTGTAACGAAAGCTTAATTTAACGATCCCATAGTCACGAATAATCTGCGAAGCTTCCTTATTTAAGTTTGTTGGAGTTTTTGAAATTTTTTAAATTGGGTTTTGATGAACTTTTTTTTGCGAAACTTGCTTTTGACAGAATCTGCGTAAGACTGAAAATCTGGAATCCTTATTAGTTTTTGTACATTATTTATCTTTATTTACCGATATTGTTAGATCCTATAATTGTTTATGTTCCAGAATTCGATTCTGGGAGTACAAATTATTTTATTCGATGTACTTGATTTATGATTACCAAAGTTGCACATATATTTCTCCGCCATTTTTTTTTTGATATGTTCAATCTCATGATATGTTTGTGATCTCATCCATGTAAATTATGTGAAATAAAATGTGCGGGAAGGACAGCTAATTTATTGTGTCGTTTCAAGTGTCATCACGAAAAATCTGTAACCAACCAGTATTCTATGTATAATAATCTATGTACACATTAATTTAGATCGGGAGGTTTCGGCAATTTAATTCTGAAGAAAAAATTGTGATAATTTATTCAAATAAGGTTTTATATAGCTTTTTTTTTTCTCTCCCGATTTTGTATTGGTGACTCGGAGTATTGTATATTCGTGTTTATGTGTGTGTGTATGTGTGTCTCATATTTTTTTATATTTGTATTAAATGTTGTCTATAAATTACATGTTGTGTGTCAAGTCTATTGTCATGGATTGTAAATATTTCTCTGCTGTAAAGCAGAATGTACCGAAAACTGCAACATGTGTCGCAGAGAACAATCACTGCTGCTGCAGAACATTTTCAGAAAGAATTTTAAGAAAAAAAAATTTTTTTTTGTGTTTTTCCTCGACAGTTATGGGAAGGCTTTACTGCAAAACATTTTTAGTCAGATGGGGGGAGGGTTTGTTGAAGAACAATGAAAACATTTTGCTTTTGTGTTTCTCTCTGATTTGTTTAATACAGGCGTTTCAAACCATGCAAGGTTTTCTAAAGAGACTCCCTATTAAACTATATATATATATATATATTTGCAGCAGCTGAAGGCAGACATCTTCAGCTGCTGTCCCCGGGTCTACGATGGTCTTAAGGCGGCCTTCATGTACAAATGGGTAGCGGCAGAAAAGAGAAAGAATCTTTTTGCCCGTGCGAGATCTATTTTTGGTGCCCCCATCACCAGACCAACCGTCACCCCGCTCTGTCCCACTAGGGGATATAAGCTGGTCCGTCTCAGGAGACGTGGGCCACGTTGGAAAAATACAATGACATCCAAGACCAGCAAACCACCCACACCAAGCCACATTTTTGGTGCCCCCGACGACCTTCCTCGGCTCAACAATTTTTTTTACCCTCCAACTCGGATTTGGCACCCTTTCGTAGAGAGATGCCCCATATGGCTGCACAGGTCGCGTGGCCTCTGTGGGGTCTGAAAGGCTTCAGCCCAGTTTCTTATAATTTTTGTTTTTTTCTTACTATAGATTCTTTATCGAGGGACCAGTGAAAAATCTAGGAAGTAATGAGTTTTCCCCCCACACACACACACAAAATTTAATACCCTAGAACAGCGGTTCTCAACATTTTTTGACTCGCGGAGCCCTTTTAAGTAAAAAATTCTATGACGGAGCTCTGTACGCATTTTTTTTAATCATTCATCAAAGTTACTGATTTATTTTTACTATTTAAAAATATTTATAATTATTTTCTTAAATTTTACTGGTTTTTTTTATTTTCCTCGAGCGGTCGCGGAGCCCCTGGAGAGTGCACAAGGAGCCCCAAGGGTTCCGCGAAGCACCAGTTGAGAACCGCTGCTCTAGAATATACTTTAAGACATTCATTTTTAAAAATATTGTTGGTGCTGCCATCTTGTTTCAAAATCAAAATTGCTTTATGTGGTGATGACGAAGCTCATCAGGTATAAAAAAACTAAATTCTCAATTCAGCTTTGCTTCTTATAAACAAAGCTTATAAACTGACCTGAAAGATCAAACTTCCAGTTCAGTAATTTTTTCAAGACCCAAGGAGACAGACATCCAAACAAAGGACCTCCACACAAGCAGACGACGGGTAAGATCGTAAAAAGTGAATTGTTCCACACTCCACTTTACAGTAATGTGCTGCCATCTAAACTCAAATTTAAAAGTGACTCATGTGATGATGATGAAGTTTAAAGTAAAAAAAACTATATTCTTTATTCCGCTCAGTTCCTTATAAACAAAGCTCATAAACGGAACTGGAAATTCGAACTGAAAGTTCGGTTATTTTATTTGAGAATAAGGAGACGTCCAAAACAAAGAACCTCTTAATGAGCAGACGACAGACAAGAAGTCGGTTCCCTGCAAGTTCAGCTCACAAACAGAACTGGACGTTCTAACTGCTAGTTCAGTTATTTTTTCAGGACACAAGGAGACATCCAAAACAAGTGACCTGGAGAGAAGCAGACGGCAGAGATTTTGAGGCTTGCATCGAGCTTATTATATTACTGGACGAAACATCCAGCCGCCGCGACATCAAATGCAAGGAAATCACGTGCCTCGGTGAAAACAAAGTTCCCGCCTGGCAATTTGCCCATAGAAATGTACAGTTCGGTCTCTGAATACTGGGTTTTAAAGATTAAAAAAAAGAAAGAACGCATGTAAAGGTGAAAAAAGATTAAATTATTTAATTCATTATTACTGGAGAATAATTTCTTTCATCAATTCTTGACTTTTCCCTCATCAATTCCGGATTTTCTTCATTAATTCTGGAATTTTCCTTCATTAATTCTGGAATTTTCCTTCATTATTTCTTTAATTTTCTTTCATTAATTCTGGAATTATTTCCTTTAATTATTATTTCTTTGATTAATTTTGGAATTGTCTCTTTCATTAATTTTGGAATTACCTCTTTTTTCATTAATTTTGGAATTTTCTGTTTCATTAATTTTGGAATTACCTCTTTTTTCATTAATTTTGGAATTACCTCTTTTTCCTTTAATTTTGGAATTTTCTCTTTCATTAATTTTGGAATTACCTCTTTTTTCATTAATTTTGGAATTTTCTCTTTCCATCATTCTGGAATTATCTTTCATTAATTTTATTATTATCTCTTTCATTAATTTTATTATTATCTCTTTCATTAATGCTGAAATTATCTCTTTCATTAATGCTGAAATTATCTCTTTCATTAATGCTGAAATTATCTCTTTCATTAATGCTGAAATTATCTCTTTCATTAATGCTGAAATTATCTCTTACATTAATGCTGAAATTACCTCTTTTATCAATGCTGAAATTATCTCTTACATTAATGCTGAAATTATCTCTTACATTAATGCTGAAATTATCTCTTTTATCAATGCTAAAATTATCTCTCACATTAATTCTAGAATATTTTCTTTCATTAATTCTGGAATTATCACTTTCATTAATTCTGGAATTATCACTTTCATTAATTCTGGAATTATCTCATCGATGCTGAAATTATTTCTTTCATTTATTGTTTTAAATTCCTGTGGATGTCATAAGAAAATAACGGGGGATTGTGTTTGTTTTCACCGAGTCACGTGATATTCCGACAAAAGATGTTGGGGGACACCATAGGCGGAGATAGACCTGGAAGTCTGGGGGGGGGGCACGATGATGATGTGATGTCAATTCATATATACATTAGATCATTCGACTCCACCTTTGACGCTGGGGGGGGGGGTAATGCCCCCGCCCCCTCGTATCTCCGCCCATGGCTAGAACCGTAACCCTCGAAAACTCGGTTACGGAATAATTATTTCTTTCCACAAAAATTCGGACAATATGGATGATCGAACAAATAAGTGAAAATACGAGTTATGTGGTCTTCAGATAGAGTTACCAGATTCAAAACTGGAAAACGGTGAAAATATCCATGTTTTGTATTGATTCACGTACAAATATCCGTTGTGTTGGATTTACTGGGAAAATATGTTATTTGCTTTGGGGGGGGGGGGGTCCGTGAGCTTGGAGTTGAAGACACAGTCAACGTATTGTCTTTACATTATAATATGCTGAATGTTATTAGGCAAAGGGGATGCTTGGCCTTTATTTTATTGGTACAGGGAGTCCGTGGAACACAAAAGGTTAAGAACCCTTGGTGTCTAGAGAATTGTGGGGAAAATATTCATGATCGAGATAGTCAATCAACAGTAATTAATAGTAAATGAAGAAACCACGAGGGGGAAAGCAAACTATGCAATGCAAATATTTGGAGGACTTGGATGACATTTCATAGTCCATCATAGTACCTATAGTTGATATTCAATAGATGGCGCAAGATCATGAAAATTGCAAATCCGGCCGGAATGTATGTGATCATTAGAGATCATTATAGTTTGAATAAATTGCTATAGGATGTGTAATACCATTGTTTTGTGACAGCGAATTCGTGATTTGTTCTTGTAGAGCATTCGCTTATACGAACACCACATGTAATCGCGCTAAAATTCTTGAACGATGTTTCCACATGTGTTTGGTAACCAATTAATCACTCCGGAAGATAGGAAAGATGGATCATATATGTTTCGGAGTATATCAATCACACATGCTGTTAAGATGAAAAGAAATGGAGTGTGAGCCATTTAAGAAAATCATATCAAATAGACGAACTACTGAATGTATTACATTAGCAATTTTCGAAATGTATTGTACACCAACTGGAAGATCGCGTCCCTTCCATCCACAAGATCTTTAATAGAGGATTTATCAATTTCCATTACGAAATCGAACCATTTCGTAATATTTTTCTTGACAACCGAAGACTCGGTACTCATACCGATCATAGTGAGATATATTTCGCTGCATACATTCTTGAATTCAAAATCGATAAAACAAATTATGGAAAATCGTGGATCGTTGATTTTTTGAGCACCTTCATATCGTGTTGAAACGTCACGTATCCCGATCATGAAAATATTCAAGGGAAAAATCGAGTTGTTCTGTTGTCGGTGCAATGAAACCAGTTTCGATCGTGATTTCAAATATCTCTTCATGATCTTCAGGATTTTAGGCATCGACTTCCGTGACCGTGATGTGAGTTGCGATGGCAAAATATCCAGATTATTCTTAAGACTGATACAACTGATTGTGATTTCGATTATGCACTTGTTTCCCTTGTACAGTCTGATTTTATTCCCGGTCGTGGAAGGGCAAGGATTCGCCGGAAACATGGTCATAACATTCGAGAGAATTTCCGCATTATCCGTGATTATCTTATTCTACAGCCTGTACGCCAAACGGCGTTGCTTGAAACGTCTGGTGAAGGATTTTGATGCACTGAGTAAACGTGCGTACGTGCTGAGGAGTCGGCGTTCTCGACGTCTGGAGGTGAACGTTGGTTTGTTCTTGGTGTTTTTTCTCCCGTCGTTAACGTCAGTGCTCAACTGCTATTTCAGATGGGATTCGGCAGCGGATGGTAAACAAGTAACTTATATTTACGTTGAGAAATTCGCAATTTTCATGCTGATGACCTGTGTTTACACAGTACTGCCTCACATGTGTGGATTGCTTTGCGTCATCTTGAGCCGTGAGATTCAACGCTTGATGGAAGAGCTGAATACTCAATTGGAAGTCATAGATCACGGTGGGTCGCTCTTCAACTCGAATTCCATCACTCTCCATTGCCTGTACACGGATATTAGAATGATTGCAAGAGATAGTGATGATTGCTTGTCACTCAGCCTGTTTATTTTCTTGACTAAAAGTTTCCTCCACATGTTTTGTTGCCTAGCTTACATGCTCGGATTCCACAACGACGATTTGGGAAACGTTCTGGATCATTTTTACATTGCCACGTCTCTGCTGTACGCGATGGTTCCAACCGTCATCCTATGCATTTCCGCATCACGGATACCTATAGAAGAGAAAAACGTGAAAGCCAACTTTGCCAAACTTCATGATCAACTATTACGTTTAGGCGAAACCGACGAGAAAGTATTGGCGGTATTCAGGAGCGATGCTTATAATGGCGAGGTATCGGCATTTACTGGAATGCGGATGTTTGAGCTAAATCCGAAATTCTTATTGTCGTCAGTGGGATGTTTGCTGGCTTACAGCTTGCTTATTCTGCAGCTTCAAAGACCTGAAGATCAGTCACCATTTTAGCACAAACAGTATAATGTATAAAAACTATATACATTTATCTATCTTATATAGCAACTCTCTAATCAATTATTTAGTAACAATCCTTTAAACTATTGTACACCTCCTACGTTCAGCAAATGCCTGTCAATCACAGATTTTCTGTCTGTGATGCTCTATAAAGAATCTTCAAACTGACTTTTGAGAGCTTCGATGGCAGTCCTATTTCAATACATGTCTAAAAACGATCAATTTTTTCTAAATTTTTTTTTATCTAGACACATAAAATTGGATATCAAAATTTTGCAATCACATAGGCAATGTCTCGTTCTTTTCTCAGTCAATTCAGGGACCACATGGAAGCCATAACAGCAGTTAGTGATGTTCATTCTTATAGCTTTCGTGACTTGGAGAAATCACGAAAATCGTGACTAAAAAGGAGTAGCGATAGGATTCTTCTGATGAAGTCCGCACCACTTCTACAACTATTTAACCATATATGCACCTCGAACACATTCCACGGCAGAATTTCTAATGAATCGGTACATGCTGGAAACTCATACTCTGAGTGGATACGAGGCCCCTAACGCAACCGCGTTGTCAGAATTATGCTTGTTTCGTGTTCTTGCTAGTGTACCATCTATCTGCCATATTTTAAAGTAAAGATGGCGAATGCTTGAATTTTGCATGTTACGTATCGTGTTGAAGGTCTTCTATCTCTTTTGCGGAGAGGCATTTTCAAATAAGACACCGGCTCACATTTGCACCTTCAAGTTTAAAAATGAAGTCCACACATCGTCAGTCCCAAACAGCCGCATTAACCAACTCTTCAAAATGTCCAGAAACACGTGCTGCGGTCAGTTTGCAAAAAAGGACTAAATCAAACGCTTTTTATTTGCTTGACGCAGTCTCGCCAACTATAAGACGATCGTCCTTTTGTGGTCACCATCGAAAACGGGATTAAATTTGAACGAAATACTTTTAATATCAAATTTCATTAACCATTTTTCACATAATGAAACAATAAAATATTTTGAAAACAACTTCAATCAGTTGTAGACACCCTGTATAAAGAAACAGGCCTTCAATGACTTGGGTAAAGAGCGGCACGAGATATTTAAATGGCCATACGATGTAAGATAACTTTTCAACTATTCTTCACTTGTTTCTTTATGGATCATATTCTCATTTGTACAACAGCGCGAATTTTCTTATAATCTTACTAAAATCTATTAGTTTAAAACCTTGTTGCGCTTTTCTTGTTTTGTTTAGTAACCTAGCAATCATGTAAGAGCTATTTGAGTATAATACATCGACTAACATCGATCATGATTCAGCGATTATCGATCATGATGTAGATTTCATAGAAATGGTGTTACTTTAATTGTGGTGCACGAACCCTGCGACCACATCAATATGTGAACATTGATATTTTTCGATTAAGTTGAGCACGTAACGAACGCCGCCACCTTCCGAAGAAGGTGGTGGCGTCGTATGCAATCAAATAATGGCCGGAGAGTATTTATTTCAGTCCTTTTACTGCGGTTGTATCAGAAACTGAAACGCCATTCACGTAAGTTAAACAATTCTTATGCTTCGTGGCACTTGAAGTGTGAAGATTCTGAATAGTTTCTCGAACTGTTGCCGAAGACACTTTCTTCATATATTTCAATGTTAAAAGCAGAGGATTCGGGAGTAGTAACATAATGGTTACTCTGTTGATACTCTGAGCAGCTACGAGATAAAGGAAAGCCTCATAAACCAATTATGAAAGTACTGAAAACGAACATCGGGTGGCTGTTTCGGTGCAATGAAACTAAAATCGATCACGACTTAAAATATCTCTTCGTTATCTTCAAAATTTTAGGCATCGACTTCCTTGATAGCGATGAGAGAAATTGTGATGGAATCATATGCAAATTATTAATAGGATCATTGCAATTCATTACAATTGCCATCTTGCACGTATTACCTATTTACAACCTGTTTTATTCAAACAGGAAGGTTCGTGGCTCCGCCAGCAACGTGGTTGTAACCTCCGAAGGGATTGCCGAAATCACAGTGATTGTCTTGTTCTACAGCTTGTACGCGAAACGGCGTTGTTTGAAACTTCTCATAAAGGATTTTGATGCACTCTCTAAACGCGTGTATGTGCTGAAAAGTCGGCGTCCTCAACGTCTGGAAGTGAACACTGGTGTGTTCTTAGTGTTTTTTATTCCAGCACTCACATCTGCGATCGACTGTTACTTACGACCGGCTTTAAGTGAAAATGAAGAAAACCAACCATATGGATACTTGATAAAATTCACGTTGTTTATGTCAGTCACCTGCATATTCTCAGTACTGCCCAACTTGTATGGATTGCTTTGCGCCATCTTGAGCCGAGAGATTCAGCGCTTAATGCAAGACTTGAATACCCAATTGGAAGTCATAGATCACGACGGGTCGCTCTTCAACTCGAATCCCACCACTATCCATTGCCTGTACACAGATATCAGAATGATTGCTAGAGATAGTGATGATTGCCTGTCACTCTGTCTGTTCATTTTCCTGACTAAAAGTTTCATCCACATGTTTTGTTCACTAGCGTATATGTTCGGGTTCCACAACGACGACTTGGGTGACGTTCTGAATCATTTCTACATTGCCACGACACTGCTATTCGCTGCTGTACCAGCCACCATCGTGTGCGTTGTCGCGTCACGGATTCCTGTAGAAGAGCAAAACGTGAAGGCAAACTTTGCCAAACTTCACGATCACCTGTTACGGTTGGGCGGTACAGATGACAATGTATTGTCGGTATTGAGGAGCGATGCTTATAACGGCGACACATTTGCATTCACCGGAATAGGGATGTTTGTGCTAAATTCGAATTTCTTATTGTCGTCAGCGGGTTGCTTGATAACTTACAGTTTGCTCATTCTGCAGCTTAAGAGACCCGGAGATCAGTGACGTACACGTTTTCGTTGTTATACTCCTCTTTCAAACACAGTTGATACAGATATATATATATATATATATATGCACAAAAAAGAATTATTTTAAGAAGCAGGAAAAAATTGAATGTTTTGAGTGAAATAGAACCTATGCAGTGGGTCTTCATCGGGGGAACCCCTCGCATGGTTCGAAAAATGTAGGCGTATCCGAAGGGTGGCTATGCCTAAATGCATTACAAATGTTGTTCCCCGACGCCTGCCTTCTCAAAAACATATTGGACGAAAAAAGACAATGAAGAAATGTTAGAAATACAATATTTGAAAAATATATACAGTGCTTCAGATTATAAGCTCATTAAGAAGCATGAGAAAAATATATACAAAGTTACAGGAATACAATAATTACAGTGAATATTTTACAAGGATGATGAAAAATTTCAATAATAAATAGACGAGTCCAATAAAAAATAGTCAAAGAATCACCGGACATACCTCAAGAATGGGGAGATTGTTGCCATTTTTCTGGAAATGTCGTTGAAGAAAGCGATTGTCTGGAGAGAGATCCTTAGCTAAGAATTAGCTTCGGTCTTGTTGTCTTGGTTGACTCGCTCTGGCTGGTTATATTTATTAAAGAGAAAATAAATATATATATATATAAAATAAAAACTACATATAATGGTTATTACGAAACCATTCGTGTCCTCCCGCCTAGCACCCCCGCTAGAAGAGCGGAATGGAGGACACTTGCGGTTATCACATTTACATCATTTTTACGGGAATGTCGTGAAAATTCTTGATCGGGTCCCGTTAGTACATGCTATATCTTGCGCGTGTAATGGTTATGTATTAGTATGGGCAATCATGTGAATATGATTTTTGTTGTTGTTTTTATCTATTTCTGTTTTTTCCCTTATTTTTGTAATACTTAAAACAATATTTTATAAATTTGATTGACAGATTTTTTTGTTTTTCGTTGGCGTGTATATATTTGACAAGGCCTGCAATCCTTGCTGCTTTTTGATTATTTGAGTGAATTATTGTTTTCTATTGTTATCTGAATAGTTGTACATGTGTAGATGCTTTGTAAAACTTTGAATATGACTTTGCATCCAATATATTGCTTTTATTTGCGCCTCGTGAAATGGGGAGCTTTTTCAATGAACTATCAACACACGAATAGAATTCCAATAATCAGAATAGTCTCGAGATTGTATTGTTTCCTATATATTTCAAATATTTGAGAAGCCATCATTTTTTCTTTTTGCTATCTTCAGTTAGAAAATGTCTCGAACAGTTTTCTGTCGTATTTATTGCTTGTTTAGCATTTCTTTGTTAATCATCTGTAGAAAATCCTGGTTCTTTTATTACATACTGAACAGAAAAAAAGAAGAATTTGATTCTATTTTTCTGAAAGTTGTTTTTTTTTAAAATGTTTGCACTCATTTCGAATTCATTCTCTTTATTTGGAAAGAAAACTGAATTCGAAAGAAGAAAAATAATGTTAAACATTTTGTAGCTCGTTATTCCCTTTGTTCAATTTTTTCTGCTAAAAATATTTTACATTTTTTTGAATTCATATTTAAAAGGGAAAAAAAAATTTTGTAGAAGGGGGGGGGGGAAACGATTCTAAAATATTTCTAAAAAAAACCGACATGAGTTTTTGTGCTTGAAATTTCTTGTTTCTGACATAAAAACATTGATTTCTTTACAAATCTGTGAATTTGTCTTTTTTTGTGAAAATAGTTCAGTTTAGTTTTAAAAATAGTTTTAGTAAAAATACTAGTTTAGTAACTCAGTTTAGTAAAAAAAGATTAATGCGATACAATTTTTTGAATTGTAAAATATATTTGAAGACACACAAATTTTAATGCACAATTTTTATTTTCCAGAAAGACTTGTTTTTGAATGCAGTTTTCAGGTTTCAATTTCGTATAAAATAGCTTATATAGTACTGTATATACGCTCTAGTTAAAATTTTTATCTACCATATTCTTTCCAAATATATTTAAAAACGTAATCCCACTCGGAATGGAGTTTTTACCAGAACTGTGTGATCTAGTCGCAATATTTACGAAACTGAAGGGATTTAGGGGAGTTAATGAGGTCCATCAAAATGAGAAAGAATAACGGTGGATATGAAATGTAACGTTGGCAGAGTTTGAATGGATCCCGTTTATTTGATACCACCCCGTATTCTCTTGGTTTCGGTTTCTCGCACGTGGAGATTCTCTTTCTGAAAGGATTTTCCGCAGAATTTAATTAAAAGTCGATCACATTTTTCCGACCATTAAAATCCTTCATTCTCCGTCCAAGTAAATGAATGTGAGGAAAAGAAGGAGAAGAGGAGGAAATATATGTATCATCGAAGTAAATTGAATACTTGTTTTTGGGAGAATTAAGTGGAGTCGATTCCTGGAATCAGAGACAGAAATAGTCAAAGCTGGGATAATACGAGCCATTTCAAGCCGTTTCTCTCCCTCTTTCTCTTATCTTTTGTGTCGAGGCAGATCGCAAATTGTTTGAAGCAAATGTAATAAGTACAACAATTTACGTCAACAATTTGCAGGAGTGTTATGTAAAGTCCATATACGTTACTGCCAAATCTCGAAATAGCCCAATTCGCGACGGGGAAAGCTAATGGCGAATCAGGCGATTTCGTTAAATATTGGCCCGACCAGTTCGGGAAGTGGCCGGTGATCCCTGGCGTAAGTCCGATAACAAAAAGACATGGTTCGGAATCATCGTCGAGTTGGCGTATTTTTTCGTGATCATTATGTCCACGTTAGTTATAGCAACCAATCAAACCGCAGTCACGATGCGATAAACTCGTCACATGGAGCTACTCCAATACAGCTACTATATATAGACATATATCATACGTTGGCGATTTCAAAAAATGAATTTTTCTCATACCGGGCCGTCTTACATCAGCTTTGGTCAGGGATCTCCGGCCACTTAGCGGAATAGCCGGCCAAGTTCTGAATCATCGCACTTCGGGCTTTGACAGTAACATATACAGCCGCTGTGGTGGTCGAATTGTCGTAATGACGGACTCGCGTCGCGAGGTCCCTGGTTCGAACTCCACCATCGCCACAGTGGGGGTCGGCTGAAGTTGGTTTTTTCGGTGGTTCCCAACTTCAAGACGCGAATGCGAGCCGATCCAGCCAGCACCTCCTAGAGATAAGAAGGCCTCTGCACTGTTTTCCATAAACGTCATTCAGACGACCTAGCAAGTTTGCCACATTTTGAACGTCCTATAAGCATTCTATTTCGTTTCTTCTTATTTTGGCGTAGAATCTTCCTCATTGGCTCACAAAGTGCTGATCCAGCACCTCCTAGAGATAGAACGCCTCTGCAGTCTGCTTGCGACGCCAGCAAGTAGTCCATTTTCCCTCAGAATATTCAGGGGAAAAATATTCAAAATTCCCTGCTCATGCCAGTGTCATCGTTTTGAGGGAAAAAAATTATCGGGCTCAGAATTGGCGATTTCTGTGCCCCACATCCAATCACTATGCGGTATTTGAGAGCCAATCGGGAAGATTATACACCAAAATAAGAAGAAACGAAATAGGATGCTGTTTTTGAAAATGTGGCAAACTTGTAGGTAGTATTAATGACGTTTATGGCAAACAGTGCAGAGGCCTTCTATCTCTAGGAGGTGCTGGCCGATCATTCGCGATTCAAGGCGCGAATACGAGCCGGTCTGCCCTTTAAAAAGTCTCGCCACAGAGAGCAACAGACCAACAAACAGTACAAATGTAATTCAATCATAACACATCACTCACTTCACTTCCGAAAAATACTGTAGATAGCATCACTGAAAAATTAAACACAGCATTAAATACGTACTCAGACAGTTAGGTACACACACAGTTACACTTTCGGCACAACTCTCTAGACAGTAAATTGTCTATAGATGGCGATAGACCTGAGTGGTACTACGTTTGAAAGAAAAGAAGGAAAGGAGTAAGAAAATAAAGTTGGGTTGGGGTTGGTTTAGACCAGTGATTCCCAACGTGGGCGTTAACGCCCCCTTGGAGGCGATGGAAAGTTCCAGGTGTGCGGTTGAAGCTACGGGTATAACATAGTATCCTATGAGTTAGATTGCGTTAGGAGAAAAAAACTTCTGAAGAAGGGGGCGAGAGATGGGACAAAAAAGGTTGGGAAACCATGGTTTAGCTCTATGGTATCGTTTCGGAGCAAAGTAAATGAAGTTTTTACATTAAATATTTTAATTATCGATTTAGCAATTACTAAAATTTTATTTGGTCTTCTGGGATTGATAACATTGCGTTTATTTCACCGAACTCCATTTTTGTGAACGGCTATGCATTGATTTTATATACATAAATACAAATGTCTGATGGATAAGATATTAAGGTTTTTGTAGTTAGTCAAAGTTTTATACTTCCATTAAAATTAGATAAGATTTTGATAAATTTATTTTGTATTCGTGAAACTCCGTTAATATGTTAGTGATAAGCTCAAGCTTTCTGAATATTTCCGTCCGTTCTACTTTTCGGGAAACAGTTCGCTCTCAACATGACATGTCACCACGTTCGAACCAAGAAAACTAAAGTGGAACCTCTCGATAACGGACACCCGTGTGACATAAAATTTCGTCTGCTAACGAGGAGTGTCCTTTGATGTTTAACAAAATTTCTCGAAGCCTGTTGACGGTATTTAAAAAAAAGTGTTCTCTATATAACGCGGAATAGTCTGTTATGGGAGGCTCCACTGTATTCATAAAACAAAACCTTGCATGGCTATAGTTCTTTATGTCGGAGAAAAAGTGTTACAATTATTTATCATAAATAATTTCCTCAAAGTTAATAAATCAACAATTTTATTGATTAATTAACTTGATCTCCTCCCCATGCTATGAGGCCATTATTTATTTGACATCGAGTCCAGGCATTGTACAGTGTTAGTAAGAAACTACTATTTACTCTGAATTTTAGATGAAAAAAAAATGTGCTTAGGAAAAATCTTAATTTATTTGAAAGGGATCATTCAAGTATTACGTCAGCATCAGAGGAGAGGGAGTTTCGGATTTGCGGACTTTCGATGACAAGGGGGGGGGGGGGGTTTGAAGGTTCCTTACGTCATCAACCAAACATTTTTTATATTGGTTTTCCATTTTAGGTTAGAGTCAATGTAAATTAATTTACAGATATATTTATAGTAAATATGAATATATACATTTTTATAGTAATTTCTGAAAACTAATAAATTAACAAGTTTATTAACTTTGAGAAATTGATGCTCTAGAAGTCATTTAGATTCAAAGTCTGACCTGACGCTCAGCTTTTCAAACTAAAATCCCGATTTATAAGATGTATTCAAGTCGAAAAGTGAAATGCAACGCATATAAACATATGTTGTTTTTAGTGATATCTATTTTTAGCTAATGACACCACAAACATGCCAATAAGAATACGGCGTTCGTATAGACGGTGTATTATTTTAAAATTCTTTGCATTTTTTCGACACACTGCAACGAATGTGGGCAGTATACAAACAATTTCAGTGGCCACCAATATCGAATATTGTATCATCCACGTTGACTATAAATTAAATTACAGCCATGACGAGAGGGAACCAATCATCAAACTAATTGAATTTATTTCTGAAATATCCTCCAGCCGTGTTAATTAAATCAATGGAAGCATTGTCGGAATCAACACGATTCCCCGACGTATCTGAATATTTTGTTCGCAATTCGAATTCGAGATGTTTCCGAACACCGCCGCAGCGCAAATTTAACATAGCCCCCCATCTATTGTACGAATATTTTCCCGCGATGTCAAATTTACCCAATCAATTACCGTTACAGGAATACTCGGGTAATAGCGACCGAATTAATCGATTGTTTACGACTGGAGATTTTCCACAGTATTACCATAGCACACGCACACAGCGTAGAAAACATTCTGGAATTACGGGGCGTGTGTACTAGTACACATTCAGACTAATAATAAACGCTCGATTCCAAAACGGATGATTAGGAAGTTCACGTGAGGTTTGCCCTAGGATATTAATGGCGGACGAATATGAAGCGATAAATTCCACCGAGTTCCTCGCCGTTCCCAAATATCCAAATCTCGGTGCGATATATTCCTCCTCCACAAATGGAGTTTTGCCTACAATAAACGTAATTCTACGGAATTGGGCCGTGACAGAGACATTATTCCATTGACAAGTAGGATTTCATCACGAAATTCACTCTCGTGATAAGATAGAGATATATTTAGCAACATCAATAACAACACACGGATACCTCCAGTGTTGCTGGTGGATAATTCTACTTATCGGAGGTTTAACGTGGACAGGATGATAACGCTAATCTTCTTTGAGAGAGAGGTAGGTGGAATTTCTTTCAATGTGTTCGGAGTATAAGACATTAATCTGTGAATAATCCATGATGTACATGAATTTACGGAAAATTCACCGCTGGGAAAATTCGCCAATAACTGTTTGACACGAGTGGGTGAGCAAGTGATTGAGCCACTAATTGACTGACCAATGACCGAGTAAGTGACTGAATGAACTACCTTGGCCTCTAGAAGTATGGCAGCCCATAATAGTAAGGCTAATCATTTGAGGGACAGTGTATGGCACTCATACTTCAAACTAGAAATTAGAATTGATAGAATCATATTAAAATTCTTTTTAAAAGTTTTAATCGATCAGGATCCTGCATTTGAGATCTTTGTTTTTAACTCAAATTTATCAATTTTTTATCAACTGCTTCGGTTTTTAAGACAAATGACGTATTTTTATCAACGCATTTCAAGATTTTTTTGTATTTTCGCCATCAGATGTCGCTGCTGAAAGAAATATAAGTGTTGTGGAGAATGTCTATCTTAGTGTAAAAGTAAGGTTATGAAATATATTTTTTTACTCGTCACATCTAGGGTTCCTTCAATCTCAAGGCTGACTTATCCGCCATCTTTGAGCGAAGTGTGACGTATTGTCACTATAGCCAGTCGCTGCTCCCTATCCGTTTAGACATCACTGTGAACAAAAACATAGTTTTGCCACTCCAGGATAGAGAACGATGAGTCTGCCCTCCTCCTTGACCACCTTAGTCCAACCTTAGCAAGAAAATAATGCTGAGGCAAAGAAAAAAATCAATACCTGTTCATAGGGTTAAGCTAGGGCCACACTAGTGTCCAACCTCTCCCAATAAGCATTCGCGAATATTTGATCCAATGTTTGCCTTCCCCTTGCTCCAATGAAGCACCAGAGGCATTTGCTGACTAAACACTGGCCCAAATTGGCCCAATGTTCCTTGGCTTCCAGAACACTCTCCGTATCTGACAGTTAGCGTTCTTTGACGATTTTGTGGCCAGACGGATTGGAAGATCGGAGAGAAGGGCGACTCCTTTGAATTGGACTTGGGTTGGGGGTTGGACGGTCCTGGTTATTCTCTTGGACGAGCCTTCTAATACCTTCCAGCCACCAACATTTCATGATCATTGTCAATGGTGGAGCGGCCGCACTATTCATCCATGACAAACCTTGGCCCACGTTTTATCACATTGTTTATTTGTTTAATCTCTTTCCCCTTGGCCCACGTCTCAGGACAAATTGCTTACATCTCCTTTGAAGACAGAGCGGAGGCCATGGTAGGTGTTGATGATGATGACAAACTTTGGGACCTTTTTTTTTCCTCCAATAAGAAACAGAACTTGATGCAAACACGTAATTTCCAGAACAAAATATCGGAAAGGAAGATGTTGCTTGTAGAAGTGATACCAGAGGATATCCATATAGTAAGGACTGTTTCATCCCTTTGAAGTCGCGCTCGCCGCCTTGGCTCAGCGGGTGTGGTCTCGGAACTAGCGCTGCGCCACGTCACTGCACAAACACTTTTTTTTTTTTAGCAGACGACATTAGCGCACGAAAATTGCTGTTTTTTTTACATTTTACTGTTTTTAAGTGTTTTTACTATCTCTCGTTTATGGTGTTTTTTTAGTATCACAGATATTTTTGAATTTTAAGGTGATGTTTTCCAGTTTTATTAGGCCACAAAAATCCCAGCCTTAGTAATAGCATACTCTAAGGCTTCTAAAAGCCTTCATTCAAAATTCATATGCGGAGATAGACTTGGAAGTCGGGGGGGGGGCACGGTGCTGAAGGGGCACGATGGTGATGATGTCAATTCATCTATACATATATGCATTAGATCAGTCGACTTCACCTTTGATGCCGGAGAGGAAATGTCTCCCCCCCCCGCGTATCTCCGCCCATGCCCTAATTCAAGTAGAATCGAAAAAGGTAATTAAAAATTATTAGAAAGTTGAAAAATAATTGAAATTATGTCTCTTGAGTAGGCTTTCAATCAACTCAATAAAAAAGTTAACTAATATAATATATAATAAAAGTTAACTAACTAACTATGGTACATGATTGAAGTGAAATGGATCCGAGAAAAATATTCTCAGTGGAAGTTACCTCATAAACAAATGAAAAATTTATTATTTTAAAATGTTTAAATGGTTGAACGAAGCATGTCAATAAATATACAAGTACTAATGACAATATTCGAAAAGATAATTTTGGAAATAATCCAATAAAAGGGGCAGTACAGCGATTGCAAACTATAGTAATTATGGTAGCAAAGCGGGCCCACTCGGTTCAGTTTGAGTAATGACGTCATCTTGTACCGACACCGGCCGACGCGTCATGAAACAGCCCTCATTATATAGCCCTGAGTATATACATCATGTACACTAGGGTGGCCCTTAGCTACAGGTAATTTTCCGAACGTTAAAATTTTGCTTCTCGCCCCCTGCCCCCCCCCCAATCCTGATTGAATCAATTAAAAAATAAACGATCTGTGCAAAATTTTAGCTCAATCGAACCATCAAACGCGTTGAATTCTGAACACAGTAAGCCAGGGATCCTTTACCTTTTTTAGCCGCGTTCCAAAATCAACAAAAAGGTCAGCTTCGCGACCCACAGGACTGTTTGTTTTTCGAAATTAGTGAAAATTTGGACGACCCATCTCGAAAGAAAGACCCAGCGAATCAAGTTTGGGTCGTGACGTATAGCTCAAGAATCCTTGACTGTAAATAATTTCATATGACCCTTCTCGGAAGACCCCACGAATCAAGTGGGGTTGAGAGTTGTTCTCACACACAAGAGCCCCCTGGTTGTAAGTGTATTTGTTACGGCCTATCTCGGAAGCCTTTGAGAATCAAACATGTGCAGTGACCAATAGTTCGAAAATCCCTGGCTGTAAATGGATTCGTACGACCCTTCTCGAATGGCCCTGAGAATAAAATTTGGGCCGTGGCCCACAACTCAAGAATTCCTGGCTATGAGTGCATTTGTATGATCCATATCGGAAGACCCTGAGAATAAAACTTGAGTGGATGCCCCACATATATCAAGAATCTTGGCTGTAAATAGATTCATACGACCCTTCTCGGAAGACCGCCCACTAATAAGGTGTGGGACGTAGCACAAGAACAACTGGCTGCAAATGGATTAGTAAGATCCTTCTTGAAAGATCCTGCGAATAAAGCTTGAATCGTGACCCATAGCTCAATAATCCCTGACTGCAAGGGGATTTGTACGGCCCATGTTAGAAGCCCATACGACCCAAGTTTGGGTCGGAACCCATAGCTCACGAATCTGTAAATGGGATTGTACGATCCTTTCTGAAAGGCCCGGTAAATCAAATTCGGGTCGTGATCCATAGCGTAAGAAACCCTGGGTGTTGGTGGATTTTAATGACAACTCGGAAGATCTTGTGACCTAGGTTTGGGTCGTGATCCACAGGTTAAGAATCCCAGCATTAAGCAATGTCAATTCCCTATACGCACAAATGTGTAATTCCATTCAAAAGCGGTATACTCTTCCCTATCTCTACCATTTTTTTTCTCTTCTTTGATAAATTTATGTGGGGCGCATCAAAAGGTAACCCCAGCAATTGTTAGAAAATATTCTGATTCCAATTTCGCAAAAAAAAATTGTCCCAAATTTGGAAAATACCTGAAATAACATGAAAAAATTTGTGAAACATTAGTTATTGTTTTTTTTAAACAACGCTCACAACTTCCATATAAGCGAAACACATTTTTATTTGCAGGAATAATTTTTTTACGGAACCAAAACATAATACAGTAGAACCTCTGGATAGCGGACACCCATGGGACCAAAACTTTTGTCCGCTAACGGAAGTATCCGCTATTGGGAAGATAAACAGTGAAACCTCTTTTATACGACTTTCACATTTATACGCCGTTTGGTTCCGGTCGGAATTGGTTCCTACTCGTTACTGCGTGTAAAAGTGATACACCGGTGCTTATGCATAATCATCAATGGTCTCGATAAAGAACAAAACCAACATTACCATTCGGAATCAACATCCCGGACCATAGTTATGTTCAGCTAATCAAGTAATTAATTGACGAATTGTCATATTTACCAATACAAATTTTGGATTATACGTAATCACTGTTGAGTATGATAAATTCTCGATTTATGAACAAAAATTCACAAATTAGACTTCGAAAAAAAATTGAAGTTTGTCTGATTTTACTGTCCGCTAACGGGGAATGAAATGCATTAAAGCCCTATTTCACGGGATCGGGGATCCGAAAAGTGCCCGTTAACGGGAGGGGTCCGCTAATGGGGAGTGTCCGTTAAGGGGAGGTTCTACTGTATGAACAAATTAACACATTGAACAATTATCTTTTCCTAAAACAGGCTTTAGTAGCAGTTGCGTATTTTTTAGTCTTCTCTCGACAACGGTTTGTTTCACAGAGCGAGACAAATTTTTTTTGATAAATTGGATTCAGATTATTCTTAAACATTTACAGGGGTTGCCTGGAGAGATGTGTCCTCATAAATTTCTCTAAGGAGAGAAATAATGATCGGGAGACAGGGAAGAGAGTGTAACGTTTCTGAACGGGAATTAATCGTTGTATAACATTTCTTGCTACGTATGTTCCAACTTCAAGGCGTTTAAGAGTCGCCTGGAAGTTTTCCGATTGAGCTAAAATTTTGCACAGAACCCCGTGTGTGTGTGTTTTCAACCAAGATTATCTAACATTTGCAAAGTTATCTAACAATATCTTCGAAATATTATATAACAATATCTTTATAATTATCTAACTACATCATTGTAATTATCTAACTATATCTTTGTAATTATCTTCCTCCATCTTTGTAATTGTCTAACTGTATGTTTGTAATTGTCTAACTGTATCTTTGTAATTGTCTAACTGTATCTTTGTAATTGTCTAACTGAATCTTTGTAATTGTCTAACTGAATCTTTGTAATTGTCCAACTGAATCTTTGTAATTGTCTAACTGAATCTTTGTAATTATCTAACTGAATCTTTGTAATTGTCTAACTGTATGTTTGTAATTGTCCAACTGAATCTTTGTAATTGTCTAACTGTATCTTTGTAATTGTCTAACTGTATCTTTGTAATTGTCCAACTGAATCTTTGTAATTGTCTAACTGAATCTTTGTAATTGTCTAACTGAATCTTTGTAATTGTCTAACTGTATCTTTGTAATTGTCTAACTGTATCTTTGTAATTGTCCAACTGAATCTTTGTAATTGTCCAACTGAATCTTTGTAATTGTCTAACTGTATCTTTGTAATTGTCTAACTGTATCTTTGTAATTGTCTAACTGTATCTTTGTAATTGTCTAACTGTATCTTTGTAATTACCTAACTATAGTAAAAACTCCATAATTCATAACTCACGTTATGGAGAAATTATGACGGCTTAAGCGGAGTGACGACTTAAGCAAAAATACCGCCAGTTTCAATTCGCAATATTGTGAAAATCGTATGATTTTAATGTAATATAAAATTTATTGGAAGATGAATTAAAATTAACAAAATTTATATAGATTATAGGCGTGATCTATAAATATCGCTTTACGCGATTAATTGGTTCCGCAGAATAGTCGCGTAAGACGAAATCGCTTAAAGTGATTTGAATTTAGCATGGGAAAGATAGGAATAGGGGGTTGGTTTTCTTCAGAAGGAGTTTAAAACAAAAAATTGAATCCAACCGCAAAGAAAACTGCTTTTTGTAGTGAATTATTTATTAAAATTTATGAATAAATCCCGTTAATTCAGACAAAATAGGAATGAATACTTTTCCTGTCTTCACTATTTCTGATTGATTCTAGTGAGTGTGATTGATTCTTTCTTTCCTGAAGAGCCTGGTCTGAGATGGACAGATGTGATAACTCTTTTTAGTGAAACAGCTGAGAGATTCGGCTGAGACAAGCAGCATTTTTCGTCTCCTTGTAGAAACTTCAGTAGCAAAGCCAGAGATTTTTTCGTATTTCTCGCAACACTGGAAATTCTAGTTCCACTGGAACTACCCCTTTTGTGAATTAAATTTCTGATGGCATTGTCAGTGTGTTACCAAACGTTGTTCATTAGTGAGATCTGGTTGTATCTGTGAAAATTTCTCTCATTATTCGTCTCAGTTATGTCATCAAATCCAACGTATTTCGTCGTTAAAGGATTTAACCATGTTATATATCTTCAGTTCGTAGGCTTCTTTCCAGGATTAAAGAAAGTCCAATCCAAATTTCGCAAGTTGGAATTCCTAAAATTAACTTCTAACTTGGACATTTTCATTTATGTCCCCTCTAATTCATTGGCGCAGTCCTCCAGGAGGTCACTACCTACACTCTGGGAATCACTGTCCTAAAGAATTGAATTGATAAGCAACGGGAATCTCCAATATATAGCATCTAAATTGTTTATTATTTTTTCCCTTGCTTACAAACACGATTTCTTGGAAAGAACATGTTACAGATAACACGAAGCAAAACATTGTAGTCTAGTTCCGGATTCCGCCCACGAGTAAATACTTGGCGCTGAATCTGAGTAATGGCCCTGATTCCAAGAAATCTTTCTGTTATCAGTGACGTGATGAAACATTAGAACTTGTCTATTCTTGAACCGCGGGAGCCATCAATACTTGCTCGTTACACACACACATCAACTAAGTCTCATTCTTTTTTTATTTTCACCAAGAGTTATAAATACGTGCCCCAAAATAGCATGCTTTGTATACGTGGGTTGAAATTAAGGTCCAGGTCAAGCATTGTCCATTGTAATAAACAGCTTGTCATTGATTTGAGGGGATAGCTACGACATCTAGATTATCAAGGTGAGAATATGAAAATAATAAATACCATATGAAACCGAAATTTATGAGAATACAAAAATCAACAGCTTTTCACTCTTTTAAACTATTTTCTTCTTAAACTTCCTATTTCAATGATCATTATAAGCTTACAAGAGATAAATTTCACCAAAAAAATTTTAAAAACCTGAAATTTTGCATTTATTTGCAGAAAAAAATTCAAATCAAAAACTTTGTATTTGTTCACAAAAATACAAAAAATTTCGCATTGTTTTTGAAAAAAAATTAATAAATGAAACAATACTATATTTCAAATGAAAACTCTGCATTTGTTCAGACACACACACAAAAACAATTCTCAAATCGAAGAAAGGTGTTTTGGTGAATCTTTCTAATCGTAAATTTGCGTTTAAAGATGATAAAAGGCTTTTCTCTGCTGCTGCTGTGTTTTCACTATAACAATATATGCTCTTCACCTATTCCAACACATTCTCATTTGTCAAAAATGTTTGGGTTTTTTTTGCAAAAATACCCTTGAAATTGGCGTTCAAGTGAGGATTTCAAGTCTGCTAAATTACTCCCTAGAACGTGCACGGTTCGATTCCTCCATTCATATGAAACTATATGAATATAGTTTCATAATTTTCCTACAGAACTCGAAAACGAAAGTCAGCTGAACTTGATACGAGCTGGAATTTCATTGTCAAGTAACAGCCATTCCACCACGGCTGCTTTCCTTTAAGAAACTTATGCTCGAGTTATCGCCTTCATATTCATTGTGAAGAGCAATAATGTATTTCATATATTCGCTCAGATAAATGACAGCTTTGAACCACGAAATTCCAATGTTCCAGGGGGCGGTAGAAGCTACGAGTACAGCATAGGATTCTATGGGTTAAATTACGTTGGGGGCGCTGGGAGAAAAAAATTTCTGAAGAAGGGGGCGATGGGACAAAATAGGTTGGGAAATTATGGTGTAGACGGTTTGTGTCAAGCAATTTATTATCGTATAATTCTTCGTATGGTGGGCGATGCACACAGTTTGAAAGAAAATAAAATCGGATTATACATTGGAGTCCGAAGAAGTGTATGTTCCCACACTATTCCCGCGCAGCTTAGGGGTTAAACAAACTAGAAGTTGAAAGCACACGCGGAAGACGTCTAAATGTAAATTATCGAGATTTCGTGGGGAAAAATTTAAATTTTTGCATTTATTCGTCAAAATTGGCATTTGCCACATTTATTCATGGAAATTGGCAAATTTCGCATTTATTCGTCAAAATTGACAAATTTCGTATACATCGCGTTTATTTCATAAATACGAAATTTACGTATCCCAAACCATTACCAATTACCCTTTAAACCCTTTACCCTTTTTAAACTAAATTGTTTTTTCCCAAAAAAAAATTTAAATACAATTTTCAGCTCACAATAAATCAATTCCAATGATATTAAAAATATTAAACTCGTTATCTTTCTACATTTCGGCGGATAATAATGCATTTTTTGCTGAATCATATTCCTCTATTCTTTTTTAAAATACAGTAAAACCTCTCTTTTGCGGACACCGACGGGACAAAAAAAATTCGTCCGTGAAAGAGGGGTGACTTTTAATCTGGAGATTGAAATACATACTTTTATTATAAAACTGAAAATTATTATTATTCGGCCGTTAAAGAGGGGTGTGACCGCATCTAAGGGGTGTCCGTTAAGAAGGGTTTCACTGCACTAAAACAGTGCAATTTCATGTGAAACATTCGCGAAAATGTATTAATTTTCTGCTCGTAATCTACAGAAATAAACACTTACGTTGCTGGCTTTAAGTTCTTCAGGGAAGATTATCTCAACATTTCTCTCAATAGTTTTCCTTGCAGTAAGCATCACCTCACAGAGGAAACAACTATCGTAATCATTTCGACTCAAGATCCCTTGAAACTAATTTATTTCTCTCAAGAAAATTAAAGTGTAATTTATTTTACCTTACAATAAGCCGATTTCAACGACATAAAAGGAATCGATTGGCGGATGATAATTGTTTTCTGCTAAATCATTATCCCGCTATTCTTCTTTTGAAAGTACCGAAACAAGTATACGAGTAACTCTGTGTGAAAAATTTATGAAAAAGGAATGCATATTAATTTTGCGCTTGTAATCAACAAGATAAATGTACACTTATGAAGTATACGTACAAGTTGTATAATTCAAGTCCTTCAATTATGATTATCAAAGTTTTTCTATAGCTTTCCCTGGGATAGGTATTATTTTACACTGAAAGCAATAGTCGAAAGCAATAGTTTCTGTTGCAGCTGACCCCAACTGTAACTATTCCATTAGAAAGCTAAAATACTTGGACATTATCTTAACCCTTCGACCGTTGAACACGCGTTGACGATTCCAAAAATTTCCTTCGAAAACGGGCAAGAACGAGTTAACGCGTATAAAAATTTTCTCGAAAATGGGCAAGAACGCGTCAACCCGTCCTGGATAAACCAGTATTTTCTTCTAGTTGCTTTGTCCGAAACTTGTCATCCATGCTGTTTGACGAGCTCCTCCCTCTGCGTTCAGTAATGCTGATCTCACTGTAGGATGTTCTTCACTGACACATAATACTGCAATCAGACTTGTATAAAGGACACCGTGTTCTCCATTATGTAATATAGTTAGCATCTTGAATAGCGAAATCTCTCTGTGCGTGTGCTGGTTGTGTTTGCTAAAATACTTGGACATTATCTTATACAAATACAACGCCACAACAGGCAAATTGCCCAACGAGGTGGCTGACTTAAGAACATCATGGATCCCCGAGCCATTTTTTGGAGGCCCTACCTACTACTACTACACTCCGTCACTATAACCACTCGACCACCACAGCGGCAAAAGTAATTATTTGGAGGTGGGTGGGTTCGAACCCATTTAACCTGAACTCTTCCCATCTCTAACCCCGTATCTTACCAACCCACCACAACAGCATTAATGCGTGGTAGCTTTTTCCTGAATCATGCTTGTATCCAATTGAGATATCTTACACGTACCAATAATTCTAAATCGCTGCTCCAAAATGTAGGATTTTCACACGTCACATAAATACAGGAATGTCATATGTTTCAAAGAAATTTCCCAGTGTTCCGGAAAAAATAGAAATTTTTTCGAAAATATTAACTTTGTATTTTTTCTTTAAACGCTGTTTCTATGAATTCTTGAGAGAGAATTTATATGTATTTTCTTCTTACACACAAACGCACAAAGGATTTTGAACATCATTAACTGACTTATTTTATAGTCTTTTAACTCGCAAATACTATATAAGCTATTTTATACGAAATTGAAACCTGAAAACTGCATTCAAAAACAAGTCTTTCTGGAAAATAAAAATTGTGCATGCAAATTTGTGTGTCTTCAAATATATTTCTCAATTCAAAAAATTGTATCACATTAATTTTTTTTTACTGTATTTTAAAACTAAAGTGAGCTATTTTCACAAAAAAAGACAAATTCACAGATTTGTAAAGAAATCAATGTTTTTAAGTCAGAAACAAGAAATTTCAAGCACAAAAACTCATGTCGGTTTTTTTTAGAAATATTTTAGAATCGTTTCCCCCCCCCCCTTCTACAAATTTTTTTTTTCCTTTTAAATATGAATTCAAAAAAATGTAAAATATTTTTAGCAGAAAAAATTGAACAAAGAGAATAACGAGCTACAAAATGTTTAACATTATTTTTCTTCTTTCGAATTCCGTTTTCTTTCCAAATAAAGAGAATGAATTCGAAATGAGTGCAAAAATTTAAAAAAAAAACAACTTTCAGAAAAATAGAATTAAATTCTTCTTTTTTTCTGTTCAGTATGTAATAAAAGAACCAGGATTTTCTACAGATGATTAACAAAGAAATGCTAAACAAGCAATAAATACGACAGAAAACTGTTCGAGACATTTTCTAACTGAAGATAGCAAAAAGAAAAAATTATGGCTTCTCAAATATTTGAAATATATAGGAAAGAATACAATCTCGAGACTATTCTGATTATTGGAATTCTATTCGTGTGTTGATAGTTCATTGAAAGGGCTCCCCATTTCACGAGGCGCAAATAAAAGCAATATATTGGATGCAAAGTCATATTCAAAGTTTTACAAAGCATCTACACATGTACAACTATTCAGATAACAATAGAAAACAATAATTCACTCAAATAATCAAAAAGCAGCAAGGATCGCAGGCCTTGTCAAATATATACACGCCAACGAAAAACAAAAAATCTCTCAACCAGATTTATAAAATACTGTTTTAAGTTCTACAAAAGTAAGAGAAAAAACAGAAATAGATAAAAATAACAACAAAAATCATATTCACATGATTGCCCCTACTAATACATAACCATTACACGCGCAAGATATAGCATGTACTAACGGGACCCGATCAAGAATTTTCACGACATTCCCGTAAAAATGATGTAAATGTGATAACCACAAGTGTCCTCCATTCCGCTCTTCTAGCGGGGGTGCTAGGCGGGAGGACACGAATAGTTTCATAATGACCATTATATGTAGTTTTTATTTTATATATATATATATATATTCATTTTTTTCTTTAATAAATATAACCAGCCAGAGCGAGTCAATCAAAATAACCAGACCGAAAGCTAATCCTTCGCTAAGGTTCTCTCCAGACAATCCCCCATTTACACTAATGCCACATTGCTCACCAAAATAGGTTTAGAGCGACACGACTCACACGACCTGGCAGTTATATATATGTAAATGTGTATTTCTCTTTCCTCTCTATTCAAGTTCTTCATTCATTTCATGTCCACAACACACGTGCGTACTCATGCTGTCGTATTCATGTTGCTCACCAAATAAGGTGCTAAGCGAGATGGCACTGATTGCTTATAATCCCCCCACACAAAATTTCTACTTTGTATATTTTCATCAAATCCACCGGAGCGAGTGAACTCAACCCAATGAAACTGATGCTGTCTTCTAGTCCGAAAGTTATCAAACCCATTTGCTCACCAATAAGGTGTTAAGCGGGATGGATATTTTATATTTCGCAATAAAATTCTCATTTCGTTTGGGGTTTTTTTGTATCCTGTGTATATAATATGGCAAGTTTAAGATAACAGATGAGATGGCATGGGACCCCCTCTAATGTCTTTTAAAATATGCCTCAATCCTAATATGTGTACATTCATCCGTTTAACGAAACCCCAGAAAAATTTTTCTTCAACTCCCAACTCCATCTTGTCTGTAATCACCACACAATTTGTTAATCGCAACAGTACCCAATTGTCCGGGGAAAATATATTGTAGAAATTTTGTATGTTTTTTTTTGTTTTTTTGACACAAAATAAAGTGAGTGTTCCGGACGCTGCCACGAAGCTTGACTGTAAGAGATCTCGGCAACAGAATTCGTCCAGTGGCAAAGTTCTGGTGTTCATTCACTCAGTCATATTCAAAGTCCGGATATTAATTGTGTGGCGTATTTTGTGGCAACAATATCGTTATTATATACAGTACTATAGTCTGTTTCAGGTTAACTTTGCAGTGAAGAGAAAGGTTCTCATATATCGGAAGTTTACGATGATCCTTTATACAGAATATTTCAAATTTACTTCAACAATCCGAGAATGTGCCGCGGTGATGTAGAACCGCACTGGGGGGCACGTAAGTGCTCTAAAACGATGTCACATGTCATTCAAGGGATCTCTAAATGCGCCACGGATCGCTTAAGTGTTCTGGAACTGTGTCCCGGGTCATTTAAGCGATCTGAAAACTTGTCACGGGCCGCTTAAATGTTCTGGAATTGTACAACGGAACACTTAAGTGATCTGTAAATGTGCCGCTTAGTTCATTTTTACAAAATTAGGTTTGAGGAGGGCAGGCCACATCGGATAACCCCCAGGGCCATATTTGGTCCGCGGGCAACGGCATTTATGCAATTTATCATTATATGGCTTAGAGGGTGGGTCGCAATGAATTTATTAAAGATAAATTTTGAGTTCATAGTCTTCAAATAGCATTAAAATTAACAGAAATAATAATTATTATAACATATAAAGGTCTTTTCTTCCGAAATTTCAATTAAAAAAAGTAAATTTTTGATCGTGGGGAGGGCCCCCCCCCCCCCGTGTACGTCTCTGATCCCACCAATATGCGTTAGGATTCAGAGGGGCACAGCTGATGACGAACTTTTGCTGATAAGGGGGGGGTGGGGAGAGGGTAAGCGTTTTGCTGACTTTTGCTGACAAGGGGGGAGGGGGTAAAAAATGGCTAAAAATTTGCTTACGTAATACTTGAACGGCCCCTTGACAGTGCTGAAAACAGTGTCCCCCAACATCTTTCGTCGGAACATGACGTGACTCGGTGGAAAAAAATCACAACCCCGTTATTTTCTTACGACATCCACAGGAATTTAAAACAATAAATGAAAGAAATAATTTCAGCATCGATGAGATAATTCCAGAAATAATGAAAGAAAATATTCTAGAATTAATGGAAGAGAATAATTTCAGCATTTATAAAAGTGATAATTCCAAAATTAATGAGATATAATTTCAGAATCAATAAAAGAAATAATTTCAGCATCGATGAAAGCAATTATTCCAGAAATAATAATTAATAAAGGAAATAATTACAGAATTAATGAAAGAAAATTCAAGAATTGATGAAAGAAATTATTTCAGTGTTAATGAGAAATAAATAATTTAATCTTTTTTCACCTTTAGATAAGTTCTCCATCCTTTTTTCAATCTTTAAAATCCAATATTTAGAGACCGAACTGTACATTTCTATGTGCAAATTGCCAGGCGGGAACTTTGTTTTCATCGAGTCGCGTGATTTCCTTGCATTTGATGTCGCTGCAGTCGCGACGGCTGGATGTTTCCTCCAGTAATATAATAAGCTCGATGCAAGCCTCGGAATCTCTGTCGTCTGCTTCTCTCCAGCTTACTTGTTTTGGACGTCTCCTTGTGTCCCGAAAAAATAACTGAACTGGCAGTTCGAACTTCCAGTTCTGTTTGTGAGCGGGGCTTGTTGGGAACCGATTTCTTGTCTGTCGTCTGCTCATTAAGAGGTTCTTTGTTTTAGACGTCTCCTTATGCTCAAATAAAATAACCGAACTTTCAGTTTGAATTTCCAGTTCAGTTTATGAGCTTTGTTTATAAGGAACTGGGAGGAATAAAGAATATAGTTTTTTTTACTTTCAACTTCATTATCACCACATGAGTCACTTTTAAATTTGAGACTAGATGGCAGCACATTACTATAAAGTGGAGTGTGGGAAAATTCACTTTTTACGATTTTATCTGTCTTCTGCTTGTGTGGAGGTCTTTCAGGTCAGTTTATAAGCTTTTATAAGGAGCAAAGCTGAACGAAGAATTTAGTTTTTATACCTGAACTTCGTCATCACCACATGAAGCACTTTTGATTTTAAAAGCACCAACAATATTTTTGAAAATTAATGTCTTAAAGTGTATTCTAGAGAGTATTAAATTAATTTTAATTCCCTTAAAATTGTTAGTGCCATTGTAAATTCGCTGCAAATGCTACAAGGAAAAAAAAAACTGCTATTGGCGGACGGCATAACGTTTCGTCACCCGGTATATACGGGACTCGTTACTTCCTAGATACAATATCTACAGGACGTACTGGCCTAGCGGGAAGACTGGATGCATTTATCGCACCCACATCCTGCAGCAGGGGTCGCTAGGCTGGATCTTTGTTGGGGTCTTAGAGGCCAGATTTTTCACTGATCCCTCGATAAAGCATTTATGGTATGAAAAAACAAAAATTATGAGAAACTAGGCTGAAGCCTTTCAGCCCCCACAGAGACCGTGCGACCTGTGGAGCCAAATGGGTCACCAATTGTGTAAGTTCGTTGGATCGTCCCGTATTTTACGAGACAAGAAAATTTTCCAATATTATTCGATTCTTACCTATCGCCCCCCCCCCCGGATCCGTTCCTGAGCAAAGGCAAACATCTTCAGCTGCTGCGAATGGAGCAGAGGTGAAGATCTTCAGCTGCGAATGGAACAGAGGCAGAAATATTCAGCTGGGAAAGAAGCTGAGACAGACATCTTAAACTGCGAAGTGAGTGGAGGCAGAAATATTCAGCTCCGAATGAAGCGGAGGAACAGGCATCTTTAGCTGCGAATAAAGCCGAGGCAGAGATCTAATTTTTAAGCGGCGAATAGAGCCTAGGCATAGATTTTCAGCTGCGAATGGAACGAAGACAGTTATCTTCATCTGCGAATGGAACGAAGGCAGTTATCTTCAGCTGCGAATGGAACGAAGGCAGTTATCTTCAGCTGCGAACGGAACGAAGGCAGTTATCTTCAGCTGCTAATGAAAGCCAAGACAGTTATCTTCAGCTGCGAATGGAACGAAGGCAGTTATCTTCAGCTGCTAAGGAAAGCCAAGACAGATATCTTTAGCTGCGAATAAAGCCGTGGCAGATATCTTCAGCTTCGAATGGAATGAAGGCAGGCGGATCCAGGGCGATGTGTCGGAGAAGCGACTTCCTGTGTAGGTGCATTGGATCATCCGTGTATTTAACGGGACAAATTTTTTCCATATTATTCGGCTCTTGGGAGGAGCGATCGCTCCCCGTCTGTATCCGCACTTGGGCACTGCTCTAAGAGGAGTGCGAAATTCGAGTTGAAGAAATGAGAAGCTTTGTCGACAAAAAAAAAAAAAAACAAAAAAAAAACGTGGGCAGGGTACACAAAAAATAGGTTCCGCACAAGTACAGATATCTTCTCGAGTCACCCCTGTTCCTAACACATACTGATGCATCAGACCCTTCCCCCTCCACCCTCCAGGAAGCAGGGCCACTGTGTCAGATACTTTTACCGGATTGAATTTATAAAAAACCATGAATCCCATATCCTACAGCCTAGGCTGGGATCTCTGATACGCCTCCAGGCCAAAATTTTCATGCCCCCCCCCCCAACCTCTTTAGTAAGTTTATAATCAGGGAAAATACAGAAAAAATTATAATTATTGTCCCTTGTCTGCTCCACTCTAGTTGCGGCCCTTGCCTTGTGACCCGGGCGTCGTATCAGAGGGGGGTTGGCAGAGCCGTCACTTCAAATTTTTCCGGGGGGGGGGGTAAATAACATATACTCAATGTATTTATAATTATATATATATACATATCATTTTAAGTGTATTTCCAAAAGCGGGGGGGGGGCAACGGCCAAGTTTTGTCAAAAACTCTGTCACTCTTAATAGTAATAGACATTTTTATATTCTAGTATACGGAAAATAATGAAATAAATAGAGCTTTTCTCTAAAGGAAAAACCCAAACATATCGTAAAAAAATGGCCAAGCCATTTGGTCTATGATTGTAATCGTTCTAATTTTAGACACTGATATAATCTTCAAAAACAAAAAAGACAACGAGTCTTCTAAGCCAAATAGCCTGAGGGATATGAATTATGATAATTATATTTCCCGCGTAACATTATCGATGCCATTATCTGTTCATTAATAACCAAAAACGTTTTCCCCTTCTAATGTCAGCGAAAACATTACCGTTGTCTTAAGGATGAAATATATATCTTTGGATCAACTGGACCCAGAGTAATAATGAGAGGAAATGGCAAAGCTTCAAAGAATCAACGTTTAAAAAGTCTCTCTCTTGGCATTGAGTTTGGTTAAACACGTGAGAGGAAAAAGTGCGTGTGGAGCAGTTCCAAAAACTTTCAACTCAAATGCATACATTATTATTATTATTATTACCATTATATGATCCGCGAGGAGGGGAAATGATATGGAAAAGCTCAAGTAAAAAGAATCACTTAGCGATTTTGTACTGGCAAACTCAAAATTAGGGCAGAAAACAAGACTCCAGAAAAAAGATATTAATAGAATGGCAGTTAATGACATTTTGTTCATCTTCCTTTGGAAGCTTTTTGACAATATTATTCTATTAAATTTATTATTTTGTCTTGTCTGGAAGCAACATGACTAGTATGTTAGTATTTTGATAATGGAAGTACGAGTAGTACTTCCCCCCTATAAAGATTTATTAAGATAACAATGACTTTTTTTCAAGTCTCAAAAGGTCTTTTGAAGGATTTTTAAAGGCAAAAACGACTTTTGAAGAAATTTCATAACAAGAATGGGTTTTTGAACAGCTTTGAGGATAATTAGGGTTTTTGGACAGTTTGTGTAATTGTGAAGATAGAACGTAAATACAAATACAAACACAAAGGCCACAACAGGCAAATTGCCCAACGAGATGGCTGGGAAAAATAAGATGCTCATAACAAATATGGATGTAAAATACAACAAAATACAGCAACCCAATATAAAAGCATATATCAGGAAAGAAAAAACTAATAACGTATAATCTATATATACGTATAAAATTGATTTTCTGCCGGTGTGTATGTGTGTGTGTGCTCTCTACATAAATCTACAATTTTAGATCGATCGCGCCAACTTTTACATATATACCAAATGGGACCTGACTTGAACGATAGGCTACTTTTAAAGTTTCTCAGAGCAGGTCAAATGCCCGAAACGGGCAAAAAAAAAACCATCTGGCAACAATGTTTTCTGGGTATCAACAATCACTTTCGGAATGCTTACTTTGGTTACCATGGTTCCCCAACAATGCATTTTAACATGCATATGCCTTTACAGTCGCTGTGGTGGTCGTGTGGTCATGATGACGGACTCACATAGGGGGGGGGGGCGAAACCGACCATGACCTCCGCTCTGGCCCCATAAGGGATATAAGCTGGTCACCCAGAGGGCTTGAGCCATGTTGTGAGAGCGATTCGACGCCCGGAGCACCAAGCACCAAAAGACCACCAGTGGGCAAGCAGACACAAAATTGAGGTTGCAGTGGGCAGGAGGTTACAGAGATACGTACGTCGCCAGCAGGCCTCGAGGGGGGGGGGGTTCCACGAATAACTATGTATACATACACAATACTATACACAAAAAAAGAGACAAATGCAGAATAAAAACGCTATGCCAGTGCAAAGGGATATACTGTAAAATACGACTGGGGGAAAAATGATATATAGAAAAGCACTGTGCATAGAACAAGTAGATGCAAAGAAATATAGAAGCGGAAATTAAATGATGAAGAACAGAACGCTATACAAGTGAAATGAATTAAAATCTGCAGCAGAATTACAGGAAGCTTATGAAAATATGACATATACGTGACGGTGCCGAAAATACAGAGAATACTATGGTATATAATACTACAGAAAATAAACATGATGCTGAAGACACTGCATTTTGCCAATGCGATAGAACGGAAGGTACAAAAGACACAAAATAGTATGATGGGGTACTTATTGAAACAAAAATAGAAAAGTAGTACATTACTGATACAGCAAAGAACACAAAATGCATTGCGGGTACAGCATGATACAGAAAATGAGAGTGTTTCACAGAAATTACGCAACTCAATAAATATTGCACAATACCACAATTATATTCGGAGCACTCGAAGCGTAGTAGGAAACATAAATCTCAAAACAATACTATTATAGAGTGCAATGAAATGAATATATACCATATAAGCGACACACACAGGATTATGAACAGCAACAGGAATCAAGGAACTTCATTGTCTGATAAAAATCTGCACGAAGAAGTCACTGTGTGCTGACAAAAAGCAGAGAGAGACGGCATTGTTTATTGACTGCAACGGGAATCAAGGAACTTCATTGTCTGTAAGAAGCTGCACACAAAGGCATTGTGAGAAAACTTTGGAATATTTCATGCCAAGGGATCGTAGTCTGATATGAGTCCGATGAGGGGTTGTTATCAGCTTGTGAGGGAACTGAAACATTCATATTTTGGCATTGTTTCGTGACTGCGATTTTGTCTTCGTTTGCTAATGACGTATCTAATAAGGCGCTTAATTCTTTCCATTCTGGAGTGTTTTCGCAGTAACTGTAGCTTCCAAGCGCTGTAATTCTGTGGCGTAGTAGATAGAGCCAAAATGGTACACTCGCATGCTGTAGCATAGTGAAAGACGGTTCCCTCCCCTTCACATTTACATATGCTAAAAAAACCTACTCTGGCAAAAACGATGAAGGTAGGAGGGGAAGGGGGGCCATGCTCTGAAAAAAAAATAAATAAATAAAATAACCTCCCTTTACCAGCGTTAGACTCTCGTAGGAACCATTACGAGAAAATTTTCAAACCATTGTAAATATTCAACCACTAAAGATATTTCGATGCGGTTTGCGGCAGAGAGAAATTGACAAGGTAGGTAATAGGGGAAATTTGAAAGTTATTGTCAAAATAAACCGAAAGCCTCTTCAAAAATGTTTTTGCAAGTAAACCCCGTAGACTTAACACGTACAAATCAAAATTTTTTATCTCCGGCTCAAAGTCACCGAATTGAATGCAAGTTTTCTCTCTATTCTGGTAATTATTCTTTTGTAATTGCAGATTTAATTGGAAAGAGCTCACCGGGATATTATAGAAGCCCATCTTTAGATGTTACACTCGACCACAGAGTGACGTCTTCAATGTTGTAGCACCATTGGAAGTTACGCCGCTTCCATTGTCAAATTCAATCGTCCATAACTTTTGAACGCGACGCCAAAAACACACCCGGTAAGAAATAAAACGAACCGCGCACTTTATTAAATCCAGCAACACATCACTCACAATGATAAATACGTGAGAACATTTTGAAAGGGAGACAAACACTGGAGCTATTCTCTCCATACATCTTGCCCCATCGCGCCATCTATCCCCCCTCCCCATAGCGGGGACTTGGTTCGAGCCCCACCGTCGCCACAGTGATGGTCGGCTGAAGTTGGTTGTTTTCTGGATTCCTAACTTCGAGGCGCAAATGCGAGCCGACCTCCCCAGTTACAAAGTCTCGCCACAGAGAGCAACAGGCGTACAAACCAAACAGTACAAACATTCAGTCATTACACTTCTTTTCTGAAATATAGATGGCAGCACCGAGAAAAATCAGACACAGCATTAGATAGGTACACACACTTAGACTTCTGGCGCAACTCACTAGGTAGTAAATTGCCCATGTGTCGACAGACCTCAGTTGTGCTCGGTTGGGAAAAAAAGTATGCCTTTACAATGGTTTGTCACTTCTTTTGCTCCTGTCAGTATATGTTCATATGCCTCTAAAGTGGTTTGCCACTTTTTTAATCCTCCCAGTAATTGGAGAAAACCTGGGCAGCGCCGGGTATATTATATAGCTAGTTAATTCATAAATTATTAAATACTTCGTCTCTGTGATAGGGTACATAATGCCTTCACATGATTTGCACTTTTCTCTTGGAACTTCGCCATGTTAGATAGAGCCTTCAATATTTCAAAAACCATGCAATATGGACGGCTGAAAGTGCAAGAAATAACAAGCGGAACTCTCTTTCCCGCTAAAAACGAAGTACGTAAAATCGAAATCGGGGTTTTACTGTACGTATACTTGCATTTCACTCAAACTTGGGACTAGGCAAGATCGATTAGGAATGAACCACTCACCAAATGAAATCGATCGATCATGTGTTTCCCAGCGAATATCAATCATATTCTGATTTTCCAGGGTGGAAAAAAAAGAAGGATGAGGGAAGGAACAGTTCTTCTCTTCTGGATGTATTACATCAATGCCGCAGCGAAAAGCCAATTCAATATATTTCTTTATTGTATTGATATTTTCAATTTAAAAGGGATTTCCTGGCTCCGCAATATGGCTCCGCTTTGGAAATGAGATTTTTCTTGGTGCTGCAGATTATTTCAACATTTCGGTGAGTTTGTGAAGAAAATGCGTCTCGTACGCTTTCTTACCATTGCGGTTTAGTACTGCTGCTACTACTAAACTACATATGCCACTCGTAAATATTCGACTAACTTCAAATGAATTGGTAAATGTAGCAGAGTGTGCGTGTTGTGTATTTATAACATGGAGTTTACTTCTTAAAAAATTCCTGTTATGTGTCCTTCAAATCGGGGTGGATCTAGATCCGCTATTGGGGGGGGGGGTTGTGCGATTTTTTTTACACTGTGAATAGGGTGACTACACGTCCCACATTGTCCCGTATCTTCCGGGACAATGTGGGACGGTTTTTTCCTTTGCTCCGATTTTTTTTTTAAATTACCCCAGTTTTTTAAAATTTTTTTGGGTCAAAGTTTTATTGAATTTGCTATTTGATCAAAAACATTGATACAAATAATTTTCAACGGATTTATTGAATGTATTATTACCATATATTCGCATTTCTCTTGGGGGGGGGTGACCACACGGATCCCCCCCTCCCCCATAGATCCACTCCTGTTTCAAATATATGCTGCCATTATTTATATACGACCCGTCTGGAAAACCTGTCCCCAAACGTTTTCTTCGTGTCGACGAGTCTGAAAGACCATATTTCGTCAAGAATCACCTACTTCTGAGGACCATATTTTGCTCGGGACTGCTTTTGATCACCATGTAATATATGGTGATCAAAAGCAGTCCCGAGCAAAATGGTACAACTTTTAAGGACCATAGTACAATCAGCATTACTTCTGAGAAACAATATTTCACCCAGGATATTACCTACCTCTGAGAACCACATATCTCACAGAATTACCTATGAGAATTTCGCAGGATTTCTTCTGAGAACACTATTTTATCCAGAGTTACTTTTGAGTTCACTCAGGATTACTTCTGTGTACCCCACTTAATCCCCTTTTACGCGTGCGCGCGCGATCACATTTCATTCATGATTACTTCTGAGAACAACATTGAACTCAGGATAACTTTTACGTAGCACGTTTAGTCCAAGATTATTTCTGTGAGCTCTATTTCACCCTGGATGACTTTTACGGAGCATATTTAGCCCAGGATTATTTCACTTCTTAGAGGACCATATTTTAATTACTTATGAGAGTACGACATTTCACTAAGAATTACTTTTGAGAGGACCATATTTTAATAAGGATTACTTCTGAGAGGACCATATTTTAATAAGGATTACTTCTGAGAGGACCATATTTTAATAAGGATTACTTCTGAGAGGACCATATTTTAATAAGGATTACTTCTGAGAGGACCATATTTTAATAAGGATTACTTCTGAGAGGACCATATTTTAATAAGGATTACTTCTGAGAGGACCATATTTTAATAAGGATTACTTCTGAGAGGACCATATTTTAATAAGGATTACTTCTGAGAGGACCAATATTTCACTAAGGATTACTTCTGAAAACCATATCTAACTAAGGATTACTTTCGAGAACACTAGTGCATCCAGTATTACTTTTCCTGAACGTAATTCGCTCAGGATCACTCCTGCGCCACGCTAAACGTATAAAATTATTCCGAAGGGCAACATTGTTCCAGGAATATTCTATTGTAAATATTCCCACCCCCCCTTAAAGAATGTTTCCGGAAGGCATTTTCACACTCCAAATCTAGTATTACTGCTACGAAGAATATGTAACCGAGAATTACTTCTGTGGACCTCATTTTGGGCAAGCTCACTCCTTAGAGGGGGTCGCTTACGAATGTAAAATAATAAAAAAACCAACTCAAACGTACTTATTTTACAGGAGGTCTTAGTAAGCAATCGATGTTTTTACTTTATGTTATTCTATTTCGTATGAACGGTGAGTTAGCTTTGTGGTATGGCAAGGATAAAATTCTCGAATTCTCCGTATTTTATGCCGGTATAGAATCTAACAATACTGTATAGCACCTAAATCGTCAAAAAAATGAATCTAACAGCTCCATTCAGCTTGGATTACATCCCTCATAAATTACGGTGTCACCGGTTTTTTTATCCCTTAAACATGACATCAATTTGTATATTATTATCATCGCCAAAGTGTGTTCTTAAGCAAATTACACCCTCCTCACTAAAGTTGATCTCGTTTGACGTGAAACAGTATTAATGGTTATTTTTCCACCCTTCGGTAAAGGGACATCCATAAACCTCCGAAGAGATGTGATTAATGAGAAGAGCCTCTTTTCTCAAACTTATGTATAACACGTTTTTCCTCTTTTTTTTTATACGTATTTTATTAATCGATAGCGAGATGCAAATCATCGATGACGATCATTCAAAGTAAATTAGCCCAAAAGTTTTAATGCGAGTCAACAAGAATATGGACGTAATGGCGCTTGAAGTGAAGCTTCTTCTTCGGAGAAGAAATGGATGATCATATGGCGTCTCGTTTAAAAGCGTTTTTTTTCTCTCTCTCTCTCGGAGGTGACAATTTTCTTAATGACTTATTTTTATGGCATCCACTTTGATATGTCATAAGAAACTGCATATATGGAGGGAAAAAAAATTAGAATAGTTTTTGGGAGAAGTTATCTCGAGGGTAACTCTTCTTCGAGTTTAAGATAATGACAACTTCTTCGAGTTGACTAATTACTCCAATGGAAAAGCCATTTCGGAGTATGATTATAGACACGGAAACAAGCCGGAAGCGTATCGTCCAAATGAGGTGCGTATCGATCTCATTCGTGTCCGAGGTGTTGGAAATAGCCTCAAGGTCATTTTACGGGGAAACTAATTGGATGGAAACATGCCTCTTGATGATTGATTGAAGGAATCCGTGTCTAGTGCGGATCCCTTAAGGATCCAGTCAAGGAGTTCACTATTGGGAAAGAAAGAGTTGATGTCTTCTTAGACTTTTGGACACGAGACCTCGGGTAGCGAGAGAAAATTATAATCTGAAAAGTCACTTCAGCTATTGGACGAGTACAGGGAGCCAAATGTGCTGGGTATCATTTTCGATCATGTCCGAGGCGTTAGAAATAGACCTAGGTCATAATAAGGTCGTTTCAACCTTGCCGAGATCAATTAGATTGTGATATATTTCTTGATCGGTTACAGCTCGTGCGAGTTTTGATCCCTTTCGGTTGTCAAACATCTGCCACTAACACTAGAAGATCGGAATTCCGAACTACACTGATGTCCATAAATTAAGGATAATGCCAGCTCCGGCAAATAAAGGTTCAGAAACAAAACAAACGTTACTTATTAATAAAGTCCATTTATTAAACAAAAGCTCTCTAGGCCACTCTTTTTGTCATTCACCTGGTAACTTACTCTCCAGGCCACCCATTTTGGTTACTCACATGCTTATACTCTCTTTCATTTACTCGTATGCTCTCAAACTCTCTACGTCACTCGTTTGGTCGCTCACTTACTTAGTCCTTCGCCCTCTAGGAAGTGGTAGATTTATGGTATTATGGCACGTGGGCTATCTTGCTGCCATCTCCCATTCTACTAACTTTCTTGATCACTCATAAAGCCCGCTAAGCTCCCGACCATAACACCAAACATGGCCCCCGCTCTGTCCCTTGCGGGATATAAGCGGATTACCTTGCGGCTGGGCCATGCTGGAAGAACTCTCCTGACATCCGGGCCCGGCGAACATCCCCCGACCCGCAAGCCACCGGGTCCGTCCCGCCGGGACTCCACTCCATCCCAAGCAGCCACACTCCGGGAAGCTCCCGGAAACCTCCGATGGTGAAGAAGGAGTACAGGTGGACCGCCCGCCAGATCTCCGACCCAGCAAAAACATTCCGAGGCACTCGGCTCCCCTAGTTCACGAGAGAACACCCCCGTCCGCCACTCATCGCTCAAAGGAGCAACAGAACGGAACCAAACGTCCGTCCCCCTCCGGCAGCCAGCGCCCGTCCATGCCAACACCGCACTCCGTCCCCACCAATCCATCCGCAGATGGACCCGTGGGATCTCGGTTGCCAATCACTCGCTTCAGCTCCTTTGCCACCTGAAAGAAAACATGCATACATGGCACATGGAAGCACTGAACAGAAATAAGCTCCCGACCCGTAAATACAGTAGAACCTCCCAATAACGTGCATTGTTCGTTAGGGGACACCTCCCGTTAACAGTCACTTTTTGAATAACGTCAACGGGCTTCAATGTATTTTACTATCTATTAACGGACACTCCCCGTCAGTGGACAAAATTGTCGTTCCCAAGGGTATCCATTATACACTGTACACATCCGTGGATCCTCTTGTGACGATGGCTTTTCATGCAGCTTGCCTTATATGACGTCACTGTGGTGTGAACGGGACGAAAATCCGGCGTCACACCATTAAAAGTGACACGCCTACTTTCTTCGAGATGACACGAAAAGATACTAAAGATTCTTGAAATCCCCGTAGAGACACTAAATACTTCCTGTTTACATTATGCTAAGCCTCATCAGGGAATTGATGAGCGTCATGAAAATCCGGAGCAAACGTTGCTCCAAATTTGTTCGTTAAATTCACGTCGGATGGCGGTGCAAAATCGACGCCACGGATTTCAGTCACGATCTAGATTAGTTTTACGTGATTGCAATTTTGCGGTCGTTAAGATAAGGGGGGGGGGAAGGTACGAAGGTGCGGCTGTGTGTGTGTGTGATCTGTATTTACATATGCGAGACGTGAGATTCCTTCAGGATGCGTTTTCACAACTGCCAGTGCCCATTAAAGCTGCTTTAAGTACGTAATGATACTGCGAAAACATCAATTGGCACATTAAATCCAACCCCCTCCCCTCCGCCGATTCAGAAACTTCTCAAACAAAATGTGGCATTTGTCACATCTTTAGCCTTAAAAACTGAGTTATTTACGCCATCTTTTAAACATCGATAGACTGCAATCCTCCAGAGGAGCGAAATACAGTTCAGTTGGTGCATGTGCGGTTTAGTAGTAGTAGTAGTTCGCTGAGAAGTACAATTTGAGCTCTGGCCTTCATCATTATTGTTCAATAGGAAGAGGAAATTGGATCATCCAATGGCAAGGTGTAACTGCGTAATAATAGTCACTAAAGAGATACAACGGTACAAATATTCAATCATTACACTTCACTTCTGAAACATAGATGGCAGTGCTGAAAAAAACAGACTTATTGATTATCTGGATTAGAAAAGTGTTCGTTATATAACGAAATTTTCGCTATATATCGGTGTTCGTTAAAACGGGATTCAACTGTGTACAGTTTTTAGTTTTGATAATTGCATTTTTAATTGTGTTGCTGTATTTCAGAAATATATAGCGTCCATATTTGGTTATGGGCATCTTTTTCTCAGCCACCTCGTTGGAAGTTTTGCCTTTTGTCGCCATGTATTTGTATTTGAAAATGGTTAAGCAGTGCAAACACACGATGCAGTAGATCAACTTCGAATGATGGTTTTCTCCACACTAAGATTCTAATAACTTCACGCTTTTGCTTCTGACCGCCTCAATTGATAGAAATCGTTTTCCTTCGATCCAATTCCAATTTATTTCCGTACGTGAAAATATTTCAGTGCATTATAGAACATGCATGATTATTGATATAGGTGAGAGCATTGAACAATATAACAGAAAAACAGTACATATACAGTCGAACTACGAAGAAAAGGGCATAGAAATGCCCCTGACGAGCTCCGTGCCGACTAGAAGGGTTGGCAAAAACAATCAGTAAAACAAAATGTCGGAAAAAAAAACCAACAACACATAGATTGATGCTATTATAATGAGGAAAAAGCGGCAGGTAGCGGCATATTCAAGCATCGTGGGCCCGTAGTATTTATATTGTTGAAAGGCATATTAGCGCGAGCCGCAGCGTCGGTAAAGTACATTACGACTACGGGTATTATATTCATGGTTAATCGAAGTCAGTTGTATAATATCTGAGAACATGTGCAGTTTCATTGCCTCGAACATAAAAATTGAAAGAAGCTAATCGTGAAGTGTATGAAACAGGAAGGATCTTAGTAGTATGGGAGAGGAATAACGAGAAATTTTTCTCAAGAAGCGTCTATAGATGGTGGCTAGATTATTCAGGTTTTCGGACGATGTACGAAAATCAAGTGACGGTAAGTGAGTGTAGGAAGTATAAGAGTACAGTAAATTTGATTGTTTTCAGATCCTCGTCTGAAAAAAAACAATCGCTCCAATCCAAATAAAACTTACACGAGGGCTGGTTATTCCAGAAAATTAATTGACAGAATTTCAGAAAACACGGTAAAAAAAAAAACCCTGATGCGAAAACTGGAAGGACATTGATCATTGGAGCGGCAGCCATACGGGGCAAAAAAAAAATAAAACTAACCCATTGAGGCAGAAAGTTTCCAATCAATAAAAACGGACGGAGCACCTGGATATATGGCGACGAGGACTAAAAATAACTCTGCAACTCCCATTCGGTGGGACGAGAACAGCCCGAATGCTCTTCCCACAGAGAGAGAGATTAACAAAATTAAACATATGCCAGCATTTTTCTTTTTTTTATGCCCCAAAATCTGTCCGAAAAGTAGCGAAAAACAATTTCCATTTTTCTTCTCGCCAAGGTTATTCTTGGCTATCTTTTTTTCGTTTGGTCGGATGGATGGATGGTTCGGATGTTACGAATAGTGTGTGCGTGCGTGTGTGTGTGAGAGTAACGATTGACTAGTTTCAAAAACTTGTAACTTACATGTACGCACGACATGATGACAGAAAGAAAGAAAAAGCAGAAAAGAAAAAAAGAAGCTTAATCTTGGCGTGGAATGTCCATCGTAGCTGGCGACAAATTGCACATTCCACGCTCTTGCCCCGAGGACCGAATCTCATTTTATGGCTGAACGGCTTCGGTAATGAGATATGTTATCTTAAAGGGGGTTAAAAATGTGAACACTTATATATAATAGGCGTTATTTTTATTTCTTCTTGCTTTTTGTTGGCGGGAGTATGTTGTCGATAAGATATTTTATCGGGTGATTGAAAAACATGATCAAGATCGTTTATATTATCTGAGAATTTCCATCTTGTTCATTCGTCTGTGGAGGAGAAACAGATTCGATGCGAGAACATGTGCTGAAAGTTCAATTTTTACATGATTTGTAAAAATTGTTCTAAAAATTGAATTGAAAATAGTTTTTTTCGCGTATTTTTAATTTTTTTTCATAAACTTCGCTATATATCCAAGGTTTTCTAATTCTTTCTTTGTAGTATGTTTCTCGAGTTGAAGCATCAACACAGTCGTTAATTAAATACAGAAAAAAATATTTAAACCCGAATTCACAGATTCCCAAACGTAAATAATATCAAATGCAACTATTTTTGCAAGATCTCAATTGATTCGTTTTTTCAAAATGTATAGAACTAGCCATAATACCCGGCGCTTCCCGGGTTTTCTTCAATTACTGGGAGGATTGGAAAAGTGACAAACCGTTATAAAGGAATAAACTGTTATAATGGCAGAATTAAAGATGTGACAAACCATTGTAAAGGTATATATTCACGTCTGAAACGTATTGTTGGGAACCACGGTAGCCAAAGTAAACGTTCCGAAAGTGATTGTTGAGGCCCAAAATCATTGTTGCCCGACAGTTTTTTTTGCCCATTTCGGGCATTTGGCCAGCTCTGACGAACTTTTAAAGTAGCCTACGGTTCAATCCCGGACCTGTTTGGTATATATGCAAAATCTGGCGACGATCGGTCTAAAACTGTAGATTTGTATAAAGAACATACATACATACATACTTACTTTCACATTTATATATAAGACTAGCTGATACCCGGCGACGTTGCCCGCCCCGTAAAAAATTTACATATATATAGCTTATTAACTATTTCTGAATCAAAATATTTCTGCATTAAGTAAGAAAAAATTACTTTCATTTTTTAATTAATTTTAATTATTTTAATTTTATTATTATTATTAGTAATATTAATAATATAATTTTAATTAAAAACTTCAGGCAATCACTTGTGGATACACAATATTTTTGTTTGTCCATCTGGTGTGTAGATGTACAAATTTTTAGGATTACCAACACGCGAACAGGCGACGTAAAGCTGTCCGTGTGAAAAACTGGGCTCAAGTAGGTTGATACCTGCCACTACTAACGACTGGCCTTGCGCTCTGTTGATTGTCATGGCAAAAGCTAAACGAATCGGGAACTGTAATCGCTTGAAAGTGAATGGCATTTCTTCAGTGATAATTGGGGTACATGGAATGAAGACGTCTTCTTCTCCAGCACATTCAGTTAGAATCGTTGCTTCAATGATGTAAGTGTGCAATTTCTTCACGCAGAGTCTGTTGCCATTGCAGAGTATCGGTATCTCCAAATTTCTTAAAATCATTATAGGTGCTCCGACTTTGAGGGTCAAGTTGTGTGGTGGCACACCCGGAATATCCAAAGAGTTCAGAAATTCTGCAGAATACAGAACTGTCTGCGCTGTGTCTGTGACAGTGTCAACCGATTTGTAAGATGTGGAGTCTCCCGGAATAATTTTTAGGATTTTTCCGTTGATCTTGTTCACACTGTCATTTATCGATGCCAGAATCGCTTTCTCACAAAGCCACTCATGGTTTTGGTGATTTTGTTGAATGTTTGGGAAGACTTTGTCTGCAAGTTCTTGAACCGAGTTTATATATATAAGAACTGGAAAAATCCATTAGGGAACGTTATCAGTCCAGTGCTTGGGTCTACGGGAATTCTTTCACTGCCAAGTTTGATCAACTGATGTGAAAATGATAGCAGTGCTGAGTCATTTTGCAGTTGAACTCGCATGTTGGTGGATAATGATAATTTTTTAGCTTCGTGCCAGAGTGTTGATGATTTGAGGCAAGCATTGAGTTCATCAGCTGGCGTTGAACATTTTTATTCTCGGTTTTGTCGTCGTAGTTGTTGTTCTCTGTTGTTAGTGACGTCCTACGTCCAGCTTGTGCAGCGAATATTATTCAAACGCATTTTAAGCACTTTTTAAATTGAAACTATATCTCTACGATGGGCGATAAAAGCCGCATTAGCACTTACAGGACACCCTGTATACAGGCAAGCAAAAATACCCGGCGCTTCCCGGATTTTCTTCAATTACTGGGAGGATTGGAAAAGAGTGACAAACCGTTACAAAGGAGTAAACTGTTATAATAACAGAATTAAAGGTGTGACAAACCATTGTAAAGGCATATATACACGTCTGAAACGCATTGTTGGAAACCACGGCAACCAAAGTAAACGTTCCGAAAGTGATTGTTGAGGCCCCAAAACCATTGTTGCCGGACAGTTTTTTGGCCATTTGGGGCATTTGCCCAGCTCTGACGAACTTTTAAAGTAGCCTACGGTTCAATCCCGGACCTGTTTGGTATATATGCAAAATCTGGCGACGATCGGTCTAAAACTGTAGATTTGTATAAAGAGCATACATACATACATACATACTTTCACATTTATATATAAGATACCCTGTTTCAAAAGTTAAGTTAACGTGTGTCATGATCTACAGGGTGATCTAAAAGTCGCAAGATTTTTGAAAAACTCAATACATTTTTAAATATATGCAATAGAAAGATGCAGTTGTAACAGATATGCTTAGAAGCATCTAAGATTTAATTTTTCATGCCAAAAAAATATTCTGAATTGTTAAAATATTTGTTTTCAACAGATAATGCTATTGTGTAATGTCAAAAAAAAAAAAAACCCTAACATGCATTTCATAAGCAGATGAGTTAGTTCATTGCATAATATCCGAACAAGAATGTGTTGCTCCATTTTTTTTTCTCTCAGATTAAGACTTTGCTGTGAGAAACGTTTTTTATGCTCATTCGATCATTTTTGTCGCACCACGGTCATTTTCTGAACACGAGGGATAATTTTTTAGACCGGGACCTACAATTTATTGCGGATTCCGAACGGCAGGCTTGTTTTTTTCATACTCATCGAGAGGTTGGTGCACTAACCCCTCGATGGGAGACTTCCTGAGGTAGCAATTTTTTTCTACGGTCATGTCGCCGTTTTTGTTGTACCCCTTGTGTCAGGAAAGTTTTCTGACAAGGACAGACCGGGTATCGAGTTCGCGACACCTCTAAACATCCTTTCGTACTTTAGGCGAGTATCTTATCGACCTGGGCTACCACGCCTCCGTTTTATGTTGCTATCGAAGGAATCGGGGCGTTGATATTGGAAAAGGACCGACGACAATTTCAGAAAATGACGAAAAAGTTCGACGAAACGGATTCTTTTGAAGATCGTCCTAGATGTGGGAGACGAAGAAAAGTTAGATTCCTATGAAAGTGCATGGCGATCTCTTAGGATCATTCTCAAGACATATTCGCGCAAAATTCAACATGTGCAAGATCTGAAGCCAACTGATTTTACAGCACGTGAGAATTTTGCAAATTTGGTTTTTTTTGAAAAGCGGAGATGCTGCACGCTGGCTTTCAAATGTTTTATGAATAGAAGCACACTTTCGACTAGGCGGAAGTGTCAGTGCACAAAACTGTTGCGTATGGGCAACACATAACCCAGATGCTGTGGTAGAAATACCTCTTCATGACCAGTTCATAGCTTCTTTTACCACTGGTCCTTGTTTTCTTCGAGCTGATAAACAGGGGTAAATTGCAAACCGTTTCTGTGACAGGTGAACGATTTGTAGCGCTTTTAAAGCATTAAGAAATCCCCTCAGTTGCGAGAGGCAAGCGCTCTATTCCATAGCGTTCACGTAGGATATAGCGCCACAACTATTTCATTGCGAAACTATTTTACAACTGCAGCGTCATCTGTTGAACAAAAATGCAACTGTGCAGATTTTTTTTAAAATTATACAGCGTGGGCAAAAAAGTCCGTAGAAACTAAAAATGAATAAAAACCGGAAAAAAACCGGAAAAAAACCGAAATGAAAAATGGTTTGCAGGGTTAGCATCGCTGGGTCACAGCGATTAAAGACCGGAAAAACTAAAAAAAATAGTAGCTACCTATTGGGAAATATTCAAATGAGACGGTTATATGAACCTGCGCTCCTAATCCACCGTTATGAACCGTGTATGTGGATTTGTTGCACACCTGCAATGTGCTATCCCCTGTGGTCATGTGGAACACATACTGCTGTAATAAACGATTTTTTAGAGGCATACTGTTTTCGTTATTTGCGTATCTTTTCTTTGACTTGTGTACGTCAGTGCCACCTATGGCTGTTTTTTGAGTTATTTTTTCCCGTCTTAACAAAATTCTCATGACCTAGCGATGCTAACCCTGCAGACCGTTTTTTATTTCGGTTATTTTTCCGCGCGCGCGGCCTTTTTTGTTCACTCTGTATACAAATGCAATCCTAGGTGTTGATAAGCGTATCTGTGAAAACCACATCTTTCTATTGCACGTAGCTGAAAAGTTATTAAGTTTTCCCTGCATTCACCCTGTATTTATAAGTAAAATAAAGTAACTTTTTACGCTCAGTTATGCATAAATCGAGATGTGCTGGTTTTTTTTAATATTCAAATCTCTGGATCTACAAAAAAATGGGATCTATGCAAGTCGATGATTCTTCAGTTTCTCTGATTGGAAAATTGATTAACGATTGAAATGCAGATCTTCACATTTTAAAGTCACACAAGAAAAAAACATTCAAAAGCCTTCCAATATTAGAATATCAATATTTCGATGAAATTCGTACCTTTATCTTTTTGACTTTCAAGCAAATAATTAATTAGACCGGGACCTGCAATTTATTGCAGATTCCGAACGGCAGCCTTTTTTTTATACTCGTGTGCAGAAAATCACCAAATCATAACTAATTCCGTTTATGAATGTATCAATAGAGCAGATTTGGTACCTGTAAATACTTGATAATACTTTATATGGCATACTGCAATAATCCGTTTGCGATTAATGAAATCAAGACAAACATTATTAAGGCAATATCAGACGTTAATTCTCGCAGTCTAGCAAAACACATGTGTTGTGCAAACAGCGAACATGTCTATAGTAAATTCAAGGATGTTTTAAACTTTTATTAATAGAAATGTTATAATCCGTAAGTTTTTAATCTGTTACTTTCTGTTATATACCGTAGTTAGTTTTCATTAAAAAGAAACATTAACACATAAACTGTGATGAGCCGTTAATTTTGAAACACTCTGTATGTTTCTATTTTCATTTTTTTCCCCTTATTCATTTTTTCTCAAACCACGTGATGTTCGGATGGGTTTCCTCCAGGCGCGAATTCGAACCGTTTTCCCGTTCGACAAATCATTCCACAGAGGAAAAAGCAGAAACATCAAGTCGATACTTACATAACAGAAAAATTCAAGAATTTTCACTTCAAAATGTAGAAGACAGATGGCAGCACCATCAGAACACGAAACGCGAAGGACTCGGACGACGTTAGGGCCACGCATACATTCCGAACCAGTGTTTGCCTATACGCATCAGCGTGATTCCCACATCAAAAGTCAAATTTATTTCCAGACCGGGAAGAGGGAAATGTGTGGGTCTGTTGAATTCACAAAGTGTCTGTTCTTTACGTTTATATGTTTGTATGTGCAAATTATGAGCGTCCGGAGATTTGAGAGGATTTACTGTAAGGTGCCGTTCAAGTATTACGTAAGCAAATTTTTAGCCATTTTTGACACCCCCCCCCCAGTCTGCAAAAATTTGTCATTAGCTCTACCCCTCTGGATCCCAACTCATATTTTCATAAAGGGTGGTTGATTACGTAAACATTATCGACCCCCCCCCACCTCTCCCCTCGTCATCAAAAGTCAGCAAATCAGAAACCTCCTTCCCCCCATCGATGATGACGTAATACTTGAACGGCCCCTAATAAACTCAATAAAAAAACCGGGATTAACAGCGAACGCAAAAATCAGCGAATTTTTTACTTTTTTAAACTATTCTCTACTTAAATTTCTTATTTCAGTGGTCATTACGAATTCACGTGCTTTCTTAAAAAAAGTACTCACGATAGTCACCGCATCGTTATCTCGGCTGTCATCACTTTTTTGCCTGATATTGGGGGGGGGGGGGAAAGGGACTTAATGACCAACCACCAAAAGTACTCGTCGTACGCCCACGCTCTAAAACGGCCATCAGGGCAAAACCAAACGGAAAAAAGCAACGAAACTACATCCTCTTCTATTCTCTTTGATTCCCATCTAAAGATTTATGGCCATTTTTTTTTCCCTCGTAGTATATCTTAAATGTTAAGACAAATATCCCAGAAAATCTCAAAGAAACTGTTGTTTTTTTTCCCTAGAGAAAGATAAGAACTGAGTAAAAAGACAAGGATTAAGTGTTTCCCAGGAACTAAGTTAAAGTTAATCCTTGGCTTTAATTAAGATATTATTTTTATTTTAGATTGTTCTCTAGGAAGTTCCAATAACAGAATTGTTTCATAGAAGAGATTAGATTTTACGAAGAGAGTTCTCTTAGGAAAAAATAATAATTCAATTTTCCGGGTTTCCTGAAATTTGTATATTTATGCCTGCTTTTCTCTGGTTCAGAAATGATAGTTATTTTTCTTTTTAATTTAGATTTAGTTTTTAACTCCTCAAATAGGAAAATTCTACTGATATAAGACGAAATTAAAGCTCCGAAATTCGTTATCTCCCGTCATTTTTTGATGGATGGCGATCGATTTTCATCCTGTAGGTTCATTTATGTATATGAACATCAGGATGATCATAGATCATTATATCTCTCTAGGTTCTCTAATAGAATACAAAAGAAAACAAAAATTACTCTGTAAGTTTAAAGTCTGTATTAAGTATATATAAAGGGTGTCCTGTAAGTGCTAGCACAGCCTTTATCTCATCAACCGTCCTTCGCAGAGGTACGGGCTCTTATTTGAAAAATGCTTAATAGGTATTCAAAAATCATCTTGTACCAGTTTAGAGAGTGGAAATAAAGTATGTGACTGAATAAAAAAACATATATAAATTTTGGTACGGTCCCCTTGCTCTCGAACTTCCAAACAGAAAGCTGTTGCCTTGTCTTTTCTGAGTCGAAAATCGGAGAAAAGTTGGGAAAGAACAGCGCAAAAATGAGGGAAAGGAGCGTTGTGTCCATTAGTGTTATGCTGTATTTTTATAACTTTTTCACGTTATGAAAGAACAGCAATGATGAACAGATGTGAGAATGTGGATGTTTGAATTCAAATATTTTAGTGAATATGGCACTTATACACATGGAATGTTTTCTGTTAGCTTCGGCAGAGACAGGGCAACAACGTCCTTATTGGACGTCAGAGGAGAAGGGGGACAGTATAAAAATTTCGACTATTATTATGTGATGCACTGTATTTTTTCTCTCGAAACTGGTAGAGGGCAGTTTTGGAACGCTTTTTGAACATTTTTTAAACTGGAATCATTCCTCTACGACTTACGGTGGGAGAAATCCACAACAGGCAAATTGCTCAACCAGGTGGCTGACTTAAGAACATCATGGATCCCCGAGCCATTTTTTGGAGGCCCTACCTACTACTGCTATCGGTACTACTGGAATCGGTACATGCGGGAATGTGCGTGTAGTGCAACCTGACGTAAAGTTTGTTTCTGTGTAATGCTTGTTATGTGTAGTGCTGCCATCTGCCACCAGTTGTTTTCTAACTATGAGTGAAGTGTTATGATTGAATGATTTATCGTTGTAGGACTGTTGCTCTCTGTGGCGAGACTTTTTAACGGGGAGATCGGCTCGCATTTGCGCCTTGAAGTTGGGAACCACAGAAAACCAACTTCAGCCGACCACCACTGTGGGGTTCGAACCCGGATCTTCGCATCGTGAGTCCGTCACTATAACCACTCGACCACCACAGCGGCCTCATTGGCTTTTGTATTTGGAATAGCTAACAAGCAATACCAACGTCTACATTTTCGTTGCGAACTGCTCGAGATATAGCAGAAAACAGTTCGTTACGAATCAGGGCCGCCGGCCCGGTGCCCACATGGGAAGAGGTATTGAAACCGTAGTGGTGTCGTTGGATGCGCCTTTGCCATATACCATTGCTTTTGACTTGCGTCGGGTATTTCCTGAGACATTAACGTTTAAAGAATTTTGTCACGCAATTTTTTGCGTATGCTCCCAGTATCGTCAGATGGCGGAGAAAATAATCCCTTAACGGAAAAAAAAGAAACTAATATAAAAAAAAATCATATTTTTTCGAATTAAACTTTCTTGAAACAAATTTATTTCTTTCCCAAAAAAGGAAAAAAAACCAGTTTCCATACAGTTTTTAGCTTACAATAAACCCTTTTCAATACACAATGATACAAAAGGAAGTTGAAGCTGAGAAACTAGTTTTCTCTCTACATTTCGGCAGATCATCGATTTTTTTTAAATCCATATCTTTCTATTCTCCCCTCCTAAGAAAAAAAAATGTAATTTCATGTGATGCCTCCAAATCGTTTATTACAGCAGTAGGCTATGTGTTCCACATGACCACCACCACCACCACACGGGATAACAAATTGCAGGCGAATCACAAATCCATCAACGGCTGAGTGCAGCAGGTCCACATACACGGTTTATAACGGTAAACCGGTTGTGGATTAGGAGCGCAAGTTCTCTTATACAACCGTCTCATTTGCATATTTTCACCATAGTCGCTCGTACCAGCGCCAACTATCGGCTGTTTTTGATTTTTTTTTTCTGTCAAAAATATTCCCGTGACCTAGCGATGCTAACCCTGCAAACCGTTTTTTATTTCGGTTATTTCTCCGGTTTTTATTCGTTTTTAGAATTTTTAGGGACTTTTTTCCCACCCTGTATTTAAAAAAAATGCATCAGTTTCTTTCCTGTGATCGATAATATCGATCGATTACATTACATTATTGAGTCCAAATATCATTTTCTTACTTCTTTTGTAGTTTTCCTTGCAGTAAGGATTACTTCACGATGAAAACAACAATCAGAGAATTATGGGGGTTTTTTTTTTCAATTTTGTGTACTTTGAAAAATTAAACTAATTTTTTCCCAAAAAAGTAAAATAAAATTTCTATCTTAGAATAAAACATTTTTAAGGATATGAAAGGAAATTAAAAATGAGAAACTCATTACTTTTTTGTACATTTTGGTGGACGATAATTTTTTGCTGAATCATATTCCTTGCATTCTATTTTAAATACTGAACAATTTAATTTCACGTACAAAACTTCACAGGAATGTATTTCTGTGAATTTAAATTTTTAATTCCTCTGAATTTAGTTATTTCGTGCTTGTAATCGATGAGATCGATTGGTTACGTTGTATGTTTCAAATTATTCGAGGATGAAAATCAACATTTTTCAAATCTTTTTTCCCGCAATAAGTATCCCTTTAAAAAGAAAACAACTATCTGGACCAAGATTCTTGGTCTTATTTCTCTCTCCCAAAAAACATTAATACAATAACAACGATATAAAATGAATTATTTCATAATTTTACAAATTCCATGTCACGTTAAGTTTTTCTACTGCATTTGAGAACTAAACTGAATTATTTTCACAAAAAAAGACAAATTCAAAGAATTGTAAGAAATCAATGTTTTTATGCCTGAATCAAGAGATTTTAAGTGAGAAAAAACTCGTGTATTTTCTTTAGAAATATTTCAAACTTTTTTTTCAAGAAAATAATTTTTTTCTTTAAAAAATTAATGCGAAAATATGTAAAATATTTTTTAGGAAAAGAAATTTCAACAAAGAGAAGAACGAACTACAAAGTGTTCCACACATTCTTTCTTCTTTCATATTCAGTTTTTTCCCCCCAAAAAAGAATGAATTCGAAATGAACTGAAAAAAAAATCGTAAAAAAAAGAAGAATTAAATTCATTTTGTTTTGTTCAGTTTGTAATACAAGAACCAGAATTTTTCCCACAGATGATTAACAAAGAAATGCTAAACAAGCAATAAATACGACAGAAAACTGTTCGAGACATTTCATTTTCCTCTTTCCAAGATGAAAAAGAAAATGATGACTTCAAATATCTGCAAAATAATGGAAAAGAATACGATCGTTCGACTCTATTCTGGTTATTAGAATTCGTTTCACGCATTTGAAGGGCTTATCTCGTCATTATTTCTCGAGGTACCAATGAAAAGAAATGCAATGGATTAGATGCGCGGTCATATCTGGCAAGCTTTGAAATATTAGCTGTGTGGTATATTCTTGAGGAAAAAATATCACTGTTACTATGCAGTAGGGGGGTGTACAACATTTTCAGTCCACGGGTCAGATATAAAATATTTATAACGCTCGCGGGGGCAGGAACCTTGTATATAAAGAGTGACTACATGACCCGTTTTTTATGGTATTCCCGTAACTTTGGTGATTTTTGCTTGATCTCTCGTTATCCCCGTGACCTAGTCAATCAAAGACCAAGTAAGCGTATAATTACAATCAATAGCAACCATTTTAAACAGGAATGATCAACCCTCAAAGTTTAATATTCCTCTCTGTAAAGTTGTAATATCGAAATATGGTATTTGATCCACAACCATTATAATACCTGGGGCAGGGGCCCTTCAATCTTTTTCGAGTCGCGAGTGCTGCCTATAACCGTCACCAAACGAAGAGCAGCCCTTGTGGAAACTTTGACGTACTATAAGTCAGAAATCTGCATAATTGTAATCTTTCAATGGAATTTTTACAGGGTGTTTAATTGAAGCGATGATCAATTGCCCGAGAGCCCGAAATCAGCCACGAGCACTCTTGGTGCTCGCGAGTAACACGTTGAAGATGGCTTAGCGAGGGTGTCTGGGGTGGATGACGTTTGAGTTAAGGAACTTTTGTAGAATATTTTTGAAAAAGTAAAAGAAAATCTGAGGGGCACAGGAGAGTACACTTAACCTGAAGGTAGGCTAGAGATCCAAGGATTCCTATCGAAATTCCGTGAAAGATAGGAGATTCATTTCACCGTTGAAATGCCAACACACAGTGACGATGTAAGACCTAAACAGTAACGAAAACGTGTACGTCACTGATCTCCGGGTCTCTTAAGCTGCAGAATAAGCAAACTGTAAGTTAACAAGCAACCTGCTGACGACAATAAGAAATTCGGATTCAGCACAAACATCCCTATTCCGGTGAATGCAGATGTGTCGACGTTATAAGCATCGCTCCTCAATACCGACAATACGTTGTCATCTGTACCGCCCAACCGTAACAGGTGATCGTGAAGTTTGGCAAAGTTTGCTTTCACGTTTTGCTCTTCTACAGGAATCCGCGATGCGACAACGCACACGATGATGGCTGGCACGACCGCGAATAACAGCGTCGTGGCAATGTAAAAATGATCCAAAACGGCGCCCAAGTCACCGTTGTGGAATCCGAGCATGTAAGCTAGGCAACAAAACATGTGGAGGAAACTTTTAGTCAAGAAAATAAACAGGCTGAATGACAGGCAATCATCACTATCTCTTGCAATCATTCTGATATCCGTGTACAGGCAATGGATGATGATGGGATTCGAGTTGAAGAGCGATTCGTCGTGATCTATGACTTCCAATTGAGTATTCAGCTCTTCCATCAAGCGTTGAATCTCTCGGCCCAGGATGACGCAAAGCAATCCACACAAGTGAGGCAGTACTGTGAATAGACAGGTGAGCGATATAGACAACGTGAATTTAATCAAGTAAACATATAGATGGTTTTCTTCATTTTCACTTGAAGCCGGTCTTAAGTAACAGTCGATCGCAGATGTGATTGCTGGAATAAAAAACACTAAGAACACACCAGTGTTCACTCCCAGACGTTGAGAACGCCGACTTCTCATCACATACACCCGGTTGGCTAGCGCATAGAAATCCTTCACCAGACGTTCCAAACAACGCCGTTTCGCGTACAAGCTGTAGAACAACACAATCACTAAGATTCCGGTGATTTTTTCGGACGTTACGACCACGTTGCTGGTGTAGCCGTGAACTTTCCTGTTTGAATGAAACAGGTTGTAAGCGGGTAACACGTGCAAGATGGTGATCGCAATAAATTGCAATGATCCAATTAATAACCTACATATTTTGCTATCACAATTTCTCTCACCATCACCAAGAAAGTCGATGCCTAAAATTTTGAAGATAATGAAGAGGTATTTAAAGTCGTAATCAATTTTAGTTTCATTGCACCGAAACATCCACCCGAGTTTTGTTTTCAGTACTTTCATAATTGGCTTCTGAGGCATTCCGTTAACTTAAAGTTGCTTATATAGAGTATCAACAGAGTAATTAATCACGAGATTACTACTCTCGAATCCTCGGCATAAACATCGAAATATATGAAGAAAATCCCTTCGGCAACAGTTCAAGAAGCTTTTCAGAATCTTCACTCCTCCAAGTGCCACGAAGCATAAGAATCGTTTAACTTCTGAACAGCGTTTCAGTTTCTGTTACAATCACAATATTTGTAAAAAAAAACGACAACAACACGCACTAATAAAAACCCTTCGGCCATATATTCTTTGGCTACACAAGACGCCATTATCTTCTTCACAAACATAGAGCTTTACTTGATTGAAAATATCAATCTATGCAAACATTGATGAGCTCACAGCATTCATGTGTCACATTCAAGAATAACACCGTGTCTATGAAATCCATAGCATGATCGATATTCGCTGAAACACGATCGATTCAAGTCAATGTGTAACATATAGACAACTTTTATTTTGTACTCGCCGTCATGATCTAGAGGTTACTAAACAAATGTGGAAAAAGTACACAGCAAGGTTTTACACTAATGGATTTTATTACGATTACGAGAATACACGCTGTTTTAGAAGAAATGTGTTATATTGTACCCTTGCACTATGGCACAGAATTTTTTCAATATTTCGCGTGACTCCTTAGCCGAATCATTGGTGGCCTGTTTCTTTATACAGAGTGTCTGTCCACAAATGACTGAAGCGGTTTCCACAATAGTTTATGGTTCCATTACCTGGAAAAAAAAAATGATAATCGGATTTCATGTTAAGGGGTTATTCAGGTATTACGTCAGCATCGATGGGGGGTGGGAAGGGGTTCGGTTTTGCTAACGTTTCATGACAAAGGGGAGGGAGGGAGGGTTGAGTGATGCTTGCGTCATCAACCAACCTTTATGAAAATATGAAATATTCTTAATGGGATGTTATTCGGTGCTCCCAAAAACAAGAAAAACCTTTTCTTACTTTGTGGGCACCTGAACTAACATTCTCTATATTGATAAGTCCTCTATATGAAACCACTTTAGTGATCTCTAAATGTTTCGCGGATCCTTCAAGTGATTTGGAAATGTGTAAGGGCCGCTGAAGTGTTTTGGAGATGTGTCATGGCCGCTGAAGTGTTTTGGAGATGTGTCAGGGCCGCTGAAGTGTTTTAGAAATGCATTGCGGGCCACTTAACTACTCTAGAAATGCATTGCGGGCCACTTAACTACTCTAGAAATGTATTGTGCTCCGCTTAAGTGCTCTGGAACTATGCCGTGTGTCACTCACGTGATCCGTAACTATGTCACGGATCACTTAAATAATCTGGGAATGCACCGCGGGTAACTTTTGTGATGTTGAACTGCACTGGGGCCACTTAAATGCTCTTAAGGATTCTGGAACTGGGCTTGTTGCACATTCACAGATCACTCAAGTGATCTCTGAATGTACCACTGCCCTACTTGAGTGATCTGAAAATGTGCCACGCGCAGCTTAAATGCTCTGGAATTGTGCCATGGGTCACTCAAGCGATCTGTAAAAATGTTTCGCTTAGTTCATTTTCACAAAATTAGGTTTGAGGTGGCGGGCAGCGTAAGATATAACCCCGAGGGTCACATTCGGCGAGAGGGCCATGGGTTTAGCATATATGACTCAGAGCAAAGGTCTTCAACCTTTCTCGAGTTACGAGAGCTCCATATGCCCATCATTGCCTGAACTGCGAAATTGTAATCTCTGAATGAGATTTTCACAGGGTGTTTAATCGAAGCGTTGATCAAGTGCTCGCGAGCATGAAGTCAGACACGAGCAATGTGAGCACTCTAGGTGCTTCGAGGAGCACCACGGTGCTCGCGAGCAATGCGTTGAAGATGGCTGGCTTAAAGGGTAGGTCGCAATCAACTTCTTAAAGAGAAATTTTGAGTTCTTAGCCTTCAAATAGCTTTGAAATTAACATAAATGAATTATAACAACATATAAAGGTGTGTTTTCTTCCGAAACTTTAAAATTATTTTTTGCATCAAAAACACTTATGTTTTGATAATTTGGGGGGGGGGAAGTGCATAAAGAGGGCTCGTGCGTCCAACCCCCGTCCGTCCGTCTCTGATCCCAATGTGCGTTAGGAGGTTGGAGGGGCAAAATTGACGAAATTTTGCTGACAAGGGGGGGGGGGGTGTCAAAGTTTTGCTGCCTTTTGCTGACAATAGAACGGAGGGCGTTAAAAATGGCTAAAAATCAGCTGACGTAATTACTTGAACGGCCCCTTATAAGAATTTTTTTAAGTTTAATATACTCGTTTACTTTACCGCACACCAACTCAGGTCATACATTGCCAAGTGGCAATTTCCAACCAGTGGAGTGCGAAATGCAGGCGACATATATCGGTGGTCACCCCAAGATCGGTAGGTAAAATCTTGTTTCTGACGCTTATGCCCGGATTCGGGACCGTGGATCTTGACGGTAACCTTCACAATGGAAGGCGAGCATCTTGCTACAGCGTCACTCGGGAACGGTATCCGCTGGTGACTGCAAGAGTACATTTGTATTGTCAGTAACGATAGCGTCAAACAAAGCGTTCACTTTAGTCCTTTTTGCGAACTGACCGATACGAGAAAAGTATTTCTGGACTTATTAGAGGATTGGTTCATACCAGACAGTGTGGATTTCGTTAAGAGGATGATGCCTTCATTTTTCATTTCGTTCACGATGTTTGTAATTTCTTTAAAGCCTGCATCACAAAAGCGATGGGAATGACTGTCTTCCACTGCTGTTATAGCCTCCATGTGCTCCCCGATTTAACTTTTGCAATGTTACAGAAATAAAATGCTAAGACATCGTCGACGTAATTGCAAAAATTTGAGATTCACTTTCCAATAATATGCCAGCAACAAAATTTTTAAACCATATTGTGTGTGTGTGTGTGTGTGTGACTACTTTAAGACATCTAGTATCGAAATAAGATTGCTGTCCAAGCTCCCAAAAAAGCTAGATGCATCCGTTTGAAGCTTCTTTTTAGAGTACTGGTGAAAAAAACCTGTGACAGGCACAATAGGAATGGTACTAAATAATAAAAAACTGGGGGTTGCTATGAAGGATGGATAATAGTTATTACATTATACTACTTGTGCTAAAATGATGACTGATCTTCTGGTCTTTTAAGCTGCAGAATAAGCAAGCTGTAAGCCAGCAAACATCCCACTGACGACAATAAGAATTTCGCATTTAGCTCAAACATCCGCATTCCAGTAAATGTCGATACGTCGCCATTATAAGCATCGCTCCTCAATATCGCCAATACCTTCTCGTCGGTTTCGCCTAAACGTAATAGTCGATCATGAAGTTTGGAAAAGTTTGCTTTCACGTTTTGCTCTTCTATAGGAATCCGTGATGCGGAAATGCATAGGATGACGGTTGGAACCATCTCGTACAACAGAGACGTGGCAATGTAAAAATAATCCAGAACGTTTCCCAAATCGTCGTTGTGGAATCCGAACATGTAAGCTAGGCAACAAAACATGTGGAGGAAACTTTTAGTCAAGAAAATAAACAGGCTGAGTGACAGGCAATCATCACTATCTCTTGCAATCATTCTGATATCCGTGTACAGGCAATGGATAGTGATGGAATTCGAGTTGAAGAGCGACCCATCGTGATCTATGACTTCCAATTGAGTATTCAGCTCTTCCATCAAGCGTTGAATCTCTCGGCTCAGGATGACGCAAAGCAATCCACACAAGTGAGGCAGTACTGTGTATACACAGGTAATCAGCATGAAAACTGCGAATTTCTCAACGTAAATATACGGCACTTGTTTACCATCCACTGCCGAATCGCATCTGAAATAGCAGTTGAGCACTGACGTTAACGACGGGAGAAAAAACACCAAGAACAAACCAACGTCCACCTCCAGACGTCGAGAACGCCGACTCCTCAGCACGTACACACGTTTACTCAGTGCATCGAAATCCTTCACCAGACGTTTCAAGCAACGCCGTTTGGCGTACAGGCTGTAGAATAAGATAATCACGGATAATGCGGAAATTCTCTCGAATGTTATGACCATGTTTCTGGCGAATCCTTGCCCTTTCATGACCGGGAATAAAATCAGATTGTACAAGGGAAACAAGTGCATAATCGAAATCGCAATCAGTTGTATCAGTCTTAAGAATAATCTGGATATTTTGCCATCACAACCTGCATCACGATCACGGAAGTCGATGCCTAAAATCCTGAAGATCATGAAGAGATATTTGAAATCACGATCGAAACTGGTTTCATTGCACCGACCGAACCACTCGATTTTTCCCTTGAATATTTTCATGATCGGGATACGAGACGTTTCATCAAGATATGAAGGTGCTCAGAAAATCAACGATCCACAATTTGCCGTAATTTGTTTTATCGATTTTGAATTCAAGAATGTATGCAGCGAAATATATCTCACCATGATCGGTATGAGTACCGAGTCTTCGGTTGTCAAGAAATATTGTCCCTGTTTCGTAATAGAAACTGATGAACCCTCTACTAAATGTCTTGTGGATGGAAGCGACGCAATCACCAAATTTGATGTTGTTATATTAACGTTGATGTATAATAACCTTTCAGATTCGCTAATGTAATATATTGAATATATTTTTGGTATAATTTTTTTAATGGCATGCACTCTTTCATTTCACAGAATGATTGAAATCCACCGCAATATGTTATCGATGTTTCCTATTTCTTGTAGTTATTAACTGCTTACGAAACATGCGTGGAAACATCGTTCAAGCAGTTTAGCATGATTACATGCGGTGCTTGAATGAGCGAATGTTCTACAAGACCACATCGTGAATAATCGTTTTCCTATCACAAAACTATGATATTGAAATCCATAAAAATTTCTAATACTTAGTGGGGGCACTACATATTTTACTTTTTGACTTACTTGCACTATCTCTATAAAATGATTGCGGAACGAGAGATGTGTTCAATATCTTGTTTTGCTTGTTGCGCCATCTGCTAGATATCAATGACACTAAGTATGAAATGCTATTCTAGTCACCGAATATTTGCGTTTCATAGTTATTTTATTTCCTTCTGTTAATTATTCCTGATTGACTACCTCGATCATGAATATTTTTCCTCGTTATTCCTAGACCATGGAATTTGCCGGGTGACTCCAACACCACGGATATATTTCCAAGTGATTCCTTCGCCGTGGATACTTGACCCGTGACTGAGAGAATATTTCACTGATCGAACAATTTCCACGTCATTCCCAAAAACCTGGATATTTTCTCAGTTGTTCCTTATATGCCAAGGACATTTTTTCTTTGATTCCTAGTTAATAGGCATTTTCCACGTTATTTCGTAGACTACGAATATTTTTCCACATCTTTCTCTCTCTCTGTCATTCCTAGATTCCGGATATTTTTCCTGTTGTTTCTATACAGGATGTTGCTTTCAAGTTTCGACAAACTCAGAAGGGGTGATATTAGGAATCAAGAGAGAGGAACAAAAATTGTCATAGAACACGGTATCGCATTTAGCAGGTGAGAATCGCAAAAATACTAATGAAGGGTGTGACGTCGAGTGGGGCAAAAAGGCGAATGATAAGTAGAAAACAACATTTATTTGACAACATGATTACAACACAGCCTGTGGTGTGCAAAATTAAGTACAATAATAAGTAAATTATTATTATGTTGTACTTATTTGTAGTACTTATCTTGTATTTATTTCGTACTTATTTGTAGTACTTATCTTGTATTTATTTCGTACTTACTTGTAGTACTTATCTTGTATTTATTTCGTACTTATTTGTAGTACTTATCTTGTATTTATTTCGTACTTATTTGTAGTACTTATCTTGTATTTATTTCGTGCTTATTAGTGTACTTTATTTTGTACATCACGGGCGGTGTTGTATAAAAAAAAACCACACATATAATTACACATATGCTGTCAAATAAAAGTTTTTTTCTACGTATTATTGGCCTTTCTGTCCCACCCTCCATAAGTATTTTTGTGATTTTCCCCGACTAAACGTGGTTTGCGATACCGTGTTCTATGACAATTTGTGTTCCTCTTGATGCCTCATTTCACCCCTGTGAATTTGTCGCCACTTCAAGGCAACACCCTGTATAGATAGACACGTAAATATGTATATATTTATACCCCTAGAACACGTACTTTGCGGCAATTTCAGTTTCAATGGTTTCCTAGAACATGAAAATACTGCACATGGGGCAACAGAGCTGGACAAATTTTCAAAAGTTTACATGCCATGTATCGAGAATGTAACTTAAAATAGTAGATACTCTGTTCAATCAATATTTTAGATGCCTGACTAAATTAAACTCTAAAAATTCTAAAACTGAGTTATTTGACACAAAAAATATCAAACAAATATATAATTTTTTAAATCAAAATTTTGAAAGAAATACAAAAATTTAAAGATAATGTGGTCACACACCAATTAAAAATCTAAAGTTGGCGGAAACCGCTAATTATAATTTTCCGCAATGTCGGTGCCTGGTAAGGAGACAACCTCATGAGTCCATAGACCCTACATGTCAACAGGGGACTGTTCAAGCTGGTGGAGACTCTGTGATGGTATAGGGCGTGTGCAGTTGGCATGATATGGGACCCCTGATACGTCTAGATACGACTCTGACAAGTGACAGGTACGTAAGCATCCTGTCTGATCACCTGCACCCATTCATGTCCATTGTGCATTCCAACCGACTTGGACAATTTCAATAGGACAATTCAATGCGACACCCCACACGTCCAGAACTGCTAATGCTACAAAGTGGCTCCAGGAACACTCTTCTGACTTTAGACACTTCCGCTGGCCACCAAAATCCCCAGACATGAACATTATTGAACATATCTGGGATGCCTTGCAACGTGCTGTTCAGAAGAGATCTCCACCCCCTCTTACTCCTACGGATTTATGGACAGCCCTGCAGGATTCATGGTGTCAATTACCTCCAGCACTACTTCAGACATTAGTCGAGTCCATGCCACGTCGTGTTGCGGCACTTCTGCGGGCTCGCGGGAGCCCTACACGATATTAGGCAGGTGAACCAGTTTTTTTGGCTCTTCAGTGTATGAGAAACAGCATTAATACAAATACAAGGCCACAACAGGCAAAATACCCAACGAAGTGATTGAAGAAAAAGATGCCCATAACAAATATGGAATAATGGTGTAAAAATTTCTAGCTCCAAAATACCGGTTACTATATTTTTTGGCAATTACAAATCGCAATGCAGCAAAAACCTTAGAAACATGTTAACCGGTATTTTGGCGCATAAAATTTATGCTGGTATATAGCATAGAAACAAATAATAGTGACATGACACATTAAGTAGATTACCACTCTGTACACCGGCATGAAAGCAACAACTAACTTTATCAAAAAAATTGTGATAGTTTTGTATTGTTGTGATAGTTAAGCAACGATTTCCCCGATTCTCATATTTTTCCCCATATTTTTGTGTAGAGAGAAATGCAGCATAAATATTTTCTAGTTTTTAGAATTAATCGCAGAATTTTTATCCCTTTCGAGCACTTTATATATTTATTGTATAATAGGGCCACATATACATACAGGGTGGGCAAAAAGTCCGTAGAAACGAATAAAAACCTGAAAATTAATCGAAATAAAAAACGGTTTACACAGGGTTAGCATCGCTAGGGGGCGTATTCACTGACATGATTTAAACTGTAGTAACAATTTTTGGATAAGAAATCAACATAGGTTGGTTAAAAACGCGAATTTAACCAATCCGTGTCGATCTCTTATCAAAAAATTGTGAGTATAGTTCAAACCATGTCGGTGAATACGGCCCTTAGTCACGGGGATTTTTTTTGACAGGAAAAAGAATGACTTAAAAACAGCCGATAGGTGGCGCTGGTAAGAGCGACTTCGGTGGAAATATGCGAATGAGACGGTTGTATAAGAGAACTTGCGCTCCTAATCCACAATCAGTTCACCGTTGTAAACCGTGTATGTGGACCTGCTGCACTCTGCCGTAGCTGAATTTGTGAATCGCCTGCAATGTGTTATCCCCTGCGGTGGTGATGGTGATGTGGAACACATACTGCTGTAATAAACGATTTGGAAGCATTCTGTTCGTTATTTGCGTATCTTTTCTTTGACCTGTGTACGTACGTCAGTGCCACCTATCGGCTGTTCCTCCCTGTCTTAAAAAAATTCCCGTGACCTAGCAATGCTAACCCTGCACAAACAGTTTTTATTTCAGTTATTTTTCCGGTTTTTATTCATTTTTAACGTTTCTACGGACCTTTTGCAGAGTAAAAAGGTGCTGGAACCTTTTCGCTCTGCAAAAAAGACCCTGGAGCATAGTAAACAGGGAGTATGACATTTTACTGGCGAACCGTCTTATATTCTAGAGATATGCTTGAAATTACAGAAAAAGTTTCCAAATAACGTGTGTACTCAGATATGTGATTTTGGTGGCGGGGGGGATTGTATAGTTATTGTGATAGAAAATCAACTTTTTATACAGTACCCGCGTGCACCAAAACCCACTTAGAAAGTTTTTGCCCTGTCTCTCCTAATGCCGGATAAAAACTAAAAAAATTCCTACATCTTCAAGTGCGATATTCGAAAAACAGAGGAAACAGCGTTAAATGCGGGAAAAACTACTTTACCCGTATTTTAACGCTCTGTTTTCCTAAAATTCCCTCCCTTTTTCGAATATCTCAGTGAATATTGCACACAGAAACATGAAATTTTTTTTTGTTGGCATCAGGATAGACAGGGCAACAACTTTCTAACTGGGTTTTGATGTCCAACGGGACTGTATAAAAAAGTTTTTTTTTTTTTTAATCTTAATAACTATACAATCCTATGCAACCTGTACGACATATCTAAGCACTACACGTTATTTGGAAACTTTTTTTTCTAATTTTAAGTATGTCTCTAGGATAAACGGTTCGTCAGTAAAATTCCATTTGCCGTGCACCCGGACAGGATAACAGAAAAGCCGTATAAAAAAGAGCTGGAGTTCTATAAACAACCACTTCCTACCACTCTACCATCAAAAAAGAAAGCATTTTAATGCCAGAAACCGTTCCTATTCATATTTTGTGACCTCTTGGTACAGGCCAGTACTTTATACATAACTGTAATGTAATTTATACACAGATTTTATACATAATGTAAATGTTTTTTATATATATGCTGTACTGTAGGTTTAAAACATTTATTACAGAAAACGGAAGTTCAAGAATACAAGTATTGTTACGAAAATTATGTAAAATAGTTCTTAATTATCATTTATTATGGCTCTTTTCCGCCTGTAAATTGTCATTATCTTGTGTAAAAATGGAAATTAACGCATTCTTCTGTAAATATCGCCAAATCGGCAGCAAACTTGGCGAAGTTTGGTGAAAGCTTCGATGATTTGGTGACGTCATGGCGCCAAGAGACTAGGCCGGATAGTCTTGAGATTCTACTGTTTGTCAGAAAAAAATTAAATGAAAAACTAGAGAAATAATCTGTATATAACGCAGACTAATTCTTCCCCTGTGCAGTGATGGAAAATTCAATGAATTTAATTCATTACAATCAAGCACTTAAAATTAGAAGTAAAATTTCCAAAATTTTAGAGCATGAGTTATATATTGCCGCGTTGATGTATTTCGTAGATAAATTTTAAACATACGATTTTCCACTTTTGTTTCGAGATGACGCACATACAGCGCAGCTTGCGTTTGATGGTTCAAACATATGATGTTTATAATTACCATAGTGGATGGATGAATGTTTCCTAAAAGCTCTCTCCTCTATCCTTCATACAGGAGAAGCAACATCATTAGTAATAAAAGCCCTCTCCTGGAAAAGGGCGTTCCTGGACGGAAAATATCTAATTTTTGTTCATTGCCGGCTCCTCTTCGAAGACACGCTGCTATTCCAACATCACCCTTGTCGAGTAATTTGCGAAACGATTTTGGAATCGGTTGGAATTTCCCGGATTTCGCTCGTTCACGGCACATTGTTACTTCAAATGCACCGCGAAATGGCTTCGCAGTTAAAAATTGACGCCTCCTTTGTTCGCGATGTCATTAGTTTTTAGATGGTGGTGGGGGACTAAAATCATTATACAAGGCGGCATTCGCAATGGTTTCAAGATTGAAGCTTGAAATGTGATGGACTTGTTAAAAAAGCTGATTAGAAATGGGGGAAAAAAATTTGTGATTAAAGTTTATGGTATTGGAAATAATTACGACATGGGCTGTTAGTTTCATGTGTTATGCGTAATAAGAGAGATTAAATCCGTGCATGTTGAGTTCGAAGCATGTATGTGATCATTGGTTAATCGTTACCGGGTAAAAATATCTCATTTCGTCGTTTAAAATTGCAGTTAACACTACTTGATTGTTGATAATTTTCGTAATAGATGATAATCGAAAAATAAATCGATCACATTAGCATTAATTTAGGATTAGAATTACTATTTTAACTGAAGATATGCACATTTATAGATTCGATAGTGACGAAGTCAATGTATATTCATGATGATAATTAATAGAGTTGATAATGTAAAATAATTTTTTTTTCTCAGTGGCGTTGTGCAAAACGTTTGTTGCTTTGGGACATTTCTCGACAAAAATTGTTTTCTCGGACTTTGTAGGAAAGAAACTGGAGTAGTTAGCAAAATGTGAAAATGTTGCTTACTCACATTTGCGGCATGTGAATACGCTCTTTTGAACCATTTAGAGGACTACCGGGCACTTTTCACGTTGACTACATCATATAGCATTGCTCATTTGACACTTTTATATGAAATACAGCGTTTGAATTTTTTTTTTTGACACTTAGTTGTTTACCATTTTTACTCTTCATTTATTCTTAACAGTGATAGTGTTCATTCTGGAGAATGATCCAAGTAGTATTCATTTTGAAGTAGTAGCATATCCAAGTAGTTGTTATCACAATAGTATTTATTCTTAATAAAAATTTTCTGAAAATTTATTTTCAACAATGATTGAAACAGTAACTTCGTCTCAACAATGCTCTCGGTAGCATTATTCTCAACAATGATCTCAATAACACATATCATTAACTATGATAATCAATAAAATTCATTCTTAACAATGACCCAAATAGTGTTCACTCCGAACAATGATCCAAGTAGTATTCATTCTGAACAATAATTCAAATAGCATTTATTCTTAACAATGATCTTGATAACATTTATTCTTAACAATGATCTTGATAAAATTTATTCTTAACAATGATCTTGATAACATTTATTCTTAACAATGCTCTTGATAACATTTATTCTTAACAATACTCCAAATAGCATTCATTCTTAAATATTATCTCAGTCACATTTATTCTTAAATATTATCTCAGTCACATTTATTCTTAAAAATTATCTCAATAGCATTTATTTTCAAATGTTATCACAATAGTATTTATTATTAAAAATTATATCTCTGTAGCATTTATTTTAAACAACGATTGAAACAGTAACTTATTCTCAAGAATGATCTCTATAACACATATCATTAACTATATGACAATCAATAAAATTCATTTTTAACAATGATCAAAATAGCATTTATTCTTGAAAATTGATCCGAATAGAAATAATTTTAAACAAAGAAGGCAATATCATATTAATATTCTTCACATTGATAGAGATAAATGCTGTTAAGATTGTTAGGAACAAATGGTATTGGGGTCATTGTGGAGAAATAAATGCTATCGAGATCGTTTTTAAAAATGAATGCTATTGAGATCATTGTTAAGATTAAATGTCACTGGATAGATTATGGAAAATAAATGTTTGTGACGATTGGTGAGGTGTATACGAAGCGACGAACATGAAGCATTCCTTTATTTTGCATTAACATGCGAAACACACAACCCTTCGTGATGAAGGTTAAAATCGAACTCTCGAGAATGTCTTCTCTCGATACAACTTAAATCTCACGTGTCTCGTGAATAAAAGTATTACTGTACATCCTTGTTAACAGCTTGCCTGTTACATACTCCCCCTCTGGTTTCGCGGACGTCCCGGCAAGGAACAAGCAATAGGCATTATGGGAAGTTGTTCAGTGTTCTTGTTAGTTCCAACTTTGAGTGGTCGTCCCTTCTTTCGTGATGGCACTACGGATACAGCATCCGGCTTCCTACTTGAAGTGAGAGGGAGGTCACCTTTAGGTGGTCGACCCCTTTTCCGTAATGGCACTAAGGAAACAGTATCCGGTTTCCCACATGGTGTGAGAGCAGAGGTATGGTATACGCCAAGAGGGACACTTGGCTTGGCTGGATTAGCGATAGCGTACGTCGTAGGTGATCTCTGGGATAGCACAAGGTATGGTCCGTCTCGTTGTGGTGTGAACTTTGCCGACCAGTTTTTCCTTTTATTGCTAAGTGAATGTAAAGTGACATAAACATGGTCTCCTGGTGTGTATCGCGGCCCCTGCCTGCGACCTTTGTCAGCATATGCTTTGCGCTTGTCCCGTTTTTGTTCAACCTGATGCTTTACCTCTTCGATGTACCTAGTGAACCTTCTCAAATATGGTGTTATTTCTGGGATGAAATTGTCACTCAGTAGCACTGATCTGATATCATGCTGAATATCATCTGGGGTACGTAATTCACGAGCAAACTGCAGAAAAGCAGGAGTGTGGCCAGTTGTGTCACATTTTGCAGTATTCATGCGAATCTGATCGCCGGTAACTTCTCTTCCCATGTTACATGATCATTGCCGACAAGAATGGCCAAACGGGGTTTCAAATCCCTGTTCTTCCTCTCAACTGGGTTCGCTTGAGGGTGATAATACGGAGTAAGTACCTGCTTGATGTCAAGAAGAAAACATGCTTGTTGCATGACGGCGCTCACAAACTGGGTTCCGTTATCACTTATGATTCGTCGCGGCAGACCGTAACGCAAGAAAACTTCCTCGATAAGGGTTTTCGCACATTCTTTAGCAGTAGCGTTGGGTAACGCGAACAATTCAACCCAACGTGTGCTGTAATCTTCAGCAATGAAAATCCATTTCTTTCCAGATTCAGTTTCTGGCAGCGGACCAAACAGATCGATTGCTAACGTTTCAAACCTTTGATTCTGTATCGGCGTCTGCAAAAGACCTGAGGGTTTTTGATTTGAAGCCTTGTACCGACAGCATTCTGGGCAATCTTTCACGTACGCCGTGATGTAGGAACGCATACCAGTCCAATAATATCTCTTAGAAATGCGATCAAAAGTTCCTTCTATTCCATAATGGCAAGCGGTTGGAACATCGTGATGTTGTCTCATAATTTCCTCCCTCTCATGTGAAGGTATCACGAGCTGTGCTTCCTCGACGTTGGCTTCCGGTGCATACCTATAAAGTATTCTCTGGTTCATGATGTAACCACGCTCAGTCCAATTCTTGTAGTCGACCCCATGATTGACATCCTCAAAACATTGAATAATTTTCTTGAGTTCAATGTCTTTCAACTGCTCTTGCCTCATATCTTTAGGACTTCGTGACGGCAAGACGAAAGAAATTGCGGATATGGACACAGCTTGCTCCGAGTTAACCGTAGGTCGTGAGAGCATATCAGCTACAACATTGCTCTTCCCCTGTATATGTTCGATCTTTAAATTAAAGGACTGAATCTGCAACGCCCATCTTGCTAACCGCCCTGACGGTGATTTGATACTCATTAACCATCTGAGGGGTTGATGGTCAGAGGCTACTATCACCTCCGAACCTTCTATGTAACCTCTGAACTTGTTCAGGGCCCAAACCACCGCAAGAGCTTCCCTCTCAGTGGTGGAGTAGTTTTGTTCTGCTGAAGTGAGAAGACGGCTGGCATATTCGATCGAATGTTCATCAGCTTGCTCCCCTTGCAAGAGTACAGCACCTACGGCGTAATTACTTGCATCCGTTCGCAAAATGTATGGTTTAGCCGGATTGCACTGCTTTAGAACAGGAGGACTAATTAATAGACTTTTCAACTCTCGAAAAGCACTCATTTCATTCGAGCCCCACGTTGGGCGCCAATGTGACGATTGGTGAGGTGTATACGAAGCGACGAACATGAAGCATTCCTTTATTTTGCATTAACATGCGAAACACACAACCCTTCGTGATGAAGGTTAAAATCGAACTCCTCGAGAATGTCTTCTTCTCTCGATACAACTTAAATCTCTCGTGTCTCGTGAATAAAAGTATTACTGTACATCCTTGTTAACAGCTTGCCTGTTACATGTTGATAAAAACGAATGTTATTCGAGATTATTTGCAAAAAAAAAAAACTATACTTCTAAAAAATTGTTGACAATAAGTATTATTGAGACCCTTATTAGAAAACGAATATTATTTGGGATTATTGTTAAGAAAAATATTCCTGGGATTATTGTTAAGAAAAATATTCCTGGGATCATTGTTGATTACAAACGTTTTCAAGACCATTGTTGAAAATAAATTTTATTAGGATTATCGTGAGAGAGATAATTTTGGAGATTATCAGAAAAATTGTTGAAAATCACTGATATATAAAGATTGAATAAATATTCACAATATTCATTCAATTCACTTCTATATGACACCAGCTATAATACTCGGAGCTACCCGATTTGGCTACATGCAAAATTTAGATGACTACCCCCAATATAATTGGGGAAAAAACATAATTATTTAGGCCAAACACACTCTCTCAGGACCACTCCATCTAAATCAGTGTTTCTCAACCTTTTTGAACACACCAGTAAAATGTTCCGAACAATTTGACGGACCCCTTGCGTCCCGTTTTACGGGACATTCCTGTAATTTCCCTTGTTTAAATTATTTTTTATACATTTGTGTTCGGTTTTTTGGCGATATTTATTTGAGTTTGTAATATTTACTAAAGTCGTGAACACAGCGCTTTCATAATACAAATTATAATATGATAATTACGCAAAAAATTATAAATATCCGTCTCACATATTTGTCAGGTTTAACGTTGTGTTCTCAGTTTTTTTTGGAATTTTAATTACGTTTCGCGATTGTGCCTACTTTTGCTAATGTTTATGATGACAATAAGTGATGTCCCGTATTTTAGGTTCATTATTTAAGAGATTCCCCCAGTTTACAGAATTCTATTTTTCTCAATGAAATATGGTCGTCAGATCATTTCAATGTTTTCTTCACCTAATGCATTTTTGTTCACTGCGATTTTTAGCAGTCCTTTATTTCCACGCCCCTTCAGCAATTTTAGCAGGCAGACAGACAGAATTTTATTGTGAGGTCGTGAGCTTAGCTCAGTGATATACGTACTTTAAATAATTGTTGCTGTATTTTTGAAATATATGACATCCATATTTTTGTTATGGGCATCTTTTTCTCAGCCACCTCGTTGGGCATTTTGCCTGTTGTGGCGTTGTATTTGTATTTGTATATAATAAAAGAAATATATCAAAGAGTGTATCAAAATACTTATATTTATGCCTAGGATTCATTCGCATATTCGCTTTCTGCGAGAACACAACTTTTCAGTCTTTGAGCAACTACAATGAAATTAAAAACTGAATGATATTGTTTATGAGGTAGTTTTAAGAGACTATTCAGATCAAAATGACTTATGAGGTTAGACAGATATTTCCCTGTATATGAGCGATAAATTGAGCAATTGGAAAGAAAAAACATGGTGCCAGCTTTCGAGTTCGTTCAGATTACTCATATTGCAGAAACTCTGGGGAGATATTGCAAAAAAGTTTGCTGTGAAAAAAAATTAAATTATGTTTCAAGTTGATGTTTATGTTTCTAAGTTGGAAAAAGGATTCTTTTCACTCTGATATCGATTTTTGATGTTATGTAATCCTCAAGAAATATATGTAATTTGAGGAACTTATAATGAGGGTGATTATTACTATTCTCCATAGCACTCAGATCAATTTGGAGATTTTGGTCTACATATGTTTGCAGAATCTGTGGTAGAAATTTAACAGCTGTGCCCATAGCCAGCTTTTTCAAATAACGGTTTGACGTCTGAAACCCAGTTAAATTTTGATTCAGTGATCGAGTTGCTGTATTTGTGTAAATATGATTTCTTACTAAGTCTAGAGTCCGGAATTTTGAGACTACGTATAGAGAATTTAACACAATCAAGCTCATAAATGTAATAGATAAAGAAATATATCCAATCGTATGTAATTTGGAGTATATTTTGACAAATTAAATAATTTCTTACCAAAAAAAAAAGAGAAGCATTCGTCAAGTTGGTGAAGGTAATGTATTGACCAAATTGGTGATCCATTAAAAACAGAAGTTACCATACCATTAAACAGTATAAACCAGCTATAAGGTGAATTGAGTTTGACTCCCAGAAGAATAGACCATGCTGCATGTATTGCAGATATACCATTCGCTTGGGAATAATTTTTTTGCCAAATAGTATGTTCCAGAGGAAGAAAAGGGGATTCCAAGTTTTCCATCAGGGAAAGACAAGTCTTTTATTTTTGCAGAATTTAAGACAATTATGAGGCCATTCAAAAACAGTGAGAATTAAATGGCACTCAGAATTTCTCCCTGAAGAATACAGAGTTAATTTTGAAAAACCTCAGTATAACCGAATGAGCAGCGTACCCTTGCAGCGGCTTTTTTGTACATATTAGAGAGCATGGAAACAAATTATGCACTGAGATTAAACTCTTAGAGAACTGATCAAAGAATTTGGTGGTCCACTGAATCAAATGCGCTCTTGAAGTCAATAAAAACTGAGAACAGCTTCTCTCTTCCGTTTTCATTTGTTTTGAATGAAGTAGTTCAATACGAACACTAGATCCATGCAGCCATATTCCTTTCTGAAGCCTACTTGTTCCTCAAGGAGAATGTCATATAACCAGTTATAGAGTCTGGAGTTTGAAATTGATGTAAATATTTTTGTAATAACTGGCATGAGGGAAATTGCTCTAATATTTCCCGGGTTATCAACATCATCAACATTTTGTGTATCGGGGAGATAATTATCTCGATCCAAGATTCGGGTGGATTAATGGAGGTGTATTGAAGGTATTTGTAAGATTAATTACGGAGGAATCTCCCAAAAACTTTGAAAATTCGGGTTTTAAGCAATCCCAGCTGCAGGTTTCCCAGATTTTAGTTTTTGAACAGCGTGTTCTACTTCATGAAAAGTAACATCGGAATTCAAAATCGTGTCTCTCAATTGCATAACAAATATTGCTTAATGGAGATTCCCTTCGTGTTGTATTATCATTCGGTTTGAACGCAGTTGAAAAGTAATTGCAACAAATTTGGTCATTTAGGTTCTGGAAATATGCCGTTGTTTTAATTGCATAAGTACCTATAAACATTCCGTTGTAGTTTGTAATTGCGTAAAGTTATGATTATTATAACATCTGCTCAAAACCCTAGTTATTTTTCGTATCGCTCGCTGTTCTAGTATTCTGACACTGCCGCTGTGGTGGTCGAGTGGTTATAGTGACGGACTCGCGATGCGAGGATCCGGGTTCGAACCCCACAGTGGTGGTCGGCTGAAGTTGGTTTTCTGTGGTTCCCAACTTCAAGGCGCGAATGCGAGCCGATCTCCCCGTTAAAAAGTCTCGCCACAGAGAACAACAGGCCTACAACGTTACAAATATTCAATCATTACACTTCACTCACAATTTGAAGTATAGATGGCAGCACTGAAATATCATACACAACACTAGCTACACACTCAGACTGTTAGATGTACACACTCACTTTGTTCCAGACTCTGCCACGAAGATGGGCTGGAAGAGATCTCGGCAACGGGATAAGTCCGGTGGCAGAGACCCTGGCGTTCATTCATTCAGTATTCTGACACTCAACATCTAACCAACCAAAGTGTTCATTCCGTGTATTAAAGCCATTTCGTGACCTTGATTTTTTTTATGGTTTCTTGCGGTCTGCATCAGAAATGGCACAATTTATTCGGTGCCAATATCGTGATCAGCGGAAAAACGCGAGTCGATATCGCTCACGAATTTAGAAACCACCGTCACTATTCCAAAGGGATTGTAAAAAACAAATCCGGTATTTATATTGGGTTTCTCGAAATACTAATTAGTATCCATTAAATTATAAGGTTGCTCTAATAGGGAAATGATCGGAGCCGAGTATCGGGATAACCTCAAATTCATCTGTTTGACGGTACACACATTTGCAGGTACTATAACCAACGACACTAGCACCATTTTGATTAAAGAACGTGAAATTACCTGGATTGTGTCTTGGGGAAAAGTGCCGTTCAAAAGAAATAAATTATTTAACATACAACACACACACACACACAGCTAATTCAGGAGCTTACCTCTACGGTTTACGACGATGTAGTTTGATCAATGAGTTAATCATCATCAAAGAAAGAGGGATTAAGGGAACATATGGATTGCCACTGCGAGCGTTCAGATATCACCCACGATGATAATATTTTCACAATTAAATACATTTATGAAAACAAATACGTCCTCAAAGTCTTTGCCAAAACCGGGGTTAGGGCGGAAAGAAGCAAGATACAATATGGAGTTTCCTAAAATCTCTAAATAATCCAGCTGATAAAAAAAGTGGAAAGATTAGTAATTTTTAAAGTGTTTATATTTGTTAATTTATTTTGATCGTATCCAAAAATTAGGCCTCCACTGGGGTCTACCAATACATGATTTAGACTGGATAGTTTTATAATTCTCTGCATTTGGGTTGGCAATATAAATTCCGTAGTATACTAGGTTTGCAACAGTTAAAAAAAAATAGCAATCCGTGAAATAATTCCACCAATCGAGACATTTGTTATACAGCAATACTAAAATGCAACATATTGCTGGGGATCTTATTTTTTGAGACACTGCATGGACTCTCATGTTATAATTACAACAGTTTTAGCAGTATAATTAATAACAGAATACATTTAAAACTATAAATTGAAATTTTTAGCAAAATTTAGTGATATCCCGTGTTCAGAACTACAATTTCATGCATTCTCCTCGGAGATGTATGGTGAATCTGAGTACAAAGGGGTGTTATTTCATTTCAACCCAAATATGGGTATTATTAATATCAATTGCAACGGGGGTGAACATTTTATCTTTCTTTTCTTTCTTCTTTCAAACCGAGCATAACTCCGGTCTATCGCCATGGGCAATTTACTACCGAGTGAGTTGTGCAGGAAATGTGTGTGTGTGCGTGCACCTAGCAGTCTGAGTAAGTGTTGTGTGTGCATCTTTAGTGGTGCCATCTATATTAGAAATTCTGAGTGAAGTGTGATGTTCGAATATATGTACTGTTGTAGGCGAATAATTTTATCAAGTCTGCTTGCGAACCACCTATGTGGCCCAGGGGCCACATTTGGCCCTCAGAGCTTTTTTTGTCGTGGTCCGCCGATCATTTTCAGAAAATGTGTGAAAATATTAACGATGAATTCTAGAATTTATGAAAGAAATAATTCTGAAATAAATGAAAGAAAAATAATTTTGGAATTTAATCACACACAAAATTAATAATTAATAAAATAATCTCAGAATAAACGAAAGTACTGAGAAATTGAATTTTCTGGATGCTAATGCCGAAACTGATATTTGGAAAGAAAAGTGATTTGCCTCCTCCGGGAATCGAGCCTGGCATACCGTATAAGTGCGCTAACCAATACACCAGAGACACACTCTTCGCTTTTAACACGCATTAGTAGCGTGAAGCGCTAAGTGGAGTCGTAGCAGCCTCCCTTAACTACAGCAATTTTCGCCCCAGTTGACATTTTGTTTGAAGAGATGGCATTTTTTCGGCATGAAATATATTGAGAAATTGAATTTTCTCGATGTTAATGCTACTAATGCTTGTTAAAAGGAATTAAAAAGCGTGTCTCTGGTGTATTGGTTAGCGCACTTGTTCGGTTTGCAAGGAAACCCGGGTTCGATTCCCGAAGGAGGCAAGTCACTTTTTCTTTCCAAATATCAGTTTCGGCATTAACATCCAGAAAATTCAATTTCTCAGTATATTTCAGGCCGAAAAAAAAAGATAATCTCTTCACACATGAACGAGGCTTCAATTATTTTTGTCCTTGTTTAACTCGAGGCCTAATTGCCCCCCCCCCCTTTCTATTAAGATGTCACTAAATTATAATAGTTGGTGGCCCGTGCGCTTCATGAGAAGTTTCAGATTAGCTTGCCACGCCTGAAAGTTTGAAGACCTCCTGACCTATGCCATAGTCGCGGACGATAGGTTGAGAAACACTGATCTAAATCACGCCATAATTTTCTATTCAGTGCAAAAAATATAGCACAAAAAAAAAAATGTGACATGGGTATAACTAAATTCAATATTTTTTCAAGATTTTCAACGAAAAAATGTTCTTTCTTTTTGCCAGAAGTTGTATCAGAGATAAAGGTTCGAAGAGGATTCCCTGAGAAATAAAAACGTATCAAAATTATCATCTATAGCCAATAACAAAACGATAGTCACTAACGATACGATATTCGCGTACTATAGAGATTCTCGTGAAACCATTTACGGTTAAAGAACAAATGAGGGAAAATAAATGAATTTTTAAAATGAAATTCAAACAGCCAGAATCGGAACAGAAAAAAGAAATGAATAAAAAACCCTACGCAGATGAGAAATAGATGAGCAATAAATGAGTTTCCGCTCAAAAAATATAGGTTTTCAATTGAAAAAAATAAATATATTCCAGATAATTTTATAATAATATTCGAAAATTTCTTTTTGATAATTTAACGCAATCGATCTTATCTTCAATAGCCTTTTTCCCCCCATTAGAATTATTTGATCCTACCGTCTTATGGAGAAGAAAAATTTAGATGTTCATTTCGCATTTCCCAGCATTAATAATTAATTTTATAATTATAAGAATGAGGGAAAAGAAAAGGTGTTTGTGTGTTGGTGGGAGAATTATAAGCGTGAAATAGTGTTGCTCTCGATGATTCACGTTAATGGAAATCTAAATCTGTTTCGCTGCCGGTTTTAATATTGGTTTTGTTGCAATAACACATTCAATTTCGAAATGGAAACAAAAATTAAAAAAAAATCTCGATTTTAATTTCCCTCGGATATTATTAATGGTTTCAAAAAAATTGAATTTATATGGATACGATTAGTTTCGATTTAAATATTTATAAATGTTGTTTCATGCATTTTAAGGGTTATAAAATGTTATGGAAAATAAGTTAACAAATGGGATTCAGCCTTCGCCTGATGAGTTGAGCAAAAACTACTTCTCTCCGTAGTTGTAGTAATCTTTTTCTATGTTGCGGCAAATCAAACAACGCTAATTTCTTCTTCGGTCGAACGGGTGTATGGTTTACGAAGTACAGAGAGATGACTGGGTATATGACGAAAGACGTCACTCTCCCTTGTTAATACGACAGATACGGGGAAAACTGGCTGAGTGGGAAGATATCGATTGTTTCAGGAAAAAGGTAAATTCATCTCTTCCCTCACGGGAACTCGAACCTCGGTCTCTTGTTTGCCGGAAGAGTGCTCTACCAACTAAGCTATGAAGACAGATAGAATTTATTCTTATTGGAACGTATGTATATGCTGAATAGCTCCGTGCAATGCACGGTGGTAACATTCTGCTAATAGCTCACAGATTACATCAGGGCCACCACATGACAGTATATGACGAAAGACGTCACTTTCCCTTATTAATACGACAGATACGGAAAACTGGCTCGAGGGTTCGAGTCCGCGTGAGGGCAGAGATGAATTTACCTTTTCTGAAACATCGATATCTTTCCACTTAGCCAGTTTTCTGTACCTGTCGTATGACTGGGTATACCTACCAAGCGAAGATAATTGGGTGAAAAAGTCACATCAACCCCCTTCCTTTCCGGGCACGTGCTACCATTTAAGCTGCAGATGACAAACATTTTCTTTCCTAAGTTTTCCTTTGAGGTGAACGGAACCCAGCAACAACTAGCAACGGAATTAGCCCCCCCCCCCTCCCAGATGAAGACATAGAATGAAACGATGAACCTCTTCGCTAATTATACGAAACACCGATGACCGGATACCGAACGAAGATGATTGCAAAATTTCGCTGCGAGCTGCTGCTGAGTTAGGAGGCTGTCTATTGCGCAGTCCCATCCAGCCCAAAGGGACACAGTGTTCTTAGGAAAGAAAATGTCTTTCTTCTGTAGCTTAATGGAAGAGCACTCTCGCGGAAAGTGCGAGGTTGGAGGTTCGATTCTCTGCAGAGGAGAATGTGACTTTTCTTTCCAATTATCTCCGCTTGGTATCCAGTCATCTGTACGTAGTCTTCGTATAATTAAGCGGAGAGGTTCATCGTTAGGTATGAGCTTTGCTAATATTTGTAATAGACAATTCTTGTGTGTTGCCGGTAAATAATTATCATTGCCGTGGACAAATAATCATCATTGCTGTAGACAAGGGATTCAATATTTCTGTAGACAAAACAAAACGGTACTAATAGGACAATTATTCATTTTGAGTATTTCTTTAATGCGATTGGAGTTCTGTGTTCCCAAATCAACACTTAATTTCGAAAATAGGAATACAAAAAAAAAATTTTGCTTTTAATTTCTCTCGGAAATATTTGCATTTCATTGCTTGTTTGAAGAGAAAAAAAATAGACAAATCAAACGATGCTAATTTCTCCTTTGCTCAAGCAGGTTTGTTGATATTTGTAAAATACACTTCTCTTAATTCAATGAAGGATCTTGTCGCAATTGTTGTGGACGAGGGAATCATCACTGCTGCTGTGGACAAGAAAATCGTCATTGCTATGTAAAAGGGAGTCCATCGCTACTTTACCGCACACCAACTCCAGTCATATACCACTATATGACAGTTTCCAACTTTCATTGTGAAATGAAGGCGCTATCTATCGGTGGTCGCCCCAGGCTCGGCAGGTAAAGAACTTGTTTCTGATGTTCCTTTGCCGAACCCACAGACGTTGATAGTAACCTTCATAGTGGAAGACGAGTATCTTGCCACTCGGGCGCCCAATCACCATTGCTGTGAACAAAGGAATGCTTTGGACAAGACCAAAACTAATAATTCTGCAATGGGACAACCTGAGATGTCACTTTGAGCATTTTTCTGATGTAAATTTACAAATAATATGTAAAAACCTTATTTTTTTGCAATGTTGAGAGATCGTTTTCTGGCCGTATTTGGAGAATAAGCTATAGGTACATAGGGAAATGTAGTTGCCTGTACTCCCCCTTCCCCCTATTTTGTTAAGAAGGGTTTAGATCACCTGGTATACACACATTCGAACTGTGAAACATCATTCGAAACGGTCCACGAAGCTTCAATTGAAGGTAATAGTGTGAAATAGGGAAACGTTTTTTTGGGATAATGTGAATTTGATGATAAATTTCCATCTCGAAGAGTCATTTATTTCGAAAATGTGTGACTATACGGTTAAGAGCAATATGGCAAGTGGCCACCAAACTTCTAGTCCATGTTTCTTTTTGTTATCGAAGAGCGTAGAAACGGAGGCCAAAATGCTAATGGCGTCGTTCTTCTCAAACTTTAGTGAAGAAATAAAAAAAAATGAATGTAATTTATTGGTGTCCAAGGCAACTGAGGCCATTTCAATTACGTGAGATTCATTCCCATTCAAAAAACAAGCTACACACACACACGCTCTCTCTCTCTGTCTACCTGTTTCCGTGTTTTCCATGCTGACCGTTGTCCACGTATGTGTGTACGCGCCCAAAATTGAGGAAGCCACTTTTCAGAATTTTATTGAATGCTTGCCAAAAAATGTGTTTTGAAGGCAAAAATGCCAAAACACTCTCGCTTTAACGATGCTATTGTTTTTTTTTATTTTATTTTTTTTGGACTGTAAATGAGGTTGTGAGGTTGCAAGACATCATCAAGGCTTGGATGTAACCTTGACGAAACTGCACATTAAATACGTAGAGCGTATCAGCTCCATGTAGGACGCATTCCAAAAATGTTTTGGGACAAAAACTCTGTTATCTGAATCGGACTGTGATTCAGGAACATATGAAGTTCTCTTGTTGAGTTTTTAGCTGATTTTTACGGAAATTTCGCCTCCGGCATTTCGCCCTCGACGTTTCATCCCCGGCATTTGGCCCCTGGCACGTTTCGTTAACCGTACATTTCGCCATCTGAAAATTCGCCCCTGAAATTTTGCCTGCCCTGACCGTGTGAGCGACCAAGTGTGTGACCATATGAATTACCAAGTGAGTGAGTGACCGTATGTGTGAGCAACTTGATTGACCGTAAGAGTGAACAAGTGAGTGGGACATTTCAGCGTCGACATTTCGCCCCTTGTATAAATATAAAGAGTAGGCTGAGAAAAAATGTGAATAATACATATAACATTTTTAATGCAGTGAAATCACGATATAACGATATTTTATCGATTATATACGATATAACGATATTTTATCGATTATATACGATATAACGATATTTTATCGATTATATACGATATAACGATATTTTATCGATTATATACGATATAACGAAATCATACGGTCACTCACTCATACAATCACTTACATGGTCAACCACCCTTTCACTTGGCTACTCATATGGTCACTCATACGGCCATTCACTTGACCAGTCATACGGTGATTGATACAGTAAGTGATCAATCACTTGATTATCCGTGCGGTCACTCGCACACTCACTCGGTCACTCACACGACCGGTTCAGGCAAAATATCAGGGCGAAATTTTCTGGGTTGCTATGCACTGGGGGCGAGATGTCGGAGGGGAAAGTTCTGGATCTCGGTTTAACTATGCTTCAACCCTCAGAGTGCTCCTGTCATCCACATTTCATTTTTCATTTCATTCCGTGCACCGCCCAGGCTCTATCGACCATTGTCAATTTTAGCCATTGCCCGGATGAGGGGCTGGGCGGTGTCGGGTGCTTTATTATGCATATAAAATATAAAATACATGAACATTGAATATAAAAACACATTATTAAAAAAAAAAAAAAATGTATATACAGATTTAAATATTTCTATTATACAATTTATTCCGATGAGCTGTTCTGATGTCCTTTCCAGCTTTATTGAGCCCGAGCCCCCTGTTCCTCTCTGTGGCCAAGCGCCAGGTCCTGGACCCATGTCTTCCCTCGTTGGCTTGTTGGCTAGTGTGAGCCCTTCGTGTCACATTGGTCCAACCAGGTGCCAGGTCCTTCAGCATGAGGGGAGGGGGTTGTTCGATTATTCAAAAGCTCCTCAGCTTTTGGTTGGGTGCTTCACAGTTTAAACACTGATTATTGGGACTTTGTTTCTTGATTACTCTTTCACTGGATCATTCTATTTGAAGTCAGAGTCAGAGTCTTCCCATATTTCGACCGCTTCTTCTCTCTCCGATTGCTCTCCCTCTGTGTCGTATTCTTCGTCTTCTAATTCTTCTATTTCCTGGGAGAGTACCCTATCGACGCTGTCTTCGGCTTCTGCCCTTGCTCTCAGTCTTTCGCTCCTCCTCAGTTGTTGCGTTTCATGTGGAGTCTGGATGGTCTCATCCCTCTTGGTGTGGAGATATTCCTGGTTGGCCTCTAGGAATTTAACCAGGTCCTTGATGGTTTCCATTGCTTTTCCATCTCTCTCCATCCTTTTGAACCATTCATGCTCCAACTGAGGGAGCGGCTTAACCAGGTGGAAATCTGAGGTCTTTTCGCACTCTGTTGCGTAATGCAATGGGCTTCCGACTCCTCCACACAGGCACTTGTCATTGTTTGAGATCCCGAAGCGGAGGAAGTGGGTGGGGAACGGCCCGTGGCCCGAGAAGAATATCGTCTTCTCTCTGCTCCAAGATCTCTCTCTCCACTGTATTTTGGGCAGGACCCTATGGATTAACTTCCCATGTGTGGCGGGGTGGTCCCAGAATTTCTGCCACTCTCCAAGGATGTGAATCTTTATTATCCTTTTTGCAGTCGCTGCTGGAATCTTCTTTTCCAGGAGGATCGTACGGCTCAAGGTTGCTGCCTTGGCCAATCGGTCCGCCTCCTCGTTCCCTTTTTCTCCGACATGGCCACGAACCCAGTTCAATTGGATGTTTGGATTTTTTAATAGAGCCCTGCGGACGGTCCTGGCGTCCTCGTGTCTCGTGAGGGGGTCTCTTATGGCTTCCAGGCTGGATCGGCTGTCTGTGTATACTTTGGACTGGGTCGTTGTGTTTTCCAAGCTGCTTACCGCTTCTCTTAGAGCGAAGAGCTCCGCCTGGAAAATCGTGCACCCTGTCAATATCCTCTGCTTCCACTTCTGGGTTACTACGTCATCCTCGTATCTCACGAAGGCAGCACCCGTTCCATCCTGGGTTTTAGAACCGTCTGTGAATATGGTGGTTCCTTCGTATGAGATAGGGCCCGTTTCTTCCAGGGTGATGATCTGGCTCTCCTGGATGTTGGTGGCGGGGTGCATATCCCAGCCTATCCTTGTCTGCTCTAGCTCACTCCACTGGTATTGGGCCTCCCCCAGACTAATGTTCCTCTTGGGTCTTGTCACCATGGCTGCTTTGGCGACATACTCCGTCTGAAGACTCAGTGGGGGAACTCCTGCGATGGCCTGCATGGCTGCTTTTGACGTCTTGTGGTAGGCTCTTGTGAGAAGGTGCAGGAAACCTCCCTGCAGGCTGTCCAGCTGCCTCTTGAGCTTCTCTGATGGGTCCTGGTACCACGCAGCAGCTCCGTATGTTATTATCTTGATAGCCACCTGGTCGTACAATATCCTTCTGAGCTTCTGCGTTAGTCCCCATCTTGGGCCTGCCATGCTCGCCAATGTTTGAAGGTTAGCGTTCGCCTTGGCTCCCCGGGTTTTTACGTGTGATATCCAGTCCAGGTCTTTGTCCAGAGTGACCCCAAGATATTTCATCGTCTTCTTCCATGGGATCCTGGTTCCCTTCATCCTTATCTTGGGTCTCTTGATTCTTGAACTGTACCACAGGTAAGAACTTTTTTCGATTGCCGGCTCCAGATCGTTGTTGTGTAGCCAATTGGCCATCTGATCCAGAGTCCTGGTGACCTTTCCTTCCATCTCTTTCCATTTCTCTGTGGCCATGACTATGAGTATGTCGTCCGCAAAGGCCTGGACTCGTACTCCCTCTTCCCAGGACTGTTTAAGTAGGCCGTCCACCGTGACGTTCCACATAAGGGGGCCCGAGCACGAGCCCTGCGGACTACCTCTCGTTTGGTCATGTTCCACGAGCTCACCTCCCAGCTCCATGCCCACTTTCCTGTCTTTCAGGAGATGCATCAAAGTCTGTGTTAGATCTTGTGGTGCGGGAATCTGGGCAAAGATCTTTCTCAAGTTGGTGTACCGAAGTGCATCGAATGCGCCCTTGATGTCGATGGACACCAGCGCCACGTGCTTTCCTTGTGTCCTGGCTTCCTTGATGTTGTCGACAACGTCACAGAGTGCTTCGTCCGCCGATCTTCCCATTCTATAACCATATTGATTCTGGTGCAAGTATTGGTGTCTCTCCAAATGGTACATCACCCTCTGGACTAGGATCATTTCCAGAATCTTTCCGGCGTGTGGGAGCAGGGTGATTGGACGATACGACTTTATGTCGTCCACTGGCTTTCCTTGCTTGCTTCGATTGCATTGTGTGATAACAAATGTTATCAAGATCATTACTGAAAATCGATGTTATCGGGATTATTCCCGTAAAACGAATATTATTGGGATCACTGTTGAAGACCAAAGATATCATGACAAAGTAAATATTTCTGCAATTCATGCTTCGGGCTTGTGGTGGGAGCTCATTATTGGGCTTCAAAATGGTCGAAGAGTCACATTTAAAAAATATTATTTAATAGTTTAGCCACATCTGAAAAAATTTCCAACGCTGAAATGAATATACTGTTAAATTTTAGGGTTTCAAGGTTTTAATCTGTACAGGTAGATTCGGAAAAACATCACCAAACTGGAAGGGCAATTCGGGAATACGATAGCAATCCAAAATCACGCAGGAACATAGGTGTGCAAACGCCATCTGGAACCGTTACAGGGGGTTGTGTGTTGCGTCACAAACTTTGAAACTAATCCCGAACTCAGCAAGCATGAAGTAGCTATTCTGAGGATATAAACACGTTATGGGCCACACACATACCGACGTGCACTGATTCGATAGAAATTCCGCATAGACCGCATGCTTGCTACTAATAATTAACCGTACATTCACCTCGTACACATTCCTCCGCGGAATTTCTAACAAATAAGTACATGCCGGAATGTGTGTTTTGAGTGTATGTGTGGCCCATAACGTATTTATGATCTCAGAATTGCGACTTCATGCTTGCTGAGTTCGGGATTGCTTTAAAAGTGTGTGACGCATCATCATCAACCGTTGGTGTCGCAAGAGGGAAGATCTTAGGTAATTTCTCCCATCGTTCTGACACAAAGTAGTACAACACGAACTATGCAAATACAATTAGTACAATACGAACTATTGAAAATGCAGATGTGAAGAAGTATCATTCTGTGATTTCCTACAAATTTTGCAACAGTGTTGAAAACGTGCAAAAGTCCAGTGTGTGGCGCAACAACTCCCTGTAGCTGTTCCAGATAGCGTTTGCTCACCTATGTTCCTTTGTGATTTTGTAATGTTAGCGTATGCCTGAATCGGACTTTCAGTTTGGTGATGTTTTTCTGAATCACTCTTCATACATCATAAAATTGATTTTCCTGTGCATGTGTGTGTATGTTCTCTATACAAATCTACAACTTTATATCGATTTCCGCCAAATTTCGCAGTTATATCAAACAGGACCCGACTTGAACGATAGGTTATGTTAAGATCATCAGAGCAGGGCAAATGCCCGGAAGCGTAATTCCATACCGTACATAGGATTTTTAACATGGGATGCGCCTCATTGGCTAAGATCACTATTACGTCACTAAATCGTCACACCCGATCGTGACTTCGGAACTCGATGTAATGCGCATGCGCGACATATTTATTGGCGCGCGTTTTTCCGGCGACTGTTGGTTGGCGCCAATATACTTCCTGGCAACGTTTACTAATACATATACCTAATTTTAGCTGCAATCGGCGTGTGCCAGTCGGTGTAATGGTTAGAGTACAGGGTTAGTGTATCGAAGGTTGTGGGTTCGAATTGCAATGTAAACCCACTCGAATTCTTTTTTTAATAGTGTTACCCGCGGTCTGTTTTTGGAATATCTTGTTTCAATTTACAAGTTTTGCCATATTTCCGGTTATGGTGACAACATAGTTGATAGTTTCAGTCCGGGGGCAGGGGCCCTCTGTAAAGGCCGGAGGAGCGAAGCGACGTCCGAGCCCGAACGAAGTTCGGCCTACATTTATTAATAAAGTAGTCGGAAGCATGTTTTTTTGAGTTGTGATATTATATTGTATATCATTATTATGATAATCATATTATGTTGCTATAAAATTTTATATCTTTGCAATATTTCGTGATCTTTAAGGAATCCTGGTGTTTGGCGATAAGTTGCCAAACGTAACAGCCATAGCTCCGAATCGGTAATGTTCGGCTCTTCGGCTAGTACGTCACGAGAAAGTTTCGGAGTTAGAATTTCCCTCGATCTTAAATGACGTCATTGTGATCTTCGCCAATGAGCGTATCCCAGGTTAAAACCTGTGTACATAATGGAATTGTGCTGCCCGGAATGGGTAAAAAACCGTCGGGCAACAATAGTTCGTAGGCCCCAATAATTACTTTCTGAATGCTTACCTTGGTCAGCGTGGTCTCTAAACAATGCCTTTGACATATTTAATTATTTATGATGTTTGTTTGTTTGTCACTTTATCGATGCACCCATAACATAGAGGAAAATCCCAGTCGTAACCGTGCATTGTAGTATATTCCTTGAGCACACGCGGTGAAAGGCTACAATGGCATCGTGTTTTGCCAACATGCACAACATTTCCAAACAAACATGAATTTTACATCAAAAAGAAACTCCGAAAAAGCGTCGCAAGAAATCGTAAAAGTAACAAAAAAAGGTTCTTCGTTTTTTGTATATTCTTATGCATCTCTACAGTATTATTATTATTTTTATGTGTCTTCTTTTGATGGGAGTTCCATGTTTAGAGGGAAAAAATAATAATAATAACATGTGCATGGAGATGCTGTTGAGAAAGAGCTGAAGGAATTGATCCGAGATTAAACTTTTCTCGTTTCTTGTCACTGATGCAGAGAAGTCTGTCTCGCAGCGAATAGAAGGTCCATAAATAGAAATGCCGCATCTCATCCTTTTTTTCCTGTTTTCTCCGTCTCATGCGAAAATACTCCAAAAACAGTCGGAGTCTCGTGCATCTTAAACATTTTCGCGCAGCACCGGTTATTTCGGTCACACTAGAACCTCTCGATAATGGATACCCACGGGCCCAAAATTTTTGTCTGCTAACGGGGAGTGTCCGCTAATAGGGAGGTACGATATACAGTGGAACCTCGTTTATACGTTTTTCTTTACATTTATACGACGTTTTTCTTCGTTGCAATTGGTCCCTATACAGTTCCATGTTAAAATGTATATGTCACTGCGTGTAAAAGGGATACACACAGGTTATTGTGCATAATCATCAATCGTCTCGATAAAGAAAATTTGATTAAATTTCACTACATTCATCATTTTTACTGGCGATTCCCAAATGAAGTTGGAAAGTCTGATAAATATGGAAAAATTTATATATAAAACCTTTCTTCTTTTCATTAACTAGGCCATGGGTTTCCAACTGCTGTTCCGTAAAGGATTTTGTTTTTGGGTTCCGCGTGGCCAATCAGCACGGAATCCTTAAAAATTCCTAAAATTTTACGAAAACTACGGAAATTTCAGGGTTAATTACTGCATCGAATTGTGGCATTTTCGCGATAAATCACTAAACATTCGTCATTGAAAATTGTCCGTAAAAAAAAAGGGGGAGGTGACCGTATAGGGGGAGTTTCTGTTGAGATAGTGGTATTAATAATAATTGAAATGGTTCTTTATTTGAATATGAATAAATTGTAACAACATATGCGATACATTTAAGTCATGAAATGAAAAATAATTCGTGCATAGTCGTGCAATTAAACTTACAAAAGGAATATTATGCGAAGATTTCATTTTCTGAATTTACATGTTTTGAGACAATGATCAATCGTATTTTGGTGCGTGTGTTGCTGACTATTTCAAGGCCTTCAAAATGCATTTTAAGCGGAGAGACTACATCTAATGACTTTCCGTCTTTGTGTTTACAGGAACATGTATTTAATCAATTCTCATTGAATTCATTTGCAAGAGCACAAACTCTAATTTCACGTTTTTCACTGTATTCCATGACATGATTTTTTTCCTCTTAGCGGTGCTTTTATATCAGAGCTAGCCATATCAAACAGCGGGTATAATACAGGGTGATTCAGAAAAGATGTGAAAAACTTCAAAAGGTGATAGTACACACCAATACAAACAGTTGTCGTTAAAGAATGCATGGTCTCTAACATGAAACGCAAACGTGCCAGCGTATTTCGAAACGGCCGCACCGCAAACGTTAAAACGGCGTTCCTGTTGAAATTTATCGGGAGAAAAAGAACAACATGCATGCAAATGTAACCTAGGGAAGAAGAAAACAGTATTCAAATCTGCGTCACAGTAAATAAAAGCGCTGACGCCAGCCCTGTGAAGTTATTCCAGCCCCGTTTCGCACAGCTGCCGATGCAAGCGGGCAAATGTTTTCGGATAGGGCAACCGCCTGTGGGAAAAACGCTCACCGTACATTTGTGATGCTTCTGTAGTACTTTTTGTATCGTTTTAAAGTACCGTTTGCAGCTCCGAAAATGGAATGAAATGTCTGCTTTTTCAGTATTACCAAAGTGCGCCATTATAGCGTACGTTAAAACTGTTAGAACGGTTGCACGCTGGAATAACTTCACAGGGCTGGCGTCCACGCCTTTTATTCATTGTGACGCAGATTTGCATACGGTTTTTTCTTCGTACCCAGGTTACATTTGCATGCATGGTGTTCTTTTTTTCCAGATAAATTTCAACAGGAATGCCGTTTTAATGTTTGCGAGCGGCCGTTTCGAAACGCGTTTGCGTTTCATGTTGGACCATCATTCTTTGATGAGTATTGTTTGTTTCGGCGTGCATCATCTTTTGAAGTTTTTCTCATATTTTCTGAATCACCCTGTATATGAACACAACCAGCAGGACACGCGATTCTAAACGGGAAGTCGCCAAACATTAGCAAACTTCAAGCCAAAATTTCATTCAAAAGTAGCCACATATATAAAAAAAGGGAATTAAATGTTAAATTTTGTGCTGCCATCTAGTGTTCATAATTCGAACCAAAATTGCAACTATTACTGTACGTATACGGGTTTTAGTAATGATGAAAATAATGTCCGCGACCATATCCGAGGACGGCCGTTAAACAGGGGTTCGAAATACATTATTTAAATAGGCTTTCCGTCGGGGGAATTTTTATTTGGCCGTAAAACAGGGATAACTGTTAAAAGGGATTTTACTGTAGTTGCATCTAGATGCGCATAAGCGAAAAAGAAAGAGAGGGGAATAAAAGATGAATTCATTACAAATTTAGAAATGGGATTAAAAATTCAATTTTTCCTTTTTAATTTCAAGAATTAACATATTTCAAAAGTATTCGAAAAACGTCGAAACGACCACGAAACTGCAAGTATCCGAATCGAAATGAAGAAAAGGTAAATGCCAGGCTTTTTAATGGCGGCAATGAATGGTCCATTTTTATTCGATTCCATTCCCTGGGTTTCGATTTCCTCACTGAAGGTTCTTCGCCTCACAAATTCGTTTCTAAAAGGATTTTCCCTCAGAATTTAATTAAAACTCGATCACTTTTTTTCTTTTCCGACCACTGAATCCATTCCCGTCAAAACGAATGAATACGGACAGAGGATATCATATAGAAATAAATTGAATCCTTTGCTTGTGTGTGTGGGTGAGAATCTGTATTAGGAAGTCGATTCTCGCTGTCGGAAAATGGCTGAATTCGTCGCGGTGAGGAGCGCTTTGCTCTTAAGAAGGTGGAAGGTGATCTCTCACAATTAAATTTAAAAGGGTTTGCGGTAATCCTGAATGTCACAGAATTTTTTTATATACAGGGTGTAAAGCATGGGTGTTCGATATTTAGGAGAGTGCGGGGCCCCTTCATTGGTATTGGAAACTTGTCGCGGGCCACTTAAGTGATCTTTAAATGTGCCACGGATTGCTTAAGCGATCGTCGAATGTGCCATGGATTACTCAAGTGATCTTCGAATGTGCCATGGATTGCTTAAGTGATCTAGAAAAGTGCAGCGGGCCGCTCAAGCGCTCAGGAATTCTGCCACTGGTCAGTGACACTCAAGTGATCTTTAAATATACCGCACGTCACTTAAGTGATCTTCGAATGTGCCATGGATTGCTTAAGTGATCTAGAAAGCAGCGCGCCGCTCAAGCACTCTGGAATTTTGCCACCGGTCACTCAAGTGATCTCTAAATATATCTCACGTCACTTAAGTGATCTTTAAATGTGCCACGCGGATTGCTTAAGTGATCTTTGAATGTGCTACGGATTGCTTAATTGATCTAGAAAGGTGCAGCGGACCGCTCAAGCGCTCTGGAATTCTGCCACCGGTCACTCAAGTGATCTCTAAATATACCGCACGTCACTTAAGTGATCTGAGAATGGGCCGCTGGACACTTAAGTCGTGTAAAATGTGCTATGGGCTGCTTGAGTGATCTGGAACTGTGCCGCGGGTAATTTGAGTGATGTGGAACTGCGACGTTTGTTGGTTAAGCGCTCTGTAAACGTGTTGCGGGTCTCTCAAATTGTCTGTAAGCGTGGCGCCGGTCAATTAAAGTAATCTGAAACTGCGCCGTGGGTCTGTCTTCTGGAAGTGCACCGCGGGGTCCCTTTAGTGATCTGTAAATGAACTGCCGGTAACTCGAGTGATCTAGAACTGCACTGCGGGCCGCTCCCCAGGGAATCTGTAAACGTGCCACTCGGTTCATTTTTACAATATCAATCTTTAGTGTCCCGCGAACCATGGGTTGAGCATGTATGGTGTGAAGTCCTTATAGAGCCCTTCATCTTTTGAACCGTTGGTTGTAGAAGTATCCAAACAATGCACTCATTTTAGATATTTATTTCACAAGGCGGGTCGAATATACGTGCCAAAATACAGAATTTACGTTTTTTTTATTCGGAGTCCCCGTCTTCTAATTTTCAATTAGAAAGTTTTTGTAATCTTTTCTGATCCCGAAAAAAAAACGTTTCTAACGGCAACTTTTGCCGAGACATGGCGCTTCGAAATTTCAGAGGCTGTTAAACAGTCTCCACTATGAGAAGGCATAATAATAACTGACGAAGGGTAGATGGCAGCACTTCTTGAACACGTATTCACGTAAGTCTATTCACACATATAGACTGTACATATAAGCCCCGTTCACACATGTTCAAATATTGTGGTAGTATTGGGAGTGCCAGCACCCGCCTGACGACCTTTTTTCCCTTCGTAAGGAAAGAAATGAAGAGCAGTCATTCATGAAAATTCTTGAAGCGGGGTTTTTTAAACCAGCACCTCCTAGAGATAGAAGGTCTCTGCACTCTGCTTGTGACGTCAATAAGTAGTCCATTTTCCCTCAGAATATTCAGGGGAAAAAAATTCCCCTGCTCGTGCCAGTATCATCGTTATGAGAAAAAGAAATGATCGGGCTCAGAATTGGCGATTTTTATGTCCCCACATCCAATCACTATGCGGTATTCGTGAGCCAAGCAGGAAGATTCAACGCCAAAGTAGGAAGAAACGAAATAGGACGCTGTGTTTCAAAATGTCGCAAACTTGCTAGGTAGTCTGAATGACGTTTACGGCAAACAGTGCAGAGGACCTTCTATCTCTGGGGGTGCTGTTTAAACCCGCTTTTTTCTATTTCCTATGTAAACGGGGCTGCTATAGATTTGATTACAGACATCAATTTTTATGTTCACGCTGTTAATCAATATCCTCAATGATCCTTACGGATTAAACAAACTCTGATCATCACCGTTATCACATATTCTCATATCCATGGAAAGGCGCGTTCGAAAAACAGAAAACGATTCCTAGTTGCGGATTCCGCCCACGAAGTAAATAAGTACTTTGCGGAAAACTGAGACACACACACGCGGGCCTTGATCCGAGAAATCTTTTCCGGTATCATCATCAGTGGCCCGTGATAAAATACGACACCGCGTCTCCCCTCAGACCACGGAAACCATCAATATTTTCTCGCCTTTGATTTGACCCTTTTTTTTGTCTCTGCTTCCTCTCACCAGAATAACAACGAATCCACATAGCAAAAACACATGAAGAGTTTTCTCCACGCATATTATGGTCTAGGACGTGTAGGTGAGTCATTATTGATGTCTTCTTCATTTTGTTTCTCCTTTCCAGAACATCGATCGAACCATAATTGAACGTTTATTTTGGAAATGAGAAATTTTGTCCAACGAAAACATAATATTCATAATGATCAATTTATGATGAATTGTGGGAATTATGGTATCCACACAGAAATCTCATGAGAGCACTATTTTCCAACAAGTACTTTTATTTACTTTTAATCAATCATGGAATTGCACATTTCCTTTTTTTTACTTTGTTTTCTCTCCAAGGCCTGCCTTTATTTCTTATCTTGGGCGAAAGCCTTCCGAAAGTCCATATACAGGGTGTTTATAATTGAAGTTCCAATGTGAAATGACCATAAAAGGAAAACTGCTGGACAAAATGCTATCGAATTTGGCAATAGTTTACAGGAGGTCATGGGATTAAGGTATTCGACTACCTTTCTTGTCACTTTTCTTTAAAATGATTCTGGAGTGAACTTTAAATACATTTTTTGATAGAAAGTGTCTCGGAATGGTCAAAACTGTGACAAATTCTGGTCTATCTATTATATTTTCTATGAAAAAGTTTTTATGTCAAATTTTAGACAAAATTCATGTGATATTCGAAACACGATTGCAAAAAAATTTATTAATGAAATGCTTTGTGATTTTCACAGTGCATTTAGCTAGTAGTAATGTTGCTGGTTGTGAACCAAAATTTAAAGGATTGCATGATTTGTTCATAAGTTACACCAAAATATGTTTGAAAACGTGTGAATTTTTTGAACAATTTGGCGGAATTGAAAAATGCGATACACCGACATGTCTCTAACATTCCTCCCGATATGCTAGGAGCTGCTGTTGAGGACGTAGTCTCATGTACAGCGTCGCGTTTTCTATAAATTTTGTAAAAATTGGTTGAAGACTCCGCATGCTATAAGCAAAAACCATGCGATGAAAAAAAATTGGAATTTTTACATAAAACCTCTATATTTTCTTGAATATACGTGCTATTCTCACAAAAATGCAAAAAAGTATTGCACCCATTACGCCAGTACAATAGTTTTCTCAAGTTGCAAGTTATTTGCAGCTTTTACTGATACATGGTGGATCAAAAACATTTTTTTTTTCTTGTTTAATTTTTTGTTGGCCCCCTTAAATACACTCGTGATCAAATTTTCACTGGAAATGGTGAGCACTGTGGAACCTCCCTTAACGAAAACTACCCGTTAACGGACACTTTTCTGATCCCCAGTCCCGTGAAATAGGGCTTTAATGTATTTCAATCCTCGTAAGTGGACACTCTCGATAGCGGACAGTAAAATCAACCAAACTAATTTGTGAATTGTTGGATATGATAAATGTAGAATTTATCATATTCAACGGTGGTTACGTATAATCCCAATTAATTGCTATTAAGTAAACATAACTATGGTCCAGGATGCCGATTCCAAATGGTAATGTTGGTTTTGTTCTCACATGTTGATACGCGTGGAAAAGAAAACATTACAAGACTGCTAATGTTGTTATGATTGATTGATTGATGACCGCTCACGCCCAGAGCTGTTGTACAAGACAACTTCCTCTCTTCACCTCCCGGGAGGCTGGGTAATGCCACAGAGAGCATTTTCTGTTTATTCAACAAATGAAACAATTATATACTATATACATTCAATGGAAACAATCCATCAGAAAATATTGAGCACGATACAGTGGGGATTAACGAAGAGAAAAATGAAATAATAATAAAATATATAAATACCAAAGAAAAACGATTAAACACACGCTTATTTACACTGATTAGCTATGAACTATTACATACATTCTATAGAAACAATCAATCAATGTGTTTTTATCTCTTGTATTTCCACTTCTTTTAATTGAATTTAATTTTTGTTGCCAAATATGTGTAGTGCACGTATCATATACGGGCAAAAATAATTAGCTGGTTTAGTGAAAAGAAGAAAAAAGGTTATAAATTTTTCTATATTTATCAGAAATTTCCAAATTTATTTAGGAATTATGCATAATCACCGGGAAAAGTGATAGATGTAGTGAAATTTAACCAAACTTCCTTTATCGAGACGACTGATGATTATGCATAACCACTGGTGCATCATTTTCACGCAACGTAACATATAAGGACCAACCGCTGCATATCGTACAACCCCAGTAGCGGACAAAAGTTTTGGTCCCATGGGTATCCGTTATCGGGAGGTTCTAGTGTACCAATATGAGGTATATATATATGACCGAAATTTCAGAATGATTCGCCCAGTAATTTTATAGACATTTGAGAATATGTCTAAACTCCCCCCCAAAAAAACACAGACTTTTGGAAATTTGGGATTACTCAATGTTCGAAAAAAAGAGGAAAAAAAAGCCTTTCCATTTGACATTTCCAATTGATTTTAACACAAAATATTTGGCGCCCACAATCGCATCGCGGAAAAAAAAGCCAAGCAACGATTAGCACATTTTGGTTCACTTAATTCAACTTTTCAGTCAAAATTTCAGACAATTTTTTCTTCTAATATACGGCCTTAATTTAATATAATAATTTATTTAAAGTGCTAATGCGGTGTTGAGAAATACGCATGTGCTTGTAAATTATGTTTTATTTTGCTTAAAAATGCACCATTTTCCAAGCCGGTACGGATATAGCGACGTTCGCGTGCAACGAACAAATTCGCTCATTTTTTTCCACTTCGTTATAAGCGGGTCTGCATGCATAACATTTTACACATGCTAGTTTTGGTATTTGCAGCAAAACTTCGTTAAAACGAACTTCAAGAGACCGATAATCGGACTCGTTCATCAAGGTAGATACTACACATCTCCGATCTAATAATGAATATTCAATCGGAGGGAACCAGATCTGCTCGTTATATCTGGAGGGTTCGTTATATAGAGACAGAATATTATTCATAATATTTAAACATATTGTTAGTACATCTAAAAATATACACTTAGAATGGCTATTTTAACTCTCGTAAGTGTTTTATTATTGTAATTATTGGATATTATAGAACAAGAGGTGGCCAACGTCTAACTGTTTACGTGCCAACATAATGGTTAGCTGCAGCGTCGCGGGCCACGCTAGGAGCAAGAATCCGGTGTATAAGCCGCACCAGTAAAATTGCCCAGAAAACTCTTATGTTTCTGTCCGCCATAAGTAATATGGTGAAAAACAGGTGCAATTTAATCATTGGAATTTTACCCCCTGGGCTCCTCTTCTTCATAAACGGCACACATCAATTTTTCTTTTCTGGTTCCCAGCTAGTTGCTGGTTCCGAGCTGCAATGCATCAAACACTACTGTTCCTTTTGCAAATCACAGTCCATTCAATTCAATTTCTAGTTTGAATTTTACAGACGAGGCATTTTCCTACATTTTCCTGCAATTATTTTTATCCCTTACTCATAATTTTTCAACCGGTGGGAGTCACGCAGTCCGAAATAGACGCTTAAGCAAATCGATTTACGCACCAGTCGACTTCGAGAGGAGTTCTAGCATTAGGATGGAAGCTTGCCAAAAGCCGTCGTTGTAGATAGCATTCACTATCCGGAATGGGTAAACCCGTGATGGTACCAAGATAAAATGAACTAGCTTTGAATGGACCAAGACGGACTACCTGTAGACGTGAAAAGATAGCACACACGCACACCATTACTTATTAGTGCTCCTGTATGTCCACGAGATAATATGGAACCAGATTTGAAATACATGCATTCTCGCTACTTGAGTTATCATCTTGGGAAAAAATATCAGTATTTTGGTTTGAGGAAAGTGTTAGTCTGCTTCAATGTGGAATGCTATCAACTTGTCACGCTTATTCAGAGATGACTGCTTCGCTGTTTCCAAAAACACAAAAAACAAACACAAAATTACATGAAAAATAAAAGTTAAAATTTCTGTCTATAGAGGCACCACTGCATGCCAGTCCGGCCGAAGTGATTGGACATGAACCTTTTGTCAAGCTTTTCTGTGTCTGAAACATTCGTAAAGCTTCAGCCGGTGACTTGTGGCTTCGGCAAGCAGAATGTAAACCTGATGCAAGCACCTGTAACAGGCAAATTCAGACACCAGCTGTTGACCTTACACACCCTGCATTTCACAGGACACTGATTTGCATATTTAGAGGGATTTGCTTTCGTGCTGCGCTCTCTGTTGAAAGAGAAGTGTATCAAAAGAAAAACCATCATGAGCATAATTCTTTCGCTAACACCATTCAAACGGGATCAAATTCGGAAATTTCACCTCCGAACATTTCGTCTGTCCCGACTATATGTGTGACCAAGTGAGTGACCATATGAGTGGGTGAGTGACCCTGTCAGTTAACAATTGAGTGGAGTAATGAAGTGAATAATAACCATGTGAGTGATAAAGTGAGTGACCGTATGAGTAGCCAAGTGAGTGATTGACCGTATGAGTAGCCAAGTGAGTGATTGACCGTATGAGTAGCCAAGTGAGTGGATGATTGAGCGAATGAGTCATCAAGTGAGTGACCATATGAATGTATGTATATTAATTAAATTCTCTTCCGTGAGAATAGCTTTTTCGCAAACAGCATCCAAATACACCAATTCTTTCGATTTTTACAATTTTTAAAATATTTAAGAATTTATGGGACACCCTGTACATTGCAGTGTACTCATTATAGTTATACAAGGGCCGAAACACGTCGAAGGTGGAATGTCAGACTCACTCGATCACTCATACGGTCGCTCACCCACTCACTTGGTCAGTCTTACGGTCATTCACTCACACTGCCACTCAGCCACTCATTCCGTCACTCAAAATGGTCAGGGCAGGCGGAATGTAACGGGGGTGAAATTCCCGTATATATACCCCTTCAAATATACCCAATTCCTTCAATTTTCACAGAGTTTTTAAAGCATTTACGAATTTATGGGACACGCGGTAGTGTTTGTGTGTAACACTAATATAAAAATCATTATGCAATTAAATCTTCAGAGAACACGACAGCTATTTCAAACTATCAGCCCCATAAACTCCTCTACATTACGCGTTGGCCATTACGGATTCAGCTGCTTTCTTAAAGTATTTACGATAGTCACGGCATCGTTACCTCTCCTTGGTAGGAAAAAATAAGTAAAATAAAAATGTCTTAACGGCCAAAGGGAAGTAGGTACTTGTCGCGAGCCCGGTACCAAAACGGCCATCAGGGGATACCAAACGGAATGGAGAGAGACGTACTAACATTATTTTTTATTCTCTTTCATTACCACTTAGAGATTTATGACCATTTTTTCCCCCATCTTGGAAGAGAGGAGTTCGTGTCGAGGTAAATATCTGAGAAATCTCGGAAGAAAACTCTTTTTCTGACTCAAAGAACTGACTCAAAGAAATATGGATTTAGTACTTTCTGAGAACTTGAGTTAATCCTCGGTTTTAATTACGATTTTTTTTTCTTTTCCTGTAGAAGTGTCCCGATGCTTGATCATCTTTCAAAGAGAGATTAATATTTGCTGATTAAAAGTATAAGTTGCTTTTTTTTATAGATATTTTATCACATTTCTATGGCGTGAAACGGTAAATTGTCGATTGAAACTTTATAGTAATTCTGAAATTATTTTTTTTCAGTAATTCTAAATTTTCAACAATTTTGTAATTATTTCTTTCATTACTTTCGAGTTTTCATCAATTTGTTCTGGAATTATTCCATTCATTTAATCTAGAAAATTATTTTTTTTCATTTATTCTGAAAAATTACTTCTTTCACTTATTATAGACAATTATCTCTTCAGTTTATTCTAGAAAGTTATCTCTCTTTCATTTATTCTAGGAAATTATTTCCTTCATTTATTCTAAAAAATTACTTCTTTTATATATTATAGACAATTATCTTTTCAATTTGTTCTAGAAAGTTATCTCTTTCATTCATTATAGAAAATTATTTCTTCAGTTTATTGAAGAAAATATTATTATATTAATAAATATATTTATTATTATTATATATTAAAAAATATTATTATATATCATTTATTGTGCCCTATAATAAATGAAAGTTATTACTTTCATTTATTATAGAAAATTGTTCCTTTCATTTATTCTAGAAAATAATTTCTTTCATTCATTATAGAAAATTACTACTTTCGTTTATTCCAGAAAATTATCTCTTTCATTTATTATAAAAAATTACTTCTTTCATTTATTATAGAAAATTATTTCTTCCATTTATTATAAAAAGTTGTTTCTTTCATTTACTCTAAGAAATTATTTCTTTCATTCATTCTAGAAAATAATTTCTTTCATTCATTATAGAAAATTTTCTTCTTTCATTTATTCTAGAAAATAATTTCTTTCATTCATTATAGAAAATTACTACTTTCATTTATTCTAGAAAATTACTACTTTCATTTATTCTAGAAAATAATTTATTTCATTCATTCTAGAAAATTACTACTTTCATTTATTCTAGAAAATAATTTCTTTCATTCATTATAGAAAATTACTACTTTCATTCATTATAGAAAATTACTACTTTCATTTATTCCAGAAAATTATCTCTTTCATTTATTATCAAAAATTACTTCTTTCATTTATTATAGAAAATTATTTCTTCCATTTATTATAAAAAGTTGTTTCTTTCATTTACTCTAAGAAATTATTTCTTTCATTCATTCTAGAAAATTACTTCTTTCATTTATTCTAGAATCATTTCTTTCATCGATTCCGAAATGATCTCTTCCATTAATTCCGAAAATATTTCTTTCATTAATTCCAGAATTGATCGTTTTTCAATGTTTTCAACCATTTTCTGAAAATGACCGGTGGGGCCACGACAAAAAGCACCGAAGGCCAAATAAGGCATTCAAGATCCATGACCTATGGAATATAATGCTGAATTATCGTCTAAAATTTTATTAGGTTTCTATGAAATAAAGCAATAAATTACCATTCGAAATTTTATCAAATTTCTTTGGTGTTAAACGGTTAATCGTGGAATAACATTTTGTCAGATTTTAAGTGGTTTATCACAGTCGAATCCCGTTATAACGAACTCCAAGAGACCGGAGATATCACTTCGTTAATATGAAATTTCGTTATAAAGGAATTGCAGGTTTTTTTTTGTTCCAATGTAAAATTTTCTGGTGGATTAGAAAAATATTCATTAAAACGAGATTTTCGCTATAACGGTATTCGTTAAAACGGGATTCGACTGTATTATCGACTAGATTTCATTCAGATTGCTATGCCATAAAATGATAAACTACCGACTGAAATTTTATCACTTCTACATTGTATAAAACGGTGAATTATTAGTTAGAATTTAGTCAGATTTACATTGTATGAAACAGCAAATTATTAACTTAAATTTGATCAGATTTCATTGCACAAAACGGTAAATTATCGCAGAAATTCTTACCGGTTAAGTTTAGATTTCCGATGTTAAAATAGTGAATTGTTTTCTTACTGTGGCTAAAAGTTTTTCCTGGTCCAACCTTTAAAATGCTCAGGTTTTTATTTGCGTCGATTGTTCATCCAATTAAAGGGTTGAAAGAAAAACGTATGTAATATTTTATTTGTAATATTAAAATACATAAATTTGTGACATTCCATAGTCTTCTTTTTCCTACTACTTTTTCAAGAGGGAAAAAATGTGTGTAAAATTAAAAATATTTATTATCATAGCATAGCAATATGAGTAAAAAAATACTTTGTGCATATTTTCATTTCATACCATCCAGGTTCTATCGACAATTGTCAATTTCAGCCATTGCCCCGGATGAGCGGATGGAACGGTGTTGGGTGCATTATCATGCATGTAGAAATTACATTTATTCCCCTAAACGACAATGAAACACATTAACAAAAACGAAAAATACCAATAGCAAAAAATTTGCAGCAGCAATAAATTTACAAAAATTTACAAAACAGGTCTGAAATATCGCCGCCACGCAAACAGATGCCTCATTCGGCATGGTTGCATGCTGTCCAGCCATGCCTCGACGTTGTCGACCGGGCCAGGTGCCCGCCAAAGGGACTTTGTGTAGCGGGCTTACAGTTGAGCTCCCAACGATCGGTTGAGTTTTACTGCCATATTTTGGAAATGCCGATTGGCCCCGGTGGCCCCCACGGCCAAAAGGACCTTGTGTTACAGGCTTCAAATTGAGCCTCCAGCGCTCGGTTGAGGCATTTTGCATGGGCAGAGCTGAGCATTTTTAAGGGTTAAATCGGTTGGTTATCAACAAAAATTATATCAGATTTCTTTGGCATAAAACGGTAAATTATGGACTAAAATTTTATCGAACCTGAGAGAAGTAGTGTTATCTATAAACAAACTTTCAACATTGCTTCGATAGCATTTAGCGCTTTCAAAATTTCTTCGATAATAATTTTTTTTAAATTACTCCGATGAACATAAGCTGTGTTCTTTCCTTTATAAAAACATCAATAATTTCCTATTGTTGCGTTTGTAACAATGAATTTTTGCCATTGCTCTGAATGACGATGAATATCCGAGGCTGCTCTTTTATTACCATTAAATTTTTAAACATTTTGCTCCAAGAGAACCTTTTAATACTCAGAGAGAAACTCCACATAATACAAGATCTTATTAAAATTATTAGTTCGAGTTCACTTAAGAAAAACTAACTTATAAGAAAACCAATTCCATCCACATTACTAAGAACCACAACCAAGAAAAATGACTTACAAATAAATTTAAATAAGAGAATCAGAAATGAACGCTATTTTTTTTGAGAGAGAGAGAGAGAGAGAGAGATGTAGAAACTAATATCAGTATCTTGAAATATATCTTTACATTTGTTTCTTGGAAAATAATTCTCAAGAAGAAATCAAATTTCAAGAAATAATAATGGAGGGAAGAAAACAATACAAAAAGGCTGATGATGAGCATTGATAATGAATGTCTGCGGTTCTTTTCATGTGGTTCCAGACGTTGAAACAAAAACAAACGAATGGACAAAAGAATTTCCGATTCCTCTTATAATTATGAAAAGAACACACTCGATGGATGCTCTCTTCTACTCCATTGTTGGTATTTTCTTGGAAGCCAACCACAATTATGTTTTGTTCATAAAGAAATCTCGTTTCGCATACACATTTTTTATTCGTTCTGTTATCGATTTTAGAAGAACATTGTAGTATTTTTGAATTCCCGATGTTCTTTCATGTTCCATAAGAATTATTTACATAAAGAATGTACGGCATTGATTTTCTAGACAATGTGCCATTGATTCTGCAAAAAATTACGCATCCATGAAGCTGGTTCATGCTGGCATTGTTGAATCAGATGATCATATCGCATACAAATTGTGCCGCCACATTGGTGACGCAGATAACGTCGCACTGACGAAGCGTATCGTGCCGAGTTGATTGAGTATATAAACCATGTCAGATCGTGGAACGAAGGAAACCGCGCGGATCCTGAAAAAAAATCATGTTCCATCGATGGAGCGAGTGGCATTTATTAAGCAGATATCACTGCGTGCATTAGGAAGATCATGCCACACTGATTGAGCAAATCATGCCTCTCTCTCCCATTGGTTAAGCAAATAATGCCTCGTTGATAAGGCGAATGCTTCGTTCAAACGTTGATTACAAATCACGACGCATAGGCTAAACCATGGCGTCTCTTTCCCTAATCAACGTTTATCCGTGGCTCCCCAGGCACAGTTTGAGAACTCCTGCGCAAAAAAAACCCATACGCGTTGATTAAGAAAATCATGTCTCGTTGATTGAGAAAATCGTGCTGCATATATATATATATATATATATATATACACACACACACACCCACACACGCTCCAAGGCTGAAATATTCAATCTGCTTCCACAGCTTAGATGGTAGAGCACTCGTCCGGCAAGCGAAAGAGCGGGATTCGAATCCCCGTGGGAGCAGTGATGCATTATTCTCTTCCTTGTAACCTGCATCCCACAAATAACCACTCTTTCAATAAATCTTGTATCAGATCATGTTAGAGTTGAAACTCATGCAAACCTAGTCACACGCACGTTCGATTTAGCTTTTACCAACAAAGGAGATCATACCACGATATGGTGAAACAAATCACGTCGCATCTGTGAAGCACATCGAATCGCATTAATGAAGCCGACGCTGATGCATTGATCGAGGAGTACCGCTAACGATTTCATGCCGGTAAACTAAGTTCATCTCAGTTGCTTAGGGATTCCGTAATGTAAAATATCAGTCTCAAATGCGGATCAGGTATTAACTATAAAACTATTCACAGCAAGAATACGGGTGTGTCCCATAAATTCGTAAATATTTTAAAAATGTATAAAAATGGAAGGATTCGGTATATTTTTGAAATGCTGCTTGCGAGGAAGTTATTCCCATCAAGGGGAATTTTTTTTAAATACAAAATGGTCAAGTTTTTGTCTAGAGAGGGCGGTGCACGAAAGAAAATCACTAGATATACACTGCTGGCCACCCAAATTGCAACACCAAGAAATACAAGAGATATTGCAACAATATTTATTTTGTAGATAACATGTTGACCAAGCATCAAATGATTAAATTTATAGACTTCTGTGAAGTGTGGTTCCTGCCAAAATCAGTAGCCAGAGTACCCGCCATTGTTGGAGATCACCGCTGCCACACGCCTCGGCATAGATTCAAAGAGACTTTGGATGTGTTCTTGGGGTACAGCAGACCATGCAGCTTCCACGCGTTGCCAAAGTTGATCTGGTGTGGCAGCTGGGGATGTAATCCGGGTCAATCGTTGAGCAACCATGGACCACATGTTTTCTATCGGCGAAAGATCCAGAGAGCGAGCTGGCCAGGGAAGCAATTCAATCTGGCGATTGACGAAGAACCTTTGGACAATGCGTGCCACGTGTGGTCGCGCATTATCCTGTTGAAATATGGCTGTGGGCAAGCCCTGAAGGTAAGGAAGGACAACTGGCTCCAACACCTCGGAGATGTAGCGCTGGCTTTTTAAAGTACCGGCAATGCGTACTAGAGGAGTGCGAGAGTGATATCCAATACCGCCCCATACCATAATACCCGGTGCAGGACCAGTTTGGCGGTGCATAACGCAGCTGTTCAGCATCCTCTCTCCACGGTGTCTCCAGACTCGAATCCGACCATCGTGGTGTTGCAGACTGCAGAAATGCGTGACTCGTCAGTAAAGGCATTTTCATTCCATTGTGCCGTCCACATCCTTCTTTCATCGCACCATTGGCGGCGGAGACGTCTGTGGTTCTGCGTCAAGGGTAGACGAAGCAATGGACGTCTTGCGGACAGACCACTCTGCTGTAAACGGCGTCGAATGGTAAGCGCAGACACTGGATGATGCGGTACAGACCGAATGATGTGGCTGAGCGATCCGTCACTGCCATACGCACAATACGCCTGTCATCACGTGAAGTGGTGCACTGAGGTGGATGTGATCGAACACGTCGGTCCGTCGTACCCTCCTGCATCCAACGATCACATATCCGCGTTACAGTTGTTTGGTTTCGTCCAACACGACTACCGATTTCCCTGAAAGATAATCCACAATCTCGGTAGGCCACTATCCTTCCTCTGTCGAACTCGGATACTTGATCAAAAGATGATCGCTGTTTTCTACGAGGTCTAATTGATGGTTTTTTTGAAAAAACCACAAGAAAAACACAATTGCCGTACTTCAAATCGTCGAAATCTCCAAGCCTTAAATAGCGCTTTGAAGTGGCGCCACAGGCGCGCGTGATGTGCGTCTGCGCTGAAATTCTAATCATTTGCATATCTCACCTCAGCTAATGCATGTTGTAAATTTCATATTATTTGCATGCTTCCTTCAGGGTGTTGCATTTACGGTGGCCAGCAGTGTATATATAAATCAGTCCCTTGAAATGAAGGGCTTACGATTAACAGCCGGTCTCTGGCGCTTGCATAAGGTTTTTTCATGGCGAGGTAGACACTGGATAAAGCACGTGCGAAGTCGTTCTACCTAAGTACGAATTGCCGACTGAAGCTTTGCGAATGTTTCGGATGCAGAAGAGATTCAAGAAAGGTTCAGGTTCAATCACTCCTGCAGGACTGGAATATAGTACCCTCTGTAAACAAAAAAAATTAACTTTTTTTTTTCTATATCAAGAAATTCCCCCTTCGAGAGAATAACTTTCTCGAAAACCGCATTCAAATACACCAATTCATTCATCTTTTATGAATTTTTAAACGATTTACGAATTTACGGGACACCTCCTGCAAATCACATCCATTTTCATGGGGAGATTCTCAGATGCCATTCAAGGCTCTCGACAACTTTCTCAATCCCGTAAAATTAAACGATCAATGCAATCGATTAGGTTAAAAAATGAAATATGTCTCCGATAACCGGCGAAAGCCTTTCCACACACGGGTTTTTGACACGTGTCGCGTGAGAAAAGGATTCGTAAAAAAAAATAGTGTCGGGGAGGACTTTGCGTGTCACATACGCGTACCGGAGAATAAAAAAAAATACATTCTGCTCGCGACGTGCCTGATTAAGGAACAGGAGCCAGACATTCACGTGACACAAAAGAAAGTGATTTCATGATAAAATGATTCGGTGAATTTTTGATGGATCCGTTTAAAGTATCTTCGACGTGACGCTTAGCGACGGAATGAAATACGTTAGTGTCTCGCTTGGGAATGAGTACAAGGTGACCATTAAATAATTTGGTTTGTTTTAGATCATTCTGCAGCTGGCCCTAATTTACGGATTGTTGCCAAAATTTTTGTACTCCGCGATTTTGTTGGGTGTCCCATAAATTCGTAAGTAGTTCAAGAATTCATAAAAATTGAAGGACATTGGTATATTTTAACGTGGTTCACGAAGAATTGATTATCACGAAGGGGAAGGGGGGTAAATTAAAAAAAAAAATTAGTGCAAATTTTTGTCGATAGAGGACGCTGCACGAAAGAAAATTACTGAAAATACGCATAACCATCATCATCATCTTTGGTGTCCTATATAGAAAAAGCTTAGGCAATTTTGCCCATTACTCTACTTCACCAAACACCAACTCTGGCCATATCGCTATTTACTGCCATTAGTGGGTTGGAAGTGAAGGCGCTGTCTATCGGTGGTCGCCTCGAGTTCATTAGGGAAAATATCTTACCTATATCCTCCCTTGGGTTCGAACCCGGGTCCTTGACAAGAACCTTCACGGTGGTAGACGAGCATCTTACCACCATGCCCCTCGTGCACATTGCCCCTTACTCTAGCACCAAGTAGTGTAACATGAAATGTGGGGTCATGAGTCTCTAGCACCAAGTAGTGTAACGTGAAATGTGGGGTCATGCGTTTCTAGCACCAAGTAGTGTAACATGAAATGTGGGGTCATGCGTCTCTAGCACCAAGTAGTGTAACATGAAATGTGGGGTCATGCGTCTCTAGCACCAAGTAGTGTAACATGAATTGGGAGTCATGCGTCTCTAGCACCAAGTATTGTAACATGAAATGTGGGTCATGCGTCTCTAGCACCAAGTAGTGTAACATAAAATGTGGGGTCATGCGTCTCTAGCACCAAGTAGTGTAACATGAATTGGGGGTCATGCGTCTCTAGAACCAAGTATTGTAACATGAAATGTGGGTCATGCGTCTCTAGCACCAAGTAGTGTAACATGAATTGTGGGTCATGCGTCTCTAGCACCAAGTAGTGTAACATGAATTGTGGGTCATGCGTCTCTAGCACCAAGTAGTGTAACATGAATTGTGGGTCATGCGTCTCTAGCACCAAGTAGTGTAACATGAATTGGGGGTCATGCGTTCGTGAAGAAATATAATTGTGTGAATTCCCAAAAGTTTTGCAATCGGCGTAGGGGACGTTGAAGTATGGTGTGTATTACCATATTGTTGAGTCCCTTGAGAGGGAAAATTGTATAACTTCAAACCGATATGGGGCCCCTGTTAAAATAATTGAAGGAGGTTGCTCCTATTTGCGGTACCCTTTTAAAGGTAAAGGGAGCACAGGAGATCTCCTAAGGAGATATGGCCAAAACTTAACGCGGAAAATTGATACTTACCATGAGTTTAGATGTTTGGTATAATTGAGAAAACTTACCAAGTTGTTGAATGCTGGTTGCATTTACTACATCACTTAGTCCCACCTCATGATCACCAAAGTAGGTCCTTATCGGGATTGAGAAAGCGGGGCATCGTCCCACACGGTGAAGTGGAGTTTCATCTTCCTCTCCACACACAGGGCAAATAGGTGAACCTGCACAGCCACAGTTATGTAGGTGTTTCACTAGGTTAGCATGACCAGTGATGATCTGTATAACCTGTGTAATATGTTTTCAATTCAGCGAAATAAGTATAATTGCCAATATTCGGTTGGGTTTCCAAAGCCAGCTTGACTTGTCCGCAGTCCCGCCTTGAGCTCCATTTGCCGAAAATGTTTATTATCTATCCATCGTTTGACATCTCCTTTTATGGTTGACATGATAGAAAGGTTCAGGTCCAGATAGCTTCAGGTTCGCTGCCTCTTTGGCTAACTGGTCTGCTAGTTCGTTTCCCCTAGAATGTCCCGGAATCCAAAAATTGTTGATGTCGTTGCCAAATACTGCCAATTTATTCAGCCTGGAAATATGCAAATCAGAGTCCTTTAAAACGCTCAGACGAAATGATAGATATATGTAGAGCTTATTTCACGTTCCCCAAAATCAATTCACAGCTGTTTTTTTCGCTCTAGCCTGTTTAAAAATCAATCACCAGAGGTCGCTTTTTGAGTTTCACGCTCAGATATTCAAACTTTCACGAAGTTTTCTCGTTATGCCCGAGGTGTCGTTACAACAAAGTTTGACTTTCCAAGACGTTGCAAGTATGAAAATTATAATCAGATGTAATCCAACACTAGGCCTATACGTGGGGGGGGGGGTCTTCCCTGTGCTGGTGTTCTCCTAATTCTGCCTTTATCTCATCAACCGTCCGTCGTAGAGGTATCATTCGAATTTAAAAAATGCTCAAAAGACGTTCAAAAATGACTTTGTACCAGTTTTGAGAGTGGAAATACAGTGTGCCACAAAATAAAAAAAAAAATCTAAATTTTTATACGGTCCCCTTGTCCTCCAACTTTCAATTAGAAAGTTGTTTCCCTGTATCTCCTGAGGCCAACAGAATAAATTTTTTGTTTCTAAGTGTAATACTGACTAAGATATTTGCATTCAAAACTCAAAAATAAGTTGGGGAAACAACAGCAAGAATTTACTTTATAACCGTTACTTTATAACCGGGTTACTTTATAACCGGGTTACTTTATAACCGTTTTATTTTCCCCTTTTTTGGAGTACCCTTTTTTGGTACCTTAACAGGCCCTGAAAATAAAAGTCATTTGCGACCTTGAGTTCCATTGGAAAAATAGTTTGTCTTGACGTGTACTATCCCTCCTGTGACTTTGGTGGTAGGGTTCTAGGAGACCCTTCATATATGAACTCCAATTCCTTTTACCAGAATCCTCTTTATCCCCCGCTTTATTTGTTTCCTATATTTGCACTGCCGCGGAGGAATCGTCCGCCTCCGCGGTGAAATTATTCAAGTGTGAGCGAGAGAACGTCACTCACGGAGCAACAGCGTGTCATCCCGGTCGATACGGAAGCAGCCTCTTGTAGCGGAGGATGACATCTTGCCTGGTTCCTCGCTCGCTCGCAGGAGGAATCTTCTCGAGCTGAAATTTCGGAAATTCCAAATTGAAACTTCCTTCCATAATTCACACCAGTCGTTTTCCTTGTTGGCATTCCATCCAAGTACTTGTCAGTTGTAACACGGGTTGTTATGATTAGTAACCGTTCTCTAGATGGAACGTTTGTAAATCGCAATTTACGCATTATACTGCGGTAGATTAGTAATGCCAGAATAACTATGCATTAGATAGATGGAGTTTGGTGATTGTTGGTTATATTATCCTCAGAAAGTAAATTGTACTCCAGACGCAGTCTCGCCAAGCCAAAATTTTTTTTCAATTCTCAATAGTCTAAAATAGTGTTTTTTCAACCTTTGAAGACGAGCTGGTAACGCACCGGCAAAAACATGATGGATAATTTGTGGATCGGCAAACGATAAATAAATAGGAGAAATACATTTCCTGACCATAACAAATAATAAGATAGACAGAATAATATATGGACTGGCAAAAGAAGAATAAATAGGAGGAACAGTTCGCGGACACACACAAAGTTTCAAGACATTTGAATGAGTGGCGTTTGAAAAAATGTTCTTTATCTAACAAAAAAACTTTTGAGAAACGCATTTTAGTGAAAAACATTAGCTATATTAGAATATTTAAAAAAAAATTTCATCATACAGGTGGAACAAAAACTTTAACACAGTTAAACGCAGAAAATTTCATATTATTTAAAATATGAAAAATGTGTTTTTTGGAAAATATGCGTGCACCAACCCCCGTAATAATAATAATAATAAAATGTTACTTTCTTTTGTGTGGATTATGGTGTTCGAAGTAAATGTTGTCGGTCTAAATTCATTCTGAGTTAGGTGTTTTTTTTCCTCTACAGTTGCCACCTGAAGGTGTATCGCCGGGTTAATAAATTGGTGAAATAAATCGGCCCTATCTTGAAAACAGCGCAACTTGGACGCATATTTACATTGGCTTCTTTACTATAAATAATTATATTAATAGTAAATTATTAATTATATTAATTATAATTATATTAATTATAATTATATTAATTATAATTATATTAATTATAATTATATTAGTAATTTTATACTCACGACAAGACCTTTCCAACGATACCACTTTTGTCGCCAAAATCGGTGTGACACTTCGTGCATTTACTTCCCTACTAAAACAATGAAAAAAGTTCAGATTTTGTTGGGGTGCGGTAGCCCGGTCGATAAGATGCTCGCCTAAAGTACCAAAGGATGTTTAGAGGAGTCGCGAGTTCGATACCCGGTTCATCCTTGTCAGAAAACTTTCCTGACACAGGGATACAACAAAAAACGGCAACTTGACCGCAGCAAAAAATTGCTACCGCAGGGAGTCCCCCATCGAGGGGTTAGCGTGCCAACCTCTCGATGAGTATAAAAAAAAACAAGCATGCCGTTCGGAATCGGCAATAAATTGTAGGTCCCGGTCTAATTAGCCCTCGTGTGCAGAAAATGACCGTGGTGCGACAAAAATGATCAGATTTTGTTGATCGTAACGTTTTAATTCAGGCTGCATGTAGTGAAATCCGGAAAACGTTAGTATACCATGAAATAGAGAAAAAAAGATGACTGAAATTTATAGCCAGGATTTCTGAGAAAAGAGACATTTTCCGAATGACATAATCTGTATCGAAATTCGAATTATCCAAAGCATTTGAGGAGAAAAATTCGAACTAAATAGAGAATTTAAACGTTGAATTTAATAGAAAACGAAAAGAGAATTCCTGAAATTCGAATTATCCAAGTTCGTCTGGGATTCAAATTTCAAAGGATTCGTCATCCAATCTGTATAATTTTAAAATCATTTTATTCTATAATATATTCAAAAAAATTAAGAAAAGAAGAAACTAAATTATTAAAAGAAAATTCATAACTAAGAAAGGTCGCCATTGATTGGTTGTTTGCATGTCGTTTGAATATCAAATTTTTCCTCTCATCTCCGGTTCCAATAAAAACGGATATTAATAATAATACGATATATATCTCCACGGCAAAAATAAATTATTCCTGAATTCCGGAGCTCGTTATCGGTTCCGGAGCTCATTTGCATCTTTACCCTTTTTCCTCTGTGTAGAGATCAAATGCGAAATCGTCATATTGACATTCTCATTTTTTCTTTTTATCTTTGAACTTATCTCTCGTCTATTATTTCATTTTGATTATGTATGGATAGTGCTAAAAACATGAGAAATCAAAGATCCGAACGAGAGATAAATGGATATAAATATTCACGAAGCCATTCTGGGTTTATTAAGGAGATAAATATCGTTGCGGGTAACTCGGATGATGAAATGCTGTTTAGAAATGTTTATTGATTTAGACAACATTATTTTTAAGTTGCATATTTTGAATATTTATTCCTTTTGACTGGATTGATAGTGTCCGATATTTTTTTGGAGTCATGCGAACTGTCTGTGATAATTGTCAGAAGAAGAGCACCGTCTATAGCAGTGGGTCTCAACCTTTGGAAGCCCACGGCCCAGTAAATCTCTTTTGTGTAAGTGAATGGTCCGGTCGTATACACATAACGATAAATTAATGGGAAAAATGAAACTTTGTATCATTCACGGCCCGGTGTGACTAGTGTTAGGGCACGGTACTGGGCCGTGGCCCGGCGGTTGAGAAACACTGGTCTATGGTCATTGTGAGAAGAGCACTGTCTATGACCACTGTCAGGAGAAGAGCACCGTCTATGACCATTGCCAGGAGAAGAGCACCGTCTATGGTAAAAATGCAGAAATATGACCTAAAAATGAGAAACATGCACAAAAAGAAAAAAAAAATACGCATAAAAAGAAAAATATGCACGATAATGGAAAAAAATATGCAGTAAAACAAAAAAATATGTGCTTTAAAAAAGGAAGAAAGCCTATATATTCGTGGAAGTGCAAAAATATGCATCTAAAAATGCCTGAAAATATGCATCTAAAATTGCCTGAAAATATGCCCTAAAATAAACAATAATCAATAATGAAATGTTTTCTTGAAAAAACTAAAGAAATATTAGATTAAATCTGAAGAATAAAAATTATTTTGCACATATTATTAAAAATGTTATCAATTCAAAAAAAAAAAAACTGAAATTACGCAATTGCATATGCACTTATGCATTTGCATATAATTCGGGCTCTAATAATCATCCTTTTAAAACAGAGAAGACATAACGTCGAGATCAAACAAGCGAAGAAGTAGTTCATTTCGGGTCCCATCATCAAATAAGATTTCCCTTCTAATTTGACTTTTGCTATAATATTTTACCATTCCAAAAATCACTCAAGTTTCTGAAGATAAGTATGTTTCCAGTTTGTTGTAATTATCCTGCGTTGCCTTTGTAATTACAGCGAGATTTCTGATTACATCTTTTGTACGTACTTACAAGTAAAAAAACTCTCGGAAATGATTGGACAGAGGAGAAATCTCGATATTCGGACAGTCGTCTTTAATTACGATTGATCGCAATTGAAGCGGTTCCCTCCTCGTTCGGCTTCTAATTAATGACCGACCGAAGCTATGAATAATTTTATCGTTCTTTTTTTTTTAATTCATGTTGAATCCATTGGAAAGAGAGAGAGAAAAAAAATTAACATGGATTTGTGTGAGTGTGTCCCAGCACCGAATCGTAATAAAGACTCTCTCTCATCAGTTTTTCGAAACTTATTGAATTTTTCTTTGATGCTACAGAAAGCCTCGAATATTTAATTACGTCCTGTAAGTTTTGTTAAGACACGGAATGCATTTTAAGCATGTTTTAGCAATCACTAATTGGAAAAAATGTTGGTATTATTTGATCGGGGGTATTGGAAATAAACTGAAGTCCTGATACATCCTTGAACTTTACAACCATCGATCATGAAAACATGCTTCTAATTTAAAATATATATATATATTTTCTAATAAATGTAGATCTCAAAATGGCTATTAATTTTGATGAGGTTTTTCATATGTATATAGAAATGCCCTCTCCACTTGTTAATATAAGATTCATTGAAAGACTGGTTATTTATGGAAATGAAGATTACACAAGGATGAAAATTCATCACTGCCCCCACGGGGACTCGAACCTCGGTCTCTCGCTTGCCGGACGAGTTGCTCTTTCATCTATGCTATGAAAGCAGATCGAATGCTGCAACCTTGGAGAGTATGTATATATATGTTGAAATTATCCGTACATGGACGGCGTCGGCAATCAACTAATAGCTCGTGAATGACATAGGCCACCAGATGACCATATGCATCTAGCAAACATTCCATCCGCTTCCATAGCTTGTTCACTCGTCCGGCAAGCGAGAGACCGGGGTTCGAGTCCCTGTGGGGGCAGTGATGAATTTTCTTCCTTGTGTAATCTTCATTTCCATAAATAACCAGTCTTTCAATGAATCTTGGTTTCATATGTATTTCAATAAAAAAAAATAGCGTTCGGTCGTTCTCACTTAAAGTTACGTGCCTATAGTCCGTTTCAGGTTAACTTTGCAGTGGAGAGAAAGGTAGAGAGTGTATTCCTTCGCCGCAAAATAAAGTTCCCATAAATCGTAGTTTTATGATGATCATTTATACAGAATATTTCAATTTTTTTAATGATTTTGAAAAAATAATGAAAAAATATCGTTTTGAACCGATGTTTCTTCGTTTGAAATTTTTAAATTAGAAAAAAATATTTTTTACCATTATCCAAAAATCTATAGCAACCACAACGACATTTTGGTGCGGATACCCTAGAAATCGTCCATACCTTACCGAGGCCGCGCATCGATACATTGGTTAAAAGGCTTTTGTTGCCATAGCAACGAGTGATGAGGTTCCCTCGTAGCTTCCTCTTCACTGCAAAGTTAACTTGAAACGGACTATAGAAACTTTTATTTTTATGCATTAAATCAGTCAAACAAAGTTCCATGTCTTTAAGGTATCCGACTACGTTGAAAATGCCATTTTGGAAGAAAATATCGATTTTTGTTTCTTATACACACACACGGAAGTTCTATTTCTTATAATTCCAAAAAGGGTCTTGTGTTTTGATTATATGACGCTCAGTACCGAAATTATGTCCACTTTAGTGTTGCGTTTTTACCTACAAATGCATAGTGAATAAGAACTTTAGACGCGTTTAACGAAGGGAATGCTATTTTTGCCATTTTACTTGAGTTAGAAACACAACTTTTAATAACCTGTTCATTGTATCATTACGAAATTTTTAATATGACTTAATTCCATACATTGTTGAGGTTAGGAACGGAAATCCTGTCAATAAAACACTGTAATTGGACAAATTTATTTTATATATTTGTCTAATTAACGTGTTTTATAGACTAAGTGTTTATATGCAAAATTAAAGTTCCCGAAAATTCACACACGCACACTCTTTCGCAGAAAAAACGAAGCATTCCTAAAAAATAATTCAATCATCTCAAAATTTCGCATGCAAATTTCTTTACAATGCTTTTTAGGTATGTTTTTTTCTTAAGTATGCGAATGATTAAATTTTCAAGGCCAATGAATGTTAACTTCGGTCATAGCGCGCGTTCCTACTACGAAGCTAGCATTATATAAAACAGGTAACAATCGCGGACGGTTTCTCTTTTGAGTGTTGCAGCTCCCTGGAGACACAACCAATAATGCCGTTACGCGAAGACCTCATAGCCAAATAGACGACTTTGAACATGGTCGGTCACATAGTCCGGATGCGTGAACTGGCTAGTCATATGTCATACCGAGCAATAAGCCACCACCGTCATTGCATCATTACAGGCCGTAACTAGAAACAAAAATTTACTCGGTAAGAACTCATTTTTTGCACCTTTACTTTGAACGAGCAAAGAGGGAATTTGGTGCCCCTTCTAGTCCGTCACTTATACCTTGAACTTGAACTACCAGACGGATACCCACGTTAATATTCCTTACGGAACCTCTTACGTAAAGGGTATCTGTTGGAAAAGTAGCAACACCTTCCCCAGCCCATCAAATCCATCCACCCTACCCGATCAAACATGAGAACACTTTTTCAAAGTACATGGGGGGGGGGGGAATTATTATATATGTAGTAACCACAAAATAATGTAAAAATTAAGCATTTGTGGAAGCACAATGCACGTCACAGTCCAGGTACATATGTATGAAAAGGGTGGGGGAAAATATCAATTATATAACACTGGAAAACACAGAACAATGAAAAATAAACATCTGTGGTAAGCACAATGCAGGTCACAGTCCGAGGAAAAAAAAAACGGGGAACAACAGAAATGCAAATATGAAGAACACGAAAATGCTAATATGGTAAACACCAGAAATATTCAAATCTTAAGCATCTGTGGTGAGCACAATGCACGTCACAGTCCGTCCAAGTACATATGTATGAAGAAAGTGGTTCCGAAATCCGTCACTTAGATCATCAGACCTGCCATTGCAACTTCAAGTTGCAGACCTAGTTGTACCATACGGACACGGCTGTGCAAAGGTGCTAACAGCAATGCTTGCTGCAGGAACTCATCTGCGGAATGAAGGAAAATTTGCACGAATGTGGGGCAAGGTTGGATAATTGTGCGATAGGCCGGAACTTCCCCAACGACATCATTGTCCGCTATCCAATGTGTTACAGCCTCTTCCATACCACCTATGGTACCTTCCACCATCTCACGACGCTTGCTTGAGGCAGAATTACGCTCACAGCGGACTTTAAGACGACTACCTTTAACCCCACAACATCGGCAGAGTCATCTAGAGTGGTGTCGCTGTCGATCATCATAGCTGCCAGCAGACCGCCATCACATAGTGTTCGGTGATGAATCCCGCTTCAGTTTTGGAGCAGATAATCTTCGAACCAGTGTACAAAGGTGCCGGGGACAGCTGTCCCAATCAGCTTTTGTTTTAAAGAGGCATACAGCATAACCACTGGTGTGATGGTGTGGGGTGCTATCTCTTACGACAGTAGGCCAATCTAGTCATCTTGCGTACAACTTTAACAGTTCAACGATATGTTGATGACATCCTGTGGCCGGTCGCATTACCCTTCATGGCACGTCATCCTGGGGCAATTTTCCAACAAGATAATGCGAAGCCAAATATGGCTCTCTGGACTACCTCCGTGCTGTTAATACTCTTTCTTAGCCTGCAAGGTGGTCACCGGGCCTTTCGCCAATCAAACATATATGGGACATGATAGGCTACCAAATTCGGGCATCCCAAGATGCGCAAATCTGGAGCAACAATTTTATGAATGCTTGGCAGAATGTATCGCAAGAGATGAGGTTAGGAATCTTTATCACTCTTTACATCAACGTATAGAAGCATGCATCACCGGCGGAGGGTGGGTTTACCGATTTGAACTTTCAATGTGCAATTGCTAGCCATTGATAGGTCCTACGGCTTTGAATTTTTAATCATTTCGTTATCTGCGTATGAGCTCCACACATATTTTATTTCAATAAAAATATTATATTAAATAAACGTGAACATGATCCTCACGTATTCCCAAGGGATCAACATGATCCGCCCAGAGAATTTGTTTGTGTTAGAGTAGACATCCATGCTCGAACCAGCATGTGTGTAACTTTTGAGCAGACAATCCTTTAAATTTTGGTTTATTACTAGTTTGAATGTACTGTAAAAATGACAAAATATTCCATCCATAGAATTTTTTTACAATCGTCTTAGGAATATTGCATGAATTTTGGTTAGAATGCGACATAAAAATGACTTTTTCATAGAAAATGACATCAGGTTTTGACCAGTTTGTGACACTTTCTACCAAAACATATCATAAAAGTGCCCTCCATTTTATTGAAAAGTGACGAGAAAGGTAGTAGTCGGATACCGTAAATGGCGTTCCCTAAAGTATATTTCAATTTAAAGATCATGAGCATCATAACTTTCGAGGACTACCTGTAGGGTACGCGGAGGCACTCAAGTTCCCTTTCGGTTGATTCATTTTAAGCTACATATTCGGTAATATAAACAATCATTTACCAGACCAGCCCTAAGGGCCGATTGTCAACTTGGAACCCAGCCGTAGACATCCCTGCAATCGAACATTAAGAATGAATTTAAAAATAGTTTAATAATTTATTAATAATTTTATATTCGCAAATAGTTAAAAAATTTATAAAAATCTAAGAAATTGTGTATTTAAATGCCGATTGCGAAAAAAACTATTTTCACAAAGAGGGAAAATTTTTTCGGTACAGAAAAATATCTAGTTCAATTTTTCATTGGTAGAGAGCGCTGCTCGAATGTCAATGATTGAAAATATGCAAATCGTTCAGGGGTTCTCAAACTGTGTGCCTCCAGCTTTTGTCAAGGTCGCCGTGGGCCTTTGTGACCTTGACAAAGGTTTTTCGAAAATATTCTTTGTTAAACAGCTCTGGGTAACCGGCGGAGCTCACGCATAAGCATTGAATGGGGGAAAAGGGGCGCCGCGGGTGAAAAAAGTTGGAGAACCCCCGGGTTAGTTGATAAATTTATCACTTTTACCGGTGGATATACATAATATCCAAGAGTCATTGGCAATTGATGAATACAGACGAAATTATTACTTTTACCAGAAATTGCGCATAATTACTCAAGAGCCATTGGTAAATTTGGTAAATGAAATATATGTATATAAAATCTTATTAATTTGATAAAATTACTTGAAATTTATCACTTTTACGGGGCGATTATCACGCATATTACACGAGTGTAATTGATGAATTTGATATCTGTTATATCGAGGTTCGATTGTAGAATTCGTCGGGACGCTATATAGGTCTCAGTAGTTTCAGTATATTGGCACGGATCAGACTTATATAGCGCCCGTGCTTGTTCCATTGAAACTAGGTATATATGGTCCATTGGTCGAAGGGGGGGGTGAGGAAAGGAAAGTTCAATAATAAAGCACCACTTATTCACCTGGTGGTCAAAAATTTAACTTATTTTTTTCCATTGCATAAATCTCTCTCCCATAGTCTCATTAAGATATCCTGAAAATTTGGTTGTATTCGATGAGTAGTTTTGTGTGACTTTAATCATAATCACCCTCTAAAGTGATAATTTTTGTAGCATTTATCAAATTTACTAACGACGCTTGGCATATTCACCGGTAAAAGCGGTAAATTTAGAAGAAAAAAAAATCCAGTATTGGCAGCCATCTGCCTCTTGGGTAATGCCATTTTCCAGCGTGTAATTGTTATTCAATAAAATAAATTGAAATTTATCAAACTTACCAAAAGGCATGGTAAGCATGCATAATAACCGTATTTATCAAACTCACAGTAACATATATAACGAACTCTTTCTTCTCTTATCCATGGGAAAGTTCCATGGCCTTAAGGACAATGCCCATCTTTGTACAAACAATGTGTGGCCTGGACGCCATTGTGAAGCAAATACGGGAGGAGAGTCTCTAGAGGATTTCTAAAGAAAACAAAAAGTAAGGAAAAACGATTTAAAAATAGAAAAAAAAAGTCCTCGTAGTGGAATCAAAACGAGGAACGATGTTCCGGGAAACGGAAATCGATATCTCGGGAATAAATTGATCGATAGGTGTCTCGGAGCGAAACCACGATCTGGGATAGTTTGTTCGTTCCTTCAAATGTGCCGTAAATACTGGCAAATAAAACAATAAATTGGATTTTGTACACGTTATTTACAGAAACGAATCCTCATTCGAAAGATAAGACTTATAGAAATTGATGGTAACGTGTTTCATTGTGTGTTTGTCAATGCGATTCGGAATTCCGTGCTTTTCGTTGATTGTCTAAATGGTTTTTTTTTTTCGATTCGACGTAAAATGATGTCGATAATTAAATTTTTTTCCCATTTTCAGTTGTCTACTGCCGTTAGATATAGGTGGGAAAAACGAAAATTCCAGAACGTTTTCGACGAAGGACAGAGACAAAAAAAAATTAGTTCCGAGTTTCAACACTAGAGGTCGTATCTTTACGGTGACGAAAAAAAGAAATTGCTTGTCAAGATGAATTTTGATATTAATACAGTAGATTCTTGATAATCCGGCTGTGCGTTAATCCGGACCACCAAGTAATCCGATGGTTTTTCGGTGTGTTTTTTTCGAGCATAGAAGAGGAAAAACATGTCACTGTATGTCTGTGCGCAGAAGTTTATGTTATTTAAATGGGCTTTTCTTTGAACTGACTTCCAGTAATCCGGTGCAGCCTGGTCATGTACTAGATTAGCGAGAGTATACTGTATTTATAGTTACATAAAATTATCAAAATTATCTATATAGTTACACACACATAAAATTATCCAAATTATCTATATAGTTTCAGTAACAATAGCAAATTTAAGTTATTCAGTTGTATAACACATGGCGTGACAAAAAAGGAGTCTGCTTCTGTTCTTCTGGACTAGGCTCAGAAATAAAATGAAGTCTGCAAAAGTTGTTGAAAGTGATCGGGTCATCACTACGATGCTTTGATTATAATCACACTTACAACATCTGGATCGGCTTAAACAAAATTTAAACTCAAAAGTATGCTATGATTTTAAGAGGCCACAAAATATCTCAATACTTATTTTCATCCAGATGTGCATCGATGTTTTCTACAAAATCCTTGTTGGATCCAGGAAAAGTCGACTGACTACACTCTCTAAATAATTCCATAGCTCCCTCCCCCAGTCCTTGCTTTGCCATTCGGAGAAAACGTAAAATTAAAAATGACCTAGAAGACTTGATAGTATAGGCTCTGATGCTAACTATTGGTGAATGGATTAATTTCAGTGCTGACTATGGTTAGATTTAAGAGAGGACTTGTGGGTCGAAGTTCAAGTTTCTCCAAATGATGATTCGAGTTCTTTCAACTATCTTCACAATGTTTCAGAGGATTTCATCGTAGTATCGTAATTCTGGAACATGCCGTCGTATTTGGAGAAGAATGTATCCGTTGACGGGTAAAAATTTTCATTGAGAATGCCAAAAATACTTGTCAGACTTCATTTTATCGCTGACCCTAGTCCAGAACAATAGAAACAGTCCCAGACAAGACTTTCTGTCTAGACCTGCACAATAGTTGCAATATAATGGTTACGGGGATTTTTGGCTAAGTAGTGAATCTCTCTTCATTGAGAAAAAAAAGAAGAAGGAATTTCTATCAAAATGCCAGACCAAAATATTTGAAAAATATGAGACGTATGGTCAATGCAAATATAATGGAAATTTTTTTGGCCGATCCACAAATTACTTTTATTATTTATGTATTTTTCGCTGGCCCCAAAATTATTTCTCCCGTTCATTCATCTCCCACTTGTCAGTTCTGAAATTATTTTTCTCTTATACAAATACAACGCCACAACAGGCAAATTGCCCAACGAGGTGGCTGACTTAAGAACATCATGGATCCCCGAGCCATTTTTTGGAGGCCCTACCTACTACTACTACACCACACATGCACCCCGCCCACACCCCTCCCCCCGCGGAACCCCCCAACGAATCGGTACATGCGGGAATGTGCGTGTACGTGTAGTGAAACCTGACGTGAAGTTTTGTTGTTTCTCTGTAATGCTTGTTATGTGTAGTGCTGCCATCTGCCACCAGTTTTTCTAACTATGAGTGAAGTGTTATGATTGAATGATTTATCGTTGTAGGACTGTTGCTCTCTGTGGCGAGACTTTTTAACGGGGAGATCGGCTCGCATTTGCGCCTTGAAGTTGGGAACCACAGAAAACCAACTTCAGCCGACCACCACTGTGGGGTTCGAACCCAGATCCTCGCATCGCGAGTCCGTCACTATAACCACTCAACCACCACAGCGGCTTATCTATTTATATTTTTCCAGTCCGCAAATTATTATTATTTTTTTCATTTATTTTTTTCTACCAGTCCTCCAATTTATTCATTTTTGCCGGTTCACAAAAATTATATACCTCCTATATTCATTAATTTGTTGTAGGTTTGAAAATTATTTCTATTATTTGTTTATTTTCTGCAGGTCCTAAAATTATTTCTCCCAATTATTCATCTCTTGCTGGTCCGCAAATTATTTCTTGCACTTTTATATTTTTAGCCGTTCCTCAAATTATTTCTCCCATATATTTGCACGCTCCCAAATAATTTTTTCTAATAATTTATTTTTTTCGAGTCCACAAACTATTCCCCATTTATTTGTTTTTTGCGGGTCTGCAAATCCTTTCCCCGATCACCACTGGTTCGTAAAGTTTCTCAACTACATCCATTGGTCTGCGGTTGTAAAAAGATTGAAGAATACGAAGATATATGCAATATAAATCATGTGCATCAGAAACGGAATAAAATAACCGCAAAAATATGCGATGAAACTTATTATCGAACAAAAAACATTAATAGTAAACGCAGTTTTTCAATATCTTGAAATCAATAATAATGATGATTAATTCATATTCATCTCTTTAATATAAAAAATTACAACACAAATGTACTGTCTGTATTGACAGGCAGTACATTTGATGTAATGTTCTTTATATATAGAAGTTTGTTTAGTTGGTATATTTCATATATAAAGGATTTCTCATATCTCTAAGGGAATGTCGAAATGAGGAAATATAAAATGGATCTAAAAGTTAATGAACTTCATAGACGTAATGAAAAAGGGACATGAAAGAAAATGGTGCATGGGGAGGAGGGGGGTTCTCGTGTAATGTTAGCGGTGATTGAATTTTTATTCGAATCCCATGGCCATTCGCTTTTGGTTTCAATTTCTCTCGAATAGCTAGCTCCCCTCAAAAATCCGTTTCTATAAAAGGATTTCCCAGTAGAAAATTTAATTAAAACTCGATCGCTTTTTCCGACCATCGAAATGGATGAATGCGAGCACAGAAGAGTAGGAATTCGTAGATGTCGGAACGGTTGTCCGCGTGGGAGCGTTAGACCATTTTAGGAGCCGTCGATTCATTGAAATTGGAGGATAGAAACGGTCAAATTTGTTGTATCAAAGACTTCTATATATTTTGACTTGTCTTTATTGGCGAAGCGAGACTCTCTATACGAGTTCCAATTAGTTAGGTCTGAAGCAATTCCGTATGAACGACAATTGTCGAAGACGATTGTTACCTTACCTGTGGATCGAAGGATTTGTTTTGTGTAGAGTGAGAAATTCTGTTAAATTAACATGTTACTTTCTGTTGAGTTTGTGTATAGGGTAGGGGGGGGCCCGAAATATCGCCCACTTAAGCCATTATTTTAATTAAAGGACTAATTCATGTGCAATTTGTGTAAAAATTGTTTTATCCTATAGTCTAGACCAGCGGTTCTCAACCTTTTTTGACTCGCGGAGCCCTTTTGAGTAAAAGAATGTAGGCCAATTTTTTAATTATTCATCAAAGTTACTGACTTATTTTTACCATTTAAAAATACTTATAACTATTTTCTTTTAATTTCACTGTTTCTTTTTAGTTTTCTCGAGCGGACGCGGAGCCCCTATAAAGTGTACGAAGAGCCCCGGTTGAGAACCGCTGGTCTAGACTGTTACATAAAAATAAACTGAATCACAACTCTGACAGAGATAATTTTAAAACACACCCAAAAAATATTTTTTTTCCGACCTCTGAATTTTTGCTATAAAGAAACGTGTTCCCAATATCGCCCACTGTATGTTTCTAATATCGCTTACGTCTAAAATGTGTTGAAATAAAGTTTAATTTATGTTATGATTATACTTTCTTTATTTAAACGTAAAAATTGAGACACAACAAAATCGAAAGTAATACAGGACAGTCTTTTATGCTTTTAAAAATATAATTAACGTACCCTTTTAACACTTTTCCTAAATACAACATAAAAAAAGAACAAAATAAAAGTTTGGAGCATTCTACACAAATGTAACGTTTTGTTTTCCTTACTTCCCTTTTATCGCATTTTCCGTGGGATCATTTGTTACATATCAAACATTTTAACCATGTCTCTTCTCCTTGACAATCGTTTGAGCAAAGTCCTCCACAAATTGAGCATTGGGAATCATTATCTTCTTTGCCACAGCTGTGGTCATTGTCGTCAGTTGACACATATGGAGGTTAGTCATCTTCTGAAGAGATACTTCTTCCTTCCGTTTTCCCGATTTTTCGTAACTGGTTCCTTTACAGCTTTGCCTGATGTTTTTTGCCAGTGTCTTGCCAGAAGTTGACGAACTTTCAAGTGATAGTACTTTTCCTTTTTTTTTTCTTTTACGGAGACAAGTCAGGGTATATGTTGAAAAAAGAGTGAAGCATTTCCTACCTGAATTTTGTTTTCTTCAGAAAATGGGTGGCGGAAATTATTTCTAATGGCAAGTTGAAATTCCATCCTTTGTCTTAAGTCCATAATAAGTTATCTTAATTTACAAATAATACTCAACAAATTGATCTTCTACATAATGGGATAAAAAAAAGTACTTCATCCAAGTGGCTTCAAGTGATTTTTGAAGTTCAACTTCAGGTTTTTACGTAGTCTTTTAATGTAGATCCAGGTACTTGAAAAGCTTCCGATGCTTTCAATAGTCCCATCTCTTTTATGTTTTACCGCTATTGCATCTCTTTCATTTTAATCTTGTTCCACGTCTTTCTATATATATGTGATAATTGAAAAAAACTCTACTTCGAAAGTGTTCGCAATATCGCCTAGGGCGATGATAGGAACACTCAAGTGAGCGATATTGGGAACAACCTAACTCTCAAACATGGTGGCCTCCACCCTCGGAATCGAATCGCAAACCAAAAAACAAACTACACCAAAATGTAGCCTGTTAAGGTCGCTATCACTGCCTAAAATGATATAATGAACTTCACTAAAAGTAATGGAACGTGTGCACGAAAATAAGAAAAAATTCCCAAAGAAAAAACAACACAGGTGCGTCCAGTTTCCACAAACAACAACTGAAGGAGAAAGCTTCGTAGTTCCGGTGGTGGTCACCAGCTATCAGCATTATAATCAAGAAGAAACCGTGGTAGGCGTTATTAGGATCGTAGGCGATAATTGGGCCCCCACCCTATATATTGTGTTGTATTTCACTGAGAAAAATGCACAAACTTTATACTGATATCTACAAATATTGAAATTTCATAATTTTTTTTATAAATTTAACGAATTAAGGGTTTTTGAATTCTTTTGAATGGATTATTTGTCTCACATAATAAATTACTTTCGTCACAGAGTATTATGTGTGAAGTATCTTTGAAATGAATGAATGGTTACATAAATGTTAAGTAATGTAAAAATTTGTGAAACTTGTAATGGAAATTTGTGGGAGAGGTGGGGGATATGCATAGGATTTCTTTGATTTTGGATTAATTTCTCAATTTTGAGCATTACTAATGGATTTGTTTCTGTGTGAAGATTGGTTTGATGACTTCTCCGTTCATCATTTATGATGAACTAATTAATTTGCTGACTATTGATGAATGGATTAATTTCAATGCTGACTATTGATGAATGGATTAATTTCAATGCTGACTATTGATGAATGGATTAATTTCAATGCTGACTATTGATGAATGGATTAATTTCAATGCTGACTGACTATTGATGAATGGACGAAATTCAATGCTAATTGTAAAATAAGGATTGATTTCGATGCTAATCAGTGTGTAATAAATTTCTATGCTAACTATAGATTACGAGAGAGAAATGGTTTTTATACTTACCATCAATAAGTAGGTTTATTTTTGTACTAACCTGTTCTAATCAGTTGATTTATTTTTATGCTCATAACCGATTAGATGATTCATTTGAATTCTAAAACATCGATTAATGTATCTATTTCTATGTTTACCATCGATTAGTGGGTTTATTACCACAACACAACTGTCGATTAGTACATGCTATCAGTGTCTAATGAAATAATTTCGATGTTGATCGCAAACTAACACATTGATTTCCATGCTCATCAGTGTCTTTTGAATTAATTTATATGCCCTTATATGAACCACCAATCAGTGGATTTATTTATATGCTAATTATCAATCAGTGGGTTTTTAACCGTGCTAACTATCGATTAGTGGCCTTTTTACTGTGCTAACTATCGATTACCGGGTTTTTTTTTACTGTGCTAACTGTCGATAAGTGGGTTTTTATTATGTTAACCATTAATTTGTGGATTTACTTCTGTGCTCAACATTGATTAATGAATTTGTATCTGTGCTAACCTGCTCTAATTAGAGATTTATTTCTGTGCTAATTATTGATTAGCTGATTTATTTATATTCTAAGTATCGATAGGGGGATTCATTTCTACGCTAACCATCGATAGATGAATTTACTTCTTCGCTAACTATCGAATATGTGTGGGAATCTTTTTATGATAACCATTGATAAATGGGATCGTTACTATGCTAGCCATTAACTAATGGTATTGTTATAATGCTAACCATTTAATTAATGGAATTGTTACTATGCTAGCCATTGATTAATGGAATTTCTACTATGTTATCCAGTGATTAGCGGATTCACTTCTATGCCCATCACGGAATAGTTGTTTTATTTCTCTGCTAATTATTGATTAGTTGGTTTATTTCTTTGTTAATTATCAATTAGGCGATTTATTTCCCTGCTAATTGTCGATTAGTTTATTTAGTTTCTGCTTATCACCGATTGGTTAATTTATTTCTTTGCTAACAGTGAAAATACTCCTTTTCACTATTTGCTACTGATATGAAGGAACTTCATATAGTTTCGAAACGCGTGTAGCCGTGGTTCTTTTTGCAATTTTGGGTCAATATACGTCGGTTGTTCCCTTGTATTATCTAACCCAAAAGGTAATTCATTTCTATATATTGACTTATTGCACCAGGAAGCTGACACAGAAAACAAGATAATTTTAATCATTAAAATTTAAAGGCAAATAAAACGAAACCAAATGATAAATCAATAAAAATTATGAATTATCTTTGATATTTTGGATCCTCCGTTTGACATTTATTACCCGGAAAATTCGTAGAATCTAAGGAAATTATCAATTTATCTGGGGAATAATAATAATAATAATAATAATAATATTTGTAAGGAATATTCAAGAATTCATCGGTACTTACTCTTTCGAACGAATAGGATGATTTCGAGCTACTCTTTTCTTAACCCGCTATATTTCATTTCATCCGCCATTACAAATTCAACTGCTTTGTTAAGGTATTCACGAAAGTCACGGCATCGTGAATGTCATCGCTCCCTGTTTGGAAAGAGAGGGCGAAAGTACCTTAATGGCTACTGAAAGCACTTTTCCGTGCACTAAAAAGATCATCAAGAAATCCGAACGGTTTTCCATTTCCATCAAAATGATGTTAAAAGCGGCCATTGAGACACGAAAATGAACAGAGAAGCCTGCCATCAGGGGAATAAAGAGATTCATTCTTAAACAAACAATCAACAAATTCTGTTGGAAGTCAATTTCTGGCTTTAATTAATTGAGCTTCATTTCTTGAGGTTGTTTTAGGAACATTTCTAAATTTGTTATTTTTTTCATGTTTTCGTTTTTACGAACATTTTTGTTTCGTTTAAACATTTTTGTTTTAGAAGAAGAATAGAATTCCTGATGTCTATCGAAGAAGATAATTTCACGATAAATCTTTCGTCAACAATCCGTTACTTTCAAGGAATTTTCAACAATTGAATAATATACATTTTCTTTTTAATATACTAAAGCACTGTAAAAAAAAAAAATCGATCAATAGCCCCGTTCACACGTACAATGAAACATCCCGGGAAGTTCCCGGTAACGGGGATTTTCGCTACAAACTATTCACATGACGTTTAGTTTATGCCGGTAATCTCCCTCTTCTTTCCGGAAGGTCACTGGTTACGTGGGTTTAACGGAAGTGGTTGATTCAAGATGGCTGACGAAGACGTTTACAGTAGTTTTCGGGGAGCAAAGGATTATGAGAGAGAAGGTCGGTGTCGACCACCAATCCACCCCAAGAAAGATGGGATTTTTTTATGAACTTCTCTCCCACCGTTTTTTCCCCACGGGGGAAAAAAGTTGCCATGCCGGTAATTATCACCAAAGTGATCCCCAATCTTACACATGTGAACGGGGCTAATGAATCAACGAAGAATTTCAGCGATGTTCAGAATTTTCCTATTTATATCCAAGGCAAATATTAACTCATTTGTTACATTCTTGGGTAACAATGTATTTCCCACTACAATATATATCAAGACGGTGATGGTTTTTGTCAATAATCTAGGTAAAAAAAGTTTTTTTTTTTTTAAAATAATGACCAAGATAACCGAAAACTGCAATAATATGCTCAGGATAACTGCAAATTCAAAGAGTCATTCGATAAAAATGAATTCACAATTCTCAACAGCTGTCAGGATATAAACGTGTTTTTCTTTATATTAGAATTATAAGTACGTTTTTTAGTACCGAAGATAACAATGAGTTTTCAGCAGTACTCAAGATAACATTGATTATTTTTACAATCCCCAAGATAACAAAATACTTCAAAATGCTAAAGGTAGTCAAGACAGCAACGGATTTTCAGCAGTGCTCAATATAAAAATGAATTTTTTTATATTGCACACAAGATAAAAATCAATTTTTACCATTCTCAAGATAACAATAGTTTTTTTTACAATGCTCTAGCTATTCAAGATAACAAGGGATTTCTTACAATGCCAGAGATAATAGTAGAAGTTTTACAATGCTCAAGATAGTCAAGATACGAATGAATTTCAGCGGCACTCACGGTAACAGGGAATTTTTCACAATTTCTCGAGATAGTCAAGATGATGAATGAATTTTGAGCGGCAGATAAAACAATGCGCTCAAGATAACAATGAATTTTTCACAATACTCAAGATAACAATTGTTTTTTAACAGTTTTCAAGATTGTTAAGATAGCAATGGATTTTTAACAATGTTCAAGATTGTCAGGATAACAATGAATTTTTAACAATGTTCAAGATAACAATGGATTTTTAACAATGTTCAAGATAACAATGGATTTTTAACAATGTTAAAGATAACAGTGGATTTTTAACAATGTTCAAGATAACAATGGATTTCAACAATGTTCAAGATAACAATGGATTTCAACAATGTTCAAGATAACAATGGATTTCAATAATGTTCAAGATTGTCAAGATAACAATGGATTTCAATAATGTTCAAGATTGTCAAGATAACAATGGATTTCAATAATGTTCAAGATTGTCAAGATAACAATGGATTTCAATAATGTTCAAGATTGTCAAGATAACAATGGATTTCAACAATGTTCAAAATAACAATGGATTGATAGCAATGAGTTTTCGACATGTTAAGATGATTAACAATCATTACGATAGAATTCTTTAAAGCTAATAATGGACAATAAAATTTCTCGAAAATTGGTGATTAGGTCGGCGTTCATAATAAGATTGTGACTAATTGTAACAACAGTTAATGCAGAAAAATGTTTTTACTTTTTTTGAAAAACCGTGAAATAATAGAACTCAAATGTAATATTTTCGCTATTTTTTTTCCTTCATTCGAAAAATTTCGAGAGTATATCCTGATGCAAGTATTTATCTCTTGAAAAATATTTTTTGAGAGGGAAAATCCGAAATTCGAAGAAAATGAAAGGAATTCCATTCAAAGAAAGATAATGACGATGGCGGCAGTGGCGTGGGTATAAAGGAAAAGGGCTAATGATAAGCATTAATAATAATGTCTGTTGGTGTTATTTTCGGTTCGAGACATTGATGCAAATAGCAGAACAGAAAGATAAGACAAGAAGAGAGTAACTTATATATTTCTTCTCTTCTTCTTCTTATTATTATTATCATCTTAGTTTCTCGGAGGCTCCGTTAATAATAATGAGTTACTTACTCAAGATGAACTTTGACATTTTTTGGAGTCTTGAAAATTGAGATCTTTTGACATCTGTTTCTTTTAGCTCTTGAAAATTTGCCAAATTCTCAGAGTAATCCAAAGATAGTAAAAAAAAAATAAAACGAGGCCGACGATTTATTTCGCAAAAATAAGAATTTGAAGGTGGACCATATCCATTGACCATTTTGATTGTTCTTTCACGCCATTATCATTTTTTTAATTTTCGACACGAGGGCTAATTAAGTGGTGCTCCACCTTCTTAGCGTTTGGTGCATATTTATTACTGGCTCGTAGGGAATTTAAAATTTCGTGAATATTTTCTTTCATCATTAGTTAAAGATCATAAAGGGATTTAAGGCACGGTTTCTAGTATGTGGCACATCCATCGAAAATAATCGTGGTTTGACAGTACAACAAGCAAATAGCTGATGGATATCGTCCACTTTCGAATATATTATCACAAAATCCAAAGGTCAAAATTCAAGCTGTTGGAAAACTGCATAAAAACGAGCTTGATGATTAATGCTTACGATGAAAAGAGACATGATTCATCTTGAGACATCTTATGTCTGTCATTGATACACCACATTTCACTTCAAATAGTCTTTTAATGAGAAAAAAACGATGGACGCCTGAAGTCTGTCAAACATTCGGTTCGACAGACCTAGGCTGGAAAAACGAATAAAAAGTTCTATCATATTGAAGTTTACGATGAAAAGCAACATGATTCATCTTCCGACATCATCTGTCTGCATTACTGATGCGTCACGTTTGACTTAAAATTAGTTTTTTTAATGTCAAAGGATAATGGACGCCTGACATCACTAACTTTGGGTTCGACAGATCTGGGTTGAAAATTTACATAAGTACCATCTTGATAATTTAATTTACGATGATAAGCATGATTCATCTTGCAACATCTGTCTGCATAAGAAAAGTTTGACTTCAAACAATTTTTTTTACGGTGCCTGGCATCACAAACCTCCGGTTAGAACGATTTGATCAGAAAACTGATAAATAACGAGCTTGATCATTGAATTTCACGATGAAAAGCGACGTGGTTCATCTTGCAACATATTCTGTCTTTGATACGCCACATTTGAAGTAAAATAGTTTTTTAATGGCAAAATATGATGGACGCCTATCATCACTAACCTTCAGCTCGACAGATTTAGCCTGAAAACTGGATAAAAATGAGTTAATTCATTCAATTTTACGACGAAAAAGCGACATGATTCAACTTGAGGCGTCGTTTGCCTGTCATTGATACGCCACACATTTCACTTCAAATAGTTTTTTTTATAGCAGCAAATGATGGACGCCGGTTTGACAGACCTGGGCTGAAAACAGCAAAAGAGCTTGACCAACGAAATTTACGATGAAACATGATCGACATGATTCACCGCCATCTTTTCCTTTGTATCACTAATACTCCACATTTGAATTTAAATAGTTTTTATGACAGGAAATGCCGAACGTCCGGCATCACAGACATACATACGGTTGGAGAGAATCTATTGATTGGCGTAGAAGCATGAACGTTCGAAATCGACTCACAACTACTGTTCAAAAGGATATACCAGCTGCTCTTCCTTAACGAGAATATTTCAGCCGTTATTTAGTGTATAGAGCATTGGATTTGAAAGAACTATCCTACTTGATAATTTTCAATTGATCCTTCAACCCGTCCTAATTTCGGAATAACCACCTACAAAAGATGAAAAGGTGGTACAGTACATGCATCGTCAGTTTTCAGTCGTTTCGGGAACCTGATTAAGCTAATTATATTAAATTTTTCAGTTCCTTATGAGGGAATAATTTTGCGCTTTTCAATGGCCATTGAATGTCGGATGTGCAAAACAAAATTTACTCCTCGAGTGATTCAAAAAATTGCCGCTAAAATTTGGCAAATTTAGGACGACGGGGATCTCGCCGTTTGAAAATCCCTGACCCAATACAATTCTAGATTTCTCTTTCTAATAGTGAAATAGTGATTTGTGAAGATGCAAATTTATTTAACATTTCAACTGCCGAAAGAGAAGTTTTCTTCCGTTAATTACCGAAAATAACGGAAAAATTCTAATTAAATATTTGAATAGTAGGGGGGGGGGGGTTCTGTTTTCAGGCACGTTTTCCAGGAAAAATAACAAAAAAAGCGAAACCTGAAAGTAATTAGCGTATTTTGTAATAGCGAAAACCTCTTCTCAAACACATAACAGCTGAATAAAATATATTCAGTGCCATACGTATGTATTATTATTAGACACTATTTTTCCGAGAACGGAAGCCAACCATTTACGTGACAGTGACAAAAGAAACGAATTGAACTCGAGAAATTCCTATTTTCCCCAGATTCGCCTACATTTTTTTTCAAGTATATACTTGAAACAATTCACATGAAATATTTATGCCATTGACTATAGGATTGTGTTTTGCAGTTGAAAACACCACTTGGCGAAGATAATACGAACATGTGATGGAATTTCAGAAATGAAGTGTTGTGACAGAAATAATAAAATACAATAGACACGCTGCTTATTAGAATCATGGATAATATTATCATTCGGGGATATTGTTATCTCTTTCGCTATAATATCATCTCTTTCGGATAATATTATCATTCGATGGTATTGTTATCTTTTTTGCTAGGTACTGAACGAACCAATACACGTCCTTTTTCATAAAATTAAACACCCCCAGAAATTTACGAGAGTAGTTCGTGAAATTCTCATGCTGGAAAGTCCAAATTAAAGGGGGTGTACGGTTGTAATTTGTATTTTCATCTTCTAAGAGGTTCTTCTTGAGCATATCAGTGGCAAAAAAAAATTTGCATAAAGTAGATTGAGTGTTTCTCAAAGTGTCGAATTACTTTTTCGTCTTTGTTTCAAAAAAGTTAGAACATCTCACTAAAAACGGATTATTAGATATGAATATTTTCCTGGAAATTTGCATCAACTTGATCGAATACGTGTTTTATGTCTTTACTCGTTTACGTATGTAAATCCAGATCTATTCAATCTCCGCAATACGACTAGTAAAACGGAACATTTCTGCAAACACAAAATTACGTGTGTATTTTGGTAAGACAGTATGAGGAAACGCGTGCTGGTATCGTACTGTTCCGGATAATTTCTCCCGCAAGTCCTTGAAATGAGCAGAGGATGAGGACAAAATGCAGGGCGTCACAGAACAGCTATTTACATGTATTTACAAGCAGAGACCTTGACGGAACACGATCGACAAAAATAACGAGTGGGACCTATCGATAAGGTCTCGTCTTCTCGTTGCATTTTAGCTACTGCCTAGTTCCGGAAAGGCGGCACCACATATAACGGTAAAATACACCTTCTATAGAAAAATCTCGATGATTCGTGTGACATCGGAGCTGTCGCCAAGGGGCCAAATTGGCGTTGTTTACAGAGAATCGCATCACCGATCATTTATAGGTGAAGATGGCATAATTAAATGATAAATAATCACTTTTTTACATAATTTTCGTAACAGTACGAATACATTACTGTGACCATCTTTCGCCTTGACCATAGATTTTATGCATGAAGACATTGAATTTATAAGTCTCTAGCACAGATCTGGGTCCGGGCTCAGCCACGGAACCCATCGTAGCTACTGTGGAGACGATAGCAGCTGGTACACAATTGTCAGCCTTTTTTTTTTAGCTCGGCTCCACAATCTCTTGATAGATTAAGATAGGGGAGGTATGATAGGCAAAAAAAAATTATAGATTTCCCTTTTGAATAAAATGCAAAACCATGTTATGAGACACCACTGGGTAGTTCTTCCCGGTTTCTTCCAAAGCCGGGAGACAACAAATTTGACAACTTGTTGCGTTTTGCCTGTTGTCTTATGCGATGATTTCACAAATGCGATTTCTCACTGTGAAGAGACTCGTCAAGGATGAGAAGGTACTTAGCTAACTAACCCTGAAGTTATTTTTCTATCCGAAGGGTTTTAACAACTGGCTGTTGCGGAGATGAATTTTTTGGAAAGAAAGAAAATTCAACTGCCTTTGCGGGGAATCGAACCCATGTCCTTTCACTTTCTGGATGAACGTACTAGACTGCAAAGGCAACGAATATCTTAATCTTTCCTTGGAGCTCGTGTGCACTGAACGGGACCGTACATGGTCGGCCGGACGAAAAGGGAGTTGAACTTTCTCTCTTTCCAAAAATTCATCTCCGCAACAGCTAGTTTTTAAAAACCTTCGTATGGTAGTGGAGAGTGACGTCATTCTTGCATATTTTTCTATCTATCTCTATCTATGTATCTGCATATTTTTCTATAACCTTCCTTATACATTTCTACCACTACTAGAAAAATCCTACATTCTACAGTGGAATTATTTACCTGCCGTTGAAAGTGTCACCTTCGCGTTACTCCTGCCAATGCACAAAGAATCACACCAGAGATAGGTATTCCAACTTTTTCTACCTGCGGCACGCCTTTCCCCTAATCAACGCTAATCCACGGCTCCTCATAGCATGTAACAGTCCCTTCGAAAAACCTTCGTCAGGACGGTGGCGCACACTTTGAGAACCCCCTGGCTTTATACAACGAAAATGGTATCTCTAGTCCTTAGAATCCTTGTATACACGGTATCTCATAAATTCGTAAATTGTTTAAAAATGCATAAAAATTGCAGGAATCGGTAAGTTGTGAGAAAGTTATTCTCTCAAGTAAGGAGTTTATTTTTCGGTTCAGAGAGAGAAAAAAATTAGTTTTTTTTGGTAGAGGGCGCTGCATGAAAGGAAATCACAAAATTATGTACCTGGACCCTTCTTATATCTCTTGTGTCCGAAACGTTCGTAAGCTTTAGCCACCTATTTGTAGCTGAGGTAAAACAACTTCAGCAATAGTTCTTTTATCCACCAATGTCAACATCACAATGAAAACCTCATGTGAGCCATAGAAGCAGGAACATTCAGAATTAGCTATTAATCATAAAACCTCTGTTCTATAGGACCCTGATTTGCATATTGCCAGTAATTTACTTTCGTGCACCTCCCTCTGGTGACAAAAATTTGAACAAATTTTTTTTCTCACTGAAAAACAAGTTTTTCTCATACCGCATTCAAATGTTTGGAATTCACGCTTTTTCTTCACTTGATTGTTATATCTTACGTTATGTTATATCTTGATTGTTATACCTTATTTCAAGTTGTGTGCGACGGTCCCCTTCTACAGATGTTACTCTGGCAAGTATAATCCAGGGTAGAGTGAGGCTAATATCAGGAAATCACACTAAAAACTATCGATAATATTTATTTTTGCGCACAGGTCGGGCGCCTAATTCAAGCACAAACTACCGTAGCTGTTTAGCGTGAGCTTTAAGATGGAGCAAAATGATTATCTTCTCATAAAAGGGTGATAAGAATTCTATTTTGTATGACGTCATGTATTGTTCCCTACCGGTTGTGACCGAAACTATTAATCCCCTTTACTTTAGTTTCTTGGGTACATTATTGCAGTAATCCTCGGTGGGGTACTAGGATTTTCTTCGAAGGTATAAGAGTGTCATCTTGACTACAGTTCAGCGGAGCAAAAGAAAATTCTTACGCAATGTGTACCAATTCCAGACTCAATTCCTTTTTCTCCTGTTGAACTTGTGCTTAGAGAGCTGAATATTGCTCAGTGAAGAGAACAAGTTACACACACAATAGGTGAACGTATATTACTCATTTCTAGACCAGAGCATCATAAGCTCTCCTTACTAATGTACTTCTAAATACAAATATAAAACCCACAGCAGGTAAATTGCCAAGCGATGTGGTTGAAATGAGATGGACGTCAAATATAACCAGAATGCGGCAACTCAATATAGAAGCATATATCACGAAAGAGAGTAAAAACAACTAATAAATAATACTATATAATACACTGCCCATAAAAAAAGATTAGGGTTGTCTTATTCTAAGTATGGACAGCTTCTTGATTTATCTCACTATGCTCTTTTCAAACGTGTCAATCGTGTAAGAATTCACGACCCCCGGTGGAAAGCTATTCCATTTATTCTCAACCCTATATATTAGAGAAAAAAAACTTCCTGCACACTACAATCTGGAGTTGTTCCTTCCAAATCGATACTGGTGCCCCCTGGTAGAAGCAGTTGACTGACGGTGTATTAATCCCTTATGGATCATCTTATCCAACGGTTGAAAATTTTAAACACTCCGTTCTGTCACCCGAAACACACACACACACCTGCGTTTTTGCTTCTAAATGCAAGCATATTCAAAAAATCAAGTCTCACTTCATAGCTCAAGTCTTGTGAGAACATAAGAGCACTCATAGCTCTTCTCTGCACCCCCCCCCCCCCCAATCCAAATCTATGAACCTTGTAGGAAGATGGATAGAACCGTGCGCTCACAACCCCGCGCGAAGCATCTAAAGCCGGGTTTTCCTAGGAATAGGTTTGTTGCGCAGCGTGAAACGAATTAGATCATTTCGCGCCGGCAGAAACGTGTTACATAATCACGCTACGCGTTTACGTTTTCTTAGCGTGGCGCATCAGATCAGGGACGCTATATTATAATATATGGCCTTGGCATCAGCCACTCTGTCGTCTGCATGTTCCGGTATGAAGGGAAAGAAAATACGCAAGAGTGAAGAGAAAATCGGCAAAACCGCTGCGCATGACGCATTTGACTCCTCCAGAAGCAGTCGGCCAATCACGCCCGACGTAAATAAAGCGCTGTCGTGAGACGTATTGCGCTCTGTAGGAAAACAGTCACGCTGCTTTTCTTATTGGTGAGTGGACGACGTGTCGCGCTGGGCGAATCACGTTGCGTGAGGCACAGGAAACCTTTGTCTGGTCAGACACGTACTAAACCCTAGACCAGTGTTTCCCAACCTGCTGTACGTGGACTCCCCCCCCCGTTGTCCGTAAGTGCTTTCTAAGGGGTCCGCGGGATCATTTTCATTTACATGAGTGATACATTTTTTTTCCGTGAAATTTTAATTTATTCGTTTTGTTATGGTATGCAAATCATGAAAAATGCACACACTATCTCGGATTTTTCATGATTTGCAGTGAAGAGAAGCCAGAGCATGTTGAGATAGCACCATCGAAATTGCCCTATTGACGCTATGGGGGAGGGGGGGGGGTTCGCGGAGTATTAGCCTTTTATTACGGGACGGGGGAAGGGCACGATGCATCAACCAAATAGAATACGTGCGTTTAATTGTCGCGATCCACGAAATACAGGTACCGTGAACGCGGGCTGCTTTGGCCCATCACGTGATTTCCTTGCGTTCGATGTCGCTGCCGTCGCGGCTGCTGGATGCTCCCTCCAGCAATATAAGCTCGATGGTTGTACGTGATCATATGCATTACCTACTAGACATACAGGAGATAATGTCGTATATTGTTTGAATGACGTCACTCAAGACTGTAGGGGGTTGTGGGATTTTTAAATTCATTATTGGGCCTGTATAGGCGTTCAAAATATTAATATTCAAAAACAATTTTTGAGTGACCCCATAGTAGTTCCCGCCGGATATTTTTATAATTTTGGGCATATTTTAATCAGTGGAATTGATGGTAATTTTTTTGAAACTTTTTGAGGACGACACCTTTGGACCCTTTCCTTGTTAGAAGCATGGATTTTTTTTTTTGTTAGCATTAGGAGAGACAGGGCACCAACTTCCTAATTGGGTTTTGAGGCACACGGGGGACTGTATAAAAATGTTAATTTTTCTATTTTAATAACTACGCAACTCCTTGAAACGTGAGTGACGTATCTGAGTTCTACACGTTATTTGGAAACTGCTTCTAAGGGGTCTGTCAAGTATTACGTCATCATCGATGGGGGGGGGGGGTTCCGATTTGCTGACATTTGATGACGGGGGGGGGGAGGGTTTGGATGATGCTTACGTCATCAACCACCCTTTATAAAAATATGAAATATTCTTAATGACATCCTGAACTGTGGTTTGTGGGCACCTAAACTAACAATCTCCCTATTGATAAGTCTCCTAGAGAGCCACTGTAGTGATCTCGAAATGTTTCGTGGATCCTTCAAGTGATCTAGAAATGTGTTTGGGCCGATTAAGTACTCTCGAACTGTGCCACGCATCATTCAAGTGATCCGTACTTATGCCGCGGATCACTTAAGTAATCTGGGAATGTGCCGCGGGCAACTTGAGTGATGCAGAGCCGCACTAGGGATCGCTCAAGTGCTCTAAAACCATGCCAACTGTCACTCAAGGGATTTCTAAATGTGCCACGGATCACTTAAGTGTTCTGGAACTGTGTCGCGGGTCACTTAAGTGATCTGTGAATGCGCCTCAGGCCTACCCTTAGAGGGTGGGTCGAAATGAATTTCTTGAGGAAATTTTGAGTTCTTAACCGTTTTGAAATGAACAGAAATTGGTTATGATAACAAATTGGTTTGGAGGGGGGGGGGCAGGAGCCTTCCTATGTCCCCCCTCCCCGTGTCATCTCACCAATATGTGATAGGAGGTGCGGGGGGGGGGCAGAGATGACGAAATTTTGCTGACAAGGGGGAAGGGAGGGGTGAGAGTTTTGCTGACCTTTGTTGACGGGGGAGGGGGGGTCAAAAATCGCTGAAAAATTGCTGACGTAATACTTGAACGACCCCCAATTGGAAGTATACCTCTAGAATCTCGACGTTCCGCCGGTAATTTTCTATGCACCCTGTATATACTTAAATAGTTCTCGAGTTATGAGCGTTTATAAAAATTATTTCGTTACAAAACTTTTTTGCGAATGCCCCGGGTATCGCCACAGATGATTCAAAAGAAAAATTCACGCTAAAAGAAAATGATGAAACAGAAGAGAGAGAGAGGAAAAAAATTGTTGAAATATTCATAAAACAAAAAAATGTCGTCGTTGATTACTTATTTGCATGTCCGCATATCGTTTGAATAACAATGTAATTTCTCCACCGATCGATGATGATTTTTTTTACGTTTCTTTTTTAAATGCAGTGTCCGCCCAGACACTGACAACCTTGCCGGTAATCTGACCGAAAGCAAGACAAATTGCTCCGGAATTCAGAGAGATTCGTTATCGGCTTCCGATTCATTTGCATTTTCTATTTTTATACAGGGATCGAACGCTAAAACACCGTCAGTGACATTCTCATTTTTCCCCCCTATTACGTTTTGAGCATTTATTGCGTAAGCTTACGGTGTGGTTGTTCTCAGCATACCATTATTACAACCTTCGATATACATTCGACGCGCTCGGTATAACGACCACTCCCCCTAATCGTTCCACAGAAAAGGGGCCGTTCAAGTATTACGTAAACAAATTTTCAGCCATTTTTGACCCCCTCCCCCCCCCTTCTTGTCAGCAAAATTTCGTCATCAGCTCTGCCCCTCTGAATCCTAACTCATATTTTCATAAAGGGTGGTTGATGACGTAAGCATTATCCAAACCTCCCCCTCCCCTCTTGTCATCAAAAGTCAGCAAATCGGAAACACTCCCCTCCCCCCATCGATGATGACGTAATACTTGAGCGGCCCCAAACGGACGTTACATTGTATGCTCGTTTTAACGAAAGTGTCGGAAAAAATATTAAAATTGAGCTTTTACATTTCATTCGGGAAAAGTTAGCGCCCTCTATTCGCTGAACAGAGAACAAAAATTAAATAATTAAATGTAAATATTGAAGACAACTTGATTACTTGGAGGCCAGTACCTACTCTCAAATGTATTTAACTTAATGCAGAGGTCTTCAACCTTTTCCCAGTCGCGAGCACTGCCTGTGCCCATCATCAAAAGAAGAGCACCCTTACGGGAAGTTTGGTATACGAATGCACGAAATCAGAATGATTTCAATCCTTAAATGTTGTTTAATTGGAACGTTGATCAAGTGCTCGCGAGCACGATATCGGGCACAGGCATCGAGCACTCTGGATGCTTTAACGAGCACCGTGAATGTAAAACATTTTTCATTAATTCCAAATGTTTCATTCAGTAAAATAAATTTTTTTTTTGTATAGTGCGTTGATGTGTATTAACAGTTGACATGAGAAGCGTAATAATATTCCATTAAGCGGGAGGAAAAAAGTCGTTGAAAATATCATATAAAGCGGGTAACTTCAACATGGTCTGCATGAAAGAAATTTTGGTGCTGGAGGATTTTATCCATTTATAAGCGTGGTCGACTTGTATTTAAAAATAATGAAAATGTGCTTTTTTTTGGCAAATTTGTCCGTACCAACCCCCACCCCTGTTCTAAATGAACTACATGTTTCACCTTTCTATCCATCGCTGTTTCCAAGTTACGTCGTACATGGGTTTAGTCAAAAAAGAGTTCTGAAAGGGGGTCATGGGTGCCAAAAAGAAAAAAAACGGTTGGGGTTGTTATGGTTAAAGATTAATTGAGGAACTTATTTTGCAAAAATTAACATTTTCTCAATTACTTAATTTAGAATAAAATTAAAAACAGTTTTTTTTTCTTCTCCGGAATAGGCGGCTGCTTCCCACAAAAGTGGAGAATAGCACAACAGGTAACGTGTAGGAATGGTAGAAGAATATTCACATATTATGTTTTTCTGATCAACATTCAAAGGAGTTATCTACATTCAAATTTTGGAAATGTTCTGTCTAAAAAATGGAAATGCTACTTTTTGATTAAAATTGGAGCTGGTTAAGTCTGAGAAATTTGATATGTCTACGCCACCTGCTGATTACAGAAGGTTTCATCTAGCCAATTAAGGTACCCTTCACTCTCTCGTGAACAACATTAGAAACAAGGTGCACTGGAACCTCCCGTAACGGACACTCCTGTAAGCCATGGGCGGTGATACGCCCCCCCCCCCCAGCGTCAACGGTGGAGTCGACTGGCTAATGTATATACGAATTGACTTCACCATCATCGTGCCCCCCCCAACAATAATGACCTTGCCCCCCCCCCATACTTCCAAGTCAATCTCCGCCTATGCCGTAAGCGGGCAACTCCACTAACGGACATTTTTCTGAATTACATCGACGAGCTCAGTGTATTTTTACTACCTATTAACAGAAACTTATCATTAGCGGGCGAAATTCTCGGTTCCAGGAGTGTCCGTTTTCGAGAGGTTTCTACTTTGAAATGCGACTTTGAAAGCGCTTATGAAAAACGTGCCGTTTTGAAGAAAGAAAATCCCTTACCGCAAGTAGGACAACCCCTTTCTTTATGTTCTATTTTGAATGAAAAATACCGAAGTGTAAACGAACAAGTTGGACAATGTGTTTCCTTTTAGTAGAAACGACTAACTTTGCATTGTAATTTCGACCAAAACTTTTCCCGTCCGAATAAACCCTGTTGAGCTCGATCCAAAGATTCGGAAACCGTCAAAAACGTGCATTTCGAAAAATAAATAAATAAACGAAATGTTCCCTTTTGAAAATAATCTCCTCAATCGCGAAATCAATACCCGAAACGGTAAGTGAATCTACGTATTTAAAGATCATGAATATTCTTCAGTGCCATCCAGATGATTAATACATGTAATACTGTATAAAAGATACCGGCCCCTGTCAATGCCTAGAAAACGACTCTCTCGTGCCTACGTACAGCATCCAAATCCCCTCGGAAAAACTACACAAAAACCATCCAATAAACTATTACCAACTCTCCTTTGTTTCACGCACAAAAGAAAATCATAATGATCGATTTCAGAAATTTATTTTTACTTTGAAATTACGAAAAAAGTTATTTTTCCTTATTTTTTGGCATTAAATTTGTGAATTGCGTGTTTCTCTGCTGTTCCAAACTGTATCCCCGGGAAAAAAAATTTGGACACTATCCATAACAAAGTAAGTTTTCGTAACCGCGCCCACTTTCTTTTTTGTGTCCCGTGTGTGTGTGGCATTGATCATCTATTTCCTAATAAATGGTTTTTTATTTTCCTTTTTTTGTTCCGTTATACGTATATAATATATTTCACAGAGTTTCAACATTTTGCGCCAATGCGATTGCAGAAATCTAGATAAAGTTATAAATAGTGAGCGTTTTAATTATAGCGATGGAATTGAGTGGTAATTTATCAGTCCCGTATGGGGAAAACTCTCTGGGAATAGTGGGTTTCCGTATCATCAGCGTGGGAAAGATTAATAAAAAAAAAAAAGGCTACAAATACTCGAAATGTCCGTGTAATTGATGTTCTGGAATTAATAATTAACCGTGTTATTAATGTTGGGACGAGATATTCTCCCCCGCTTTCAAAACTCGAAGAACTGTTCACGGGCGATGTCTTGATTACGTGAGGCTCAGAGAGCGGGAAATGTTGGGAATTACAGGAGAAGGATGATGTATTTGTGCATTCGTTTCTCTCTGTGGGCGGTTGAGTATTATTTTCGTGTGTGTGTGGAGATTTCGAGTGGGTTTTTAAAGGAGGTTTTTCGCTGTCAACCCATGACCGGAGGCTCAAATGTGGCCCTCGGTGTCATCTCATGTGGCGCGCGACCTCAAACCTCATTTCACAAAAAATAAACTAACTGGCACATTGAAGATCAATAATAAGGGAATATCAATTAGGTGCCTACGCGTCGTAGTTCCACATCACTTGAGTGGCCCGTTGCGCATACCCATGTCACTTAAGTAACTCGTGGCTATTTTTTAGATAACGTGATGCAGTTCTACATTACTTAAGTGAGCCGCGACACAGTTACAGAGCACTTTAGTGGCTCGCGGCACATTTTCTAGTTACTTAAGTGACCCGCGGTATATTTACAGGCAACTCAAGTGATTCTCTTGCAGTTCCACACCAGTCAAGTGGCCCACGGCACAGTTACAGAACATTTTAGTGGCCCGCGGCACATTTTCAGATCTTTAAAGCGATACTCTTGCTGTTCCACATCAGTCAAATTTACAGTTATAGAGCACTTTAGTGGCCGGCGGCACATTTTCTAGTTACTTAAATGACCCGCAGTATATTTACAAGCCACTCATGTGATCCTCTTGCAGTTCCACATCTGTCAAGTCGCCCACGGCACAGTTACAGAACGTTTTAGTGGCCCTCGGCATATTTTCATGACATTCACATCAGTCAAATTAACAGTTACAGAGCACTTTGATGGCCGGCGGCACATTTTCAAATCACTTAAGTGACCCGCGTCACAGTTCCGGGTCACTTGTAGTTTCACGATATCGGTATTAGAGATATCGTCTCCGGCATGCCAGAAACACGAATGTGCAAATTATCTCTCTTTTTTATCATCGGTTGAATATTGCTCGAAATGCAAATGCGTATTCCTATTGAAACACACGCTACGAAACAGTTTAGCAAAATAACTTGCATAGAGTAACATGGGTAGAGTAAACATTCGAACGTCATTTCTCACGTTCTTTTTTCCGGGGGAAGGGGTGGCGATATGTAGAGAATTATAATAGCATAGCCTAGCATATACAATCGAAAATATGTGAAAAATTTAAATAAATCACAATCCTTAAATAATATTTCAAATTAATATTTGCACTAGAGCATCGTTTTTGAGGAATTTTTTGACCATGTTAAAAGCCATGAGACCACGATAGGAAATTGGAAGAGACTGATATGTGTTTTGCGAAGATAAATCCTATCTATTCAAGAAGAGATCCGATCTATTCATATACCTCTACAGAAATTCTGACAAAGGAAAGTTTCTTTATGGAATTTGGGCGTTTGTTGACACAATACTCGAAAGAAACTCCCAACTGACATTGATTCAATTTGTTCCGACTGAACTTCCTACGCAGATAGAATTTTTTTTTTATTGCATCTGACAGAAATTGTGACTTGTGTGAAATGTATATAAAACTATAAGTTTAAATGTGATTTTTTTTTGGAAGAGAATTTGGAAAAAATAACGTTGACAATGCAATAATTGTTGAATCAAATAGTTCAACGTACAACATAATGACACTCAATAACATTAATCAAATAATGTTACCAAATTGAAAAAAAAACACAAACATGAATTTGAAAAACACTTAGTTTGACAGATAATAATGACAGGAACATTGAATGTGGGAAAAAACGCGTGAAAAAATATGATCGAAATGTCATAATGAATAAGACAGAAATGTTAACGCTGAGCTCAGCGGAAATTATGCCACTGATTCAAGAACAGAATCGTGGCTGATTTCCATAAAAATATTAGCTGTAACTTTAAAAAAACTTGGAACGATAATCCAATAAAAACTTCGACAGTTGATTCAATAAAGTTCGATCAGTAAAATCCAATAAAAAAAGCATTGCCCGCAAATCCAACAACATTATTGATACCGGATCCTATAGGACATGGATGGCCAACGCAATGGTAAACTGCAGCGCCGCGGGATGCAACAGTGACAACAATCCGGTGTATAAGCCGCAGCAGTAAAATTACCGAGAAAACGCGCAGATTTGTGTCCTCCATAAGTAATATGGTAAAAAACGGGCAATTTGCAATTTGGTCATTAAAATCCTACCCGGGGGAATTCACATCTTCATAATCTGATATTCCAGCTAGTATAGATGAAATACATCAAAAATTACTGTTTCTGAGAAACTGAATTTTCAGGATGTTATGCCGAAACTAATATTTGGAAAAGTGATTTGTCTCCTCCGGGAATGTTAGCCGAAACTATTATTTAGATTGGCATGACATTCGGAAAATTCAATTTCTCAGTATATTTCAGGCCGAAAAATACAATCTCTTAATTACTGTTTCTTTTGCAAATTAGTCTATTCAATTGCATCCATAGTTTGAATTTTGCAGGCAAACATTTTTTTTCTCATTCTTCTGCAATTATTTTTATCCCTTACTCCCGATTTTGCAACCGGAAGGGCCGCACGGGTCGCATTAATTGATTCCACACACCAGTGGTAGACTTCGAGGGGGAGTCATTATTGGGATGGAAAGCGTACCAAAAGCCAGTCGTGCGTGTATAGTATTGACGGTCGTGAGTAAAAACCCGTGATGGTACCAAGATAAAATGGACTAGCTTCGCATGGACTAGGCAGACTACCTGTAGATGTGAAAGGATGCGCACACGCACCATTTCTTGATCCTCCTGTTCATCCATACAGAACCAGAGAATCGTGCGATACGTGTATTCTTATTACGTGAGTTATCTTCTTGGAACGAAATATAGGTTTATTGGTTTGAGGAAAGTGTTAGTCTGCTTCAACGTTGAATGCCATGAACTTGATGCGGAAATTTAGAGATGACTGCTTAGCTGTTTCCAAAAACACAAAAAGTCATCGTCTAGGGGGTGGAACTCTTATTAATCAACGGCACAATATGAACCCCAACCATCACGTATGATATATTTTTGCTCATTGGAATTATTGGGGGGTCTAAGTAGCCTAGTCGGTTGTAATTTCGAGGTGTCATTGTGAGTTGGCATTCACTTCGAAAAAAGTTTCGCCACATTGAGCACAACAGCAAATATGCACGTAGCTACATATACAGAGGCCACAAAGAGGTAATTTTCCCAACGAGGTTGCGGAAAGAAATGGGGTGAAAATGCTCATAACGAACTTTAAGAGCGATACGTGTGTACGAAAAGGCAGCGTGTTGAGAACAATTGCTATCGTCACTAGAAATAATGAATGTAAATAGCCTGTTAATCAGGTCTGCTGTGGAAAATGATGGCTTAAATAGTGAAAAAAAACAAAAAAACAATTTAATACGCATTCAATTCAAGACATTTGAATGAGTGGTGTTCGAAAATATGTTCCTTATCTAACAAAAAACTTAGTTTTGTAAAAAAGAAAGCATGTTAATGAAAAACACTAAAGCACGTGTAATGCCTGCCAGCAGTTTATATTAAAATATTTTAAAAACATTTTTAGCACAGGTAGAACAAAAACTCTAACACAGTTAAGCGCAGAAATGTTCATAGTATTTAAAAATTGAAAAACTGGAGAAAATGTTTTTTTTGGAAAATTTTTGCATGCACCAACCACCTTAATCTGAATTCGGCAAATTTTTTCGACAAAGAAATCAAACGAAAACTCGACAAAAGTTTTTACAAATGATTTGCTCAAAATTAGGAAACACCAATCCAATATTACACGTTTCGGTAAAATTCGGAAAAAAAAAGATCTTCATCCGGGAAAAAAACATTTCATTCGATAGGAACATTCACGAGAAATCTTCCGAGAAATATCGTTAACGGGGCTTTAGAGATTTCGACAGTAAAAATTCAACACCAAAAGAAAAAAAAAACATTCGAAATGCCAATGGCAACTACCACCAACGACATCCCAGATATCAACGATGATCGTAACTTTAAAACGTCCATCAACAAAAATAGGATTTTTCTAGTTACATCCTTATACATTCGACATGTGTGTATAGAGTTAGGAGAAACAAAAAAAAAAAAAACCGATCAAACACAGAACGATATCATGTACACAACATGATTTTCTCACTCTATAAAGTAACATGATGTGACTCGCGTGAGCTTTTGAATCCCCCTCTATCTGCTTTTATTGCATGTGAAAGCGAAAATTTTTGCTATTTTTGCACGTTGTACTTACTAAACGTGACATTCATTTCTGAATCGATGTCTTTTCCTGAGATTTCTGGAATCAAGCGAAAAAACTGGAAAAAAAAACATTCTTTTGCTTTGAAATTTCCGGAAACATTTTCTATATCTTTGTTTGTCAATCGCGTCACGTTTTTCTGGATTCCTGTTGAAAAACATGCACGTACTTTTCAATAAGAAAACCAGATTGAAATAAATCCCCCGCCATATTTATTTTTCTTGTGGAATAAAGATTTCAACAACGTAATGTTTTTGTCCTGTTTTATATTTGTTTGATTTTTTTTAATATTGGGAAAATATTATTTTATTTTTCATTTTTCCAGTGTTATAATAAATTCAATTTTTCAAATATTTTCAATGTTTCTGAATGTGCGTGTGGATGAGAAAGAAAAAAAACGGGACTATATGAAATTATTTGATGCGAAAGATGTTCCGTTTCCTCATCTATTTTATGAATTAATGCAGTTTATCTATTAGTAATTGAATGAATGAAATAGTGTTGAAGTTTCTGTGAATTCTATGCAGTTGAATTTCTGGTTAATTGATTTCTTTTGACAGTTGAATTATGTATCAAAATTTTTATCGGCAATTGATTTCTCAGTCGAAGTTTCTATAGGCTGGCTTAATTTGATAGAAAAGTTTCTATCGGTCGGTTTTTTTTTTTTGCATTAGTTTCAATTGAATTCTATGCCAGAGTCTATCGGTGAATTTCATGTGAAATTTATTATCAAATGGTTTTAGATGTTTATCTGTGTGAAAGAGTTTGAATTACATCTCCCGTGAAAGTTTCAGTCACATCTCACGTAAAAATTCTATCGAATCTCATGTAAGGTTTGGGACATGTGAAAGTTTCTAAGAAATGTTATGATTTAACGTAATGTTTTCTTCCAGTCGAATTTTTCATATGCGAATGTTCTTATCGAATATCGAACTTAAGCCAAAATATCCAACCAATGTCGGATTTCATATCAAAGTTTGTATTCAATGTCAAATTAAATGTAAAAGTTTCTATTGAATGTGAAATTGTATGCTAAAGTTTATATTGAATGCCAAACTTCATGTAGAAGCTCCTGTGTGTGTGTGTGTAGTATTTCATGTCAAAGACTCAGTTGACTTTCAGTCAAACTACTGTCAAACTTCACGTAAAAGTTATTTCAAACTTCATGTAAAAGTCATATCAAAGTTTCAGTTGACATTTTAGTCAAAGTTGTATCAAAGTTTTAGTTGACATTTTAGTCAAAGTTATATCAAAGTTTTAGTTGACATTTTAGTCAAAGTTATATCAAACTTTTCATGTCAAAGTATATCAAACTTTTCATGTCAAAGTATATCAAACTTTTCATGTCAAAGTATATCAAACTTTTCATGTCAAAGTACATCAAACTTTTCATGTCGAAGTATGTCAAACTTCTTGTCAAAGTATATCAAACTTTTCATGTCAAAGTATGTCAAACTTTTCATGTCAAAGTATGTCAAACTTCTTGTCAAAGTTATGTTAAACTTCATGTGTCAAAGTATTTCAAACTTCGTGTAAAAGTGTGTCAAACTTCATGTAAAAGTGTGTCAAACTACATATAAAAGTGTGTCAAACTACATATAAAAGTGTGTCAAACTACATATAAAAGTGTGTCAAACTTCATGTGAAAGTATGTCAAACTTCATGTCAAAGTTACGTTAAACTTTATGTCAAAGTTACGTTAAACTTCATGTCAAAATTACGTTAAACTTCCTGTCAAAGTTACGTTAAACTTCATGTCAAAGTTACGTTAAACTTCATGTCAAAGTTAAGTTAAACTTCATGTCAGAGTATTTCAAATTACATGTCAAAGTATGTCAAACATCATGTCAAAGTATTTCGAATTTCATGTCAAAATATGTAAAATTTCATGTCAAAATATGTAAAATTTCATGTCAAATTATGTCGAACTTCATGTCAAATCTATGCCGAAAAGTTGAAATTTATTACACGATCAATTTATTATCAATAATTCTATAGGTTTTCAAGTCACATCGGCAAACAATAAACGGTTTTCAAAAATTTCAGACAAATCATTGATGAAGATTAAGAATTAAACATAACGGTCCCAGCTTAAGATTTACCCCTGTACATTCCCAGATTACTTAAGTGATCCGCGGCCTAATTACGGATCACTTGAGTGACGCTTGGAATTCATTTCTTTCGTTTGTTCTTAATTTTCATGAATTTATTCACAGATTTTTCTTTCATTAATTCCGAAAATTATATCTTTTATTAATTTATTGATTTTAAAATTAATTGTCGATGGGGGCCGCGACTAAAAGTTTTAGAGTAATAATTATAACAATATAATTTATAAGTCATGAGAAAATAACTTTCATTCTTGATTTGAAAAATTCAAGTAAGCCTTGTTGAAAATAACAAAAAAAAAACGGGACATTTCCGTAGTTGGGACATCTTAAACTACGGAAATGTCCCGTAAAATACGGGTCATGTGATCACTCTTTATTTTCAAGTCTCTGGCCCCGAACGACAGAAATAAAACATATCTGGTCCCCACGGACTGAAAAGGTTGTTCAGCACCTCTGATTCAGAGTTTTGGATTCTTTCTTTCGACCCTTAATTGCGAATTTTCAGTTGTTGACTTTTTTTTTTTTGTATTTTTTGGGATGCAGGTGATTAGTCAGGATTAATGTGTTTGCTTTCTTTTTGCCGTATCTTTGTGCATTAATGAGATTGCCACGCGGCTTCTGGGAGTTGAGTTATAAACTGCGAAAAGAACGCGTGGGCAGAAAAATCAATGGCTTCACAGTAATAGTATGGGGGGGAAAAAATTCCTCTAGGGAAGATAACGTTTCCGATAGTGTGGGTGGGATTCGGCGCGTGAAAGTTTTCTGATCATTCAATGGAAAGGTGAATAAAGTATTCGAATCGAAGTTCACAAAGAAAGAGATGAGAGGGGAGGAAAAATAGAGTAAAAACGGAAGTCTTCGGCGAACGTTTTCTTTAACAATACCACTGTGGAAGTGTATAGGTTCAAAATCAAAGCTTTGAAGAAAATGGCATTGCATCAAAATGTGCTTTCAAGTTCAAGGGAACGAAGCGTTCGAAGAAAAGTGTTGAAGATTGCGGAAATATTCAAAGAAAGTGCTGTAGAACGAAGCATAAAAACAATAGTCATCCAGGGAAAGCGTAAACTAAACGTCGGAGAAAGAAACGGGCAAACGAAACATGGTCAGAGGAAATGAGAAAGATTGAGTGTGTTTATTGAAAGAACAAAGAAAACCAAAAAATGCACCCAAAGGAAAAAAACAGAAGGAATGCCGCCTTGGTGGAACAAAAATTTTAAATTCGAAAGTCGAAGGTAAAAAAAAGCCCTCGTGTTTGTTCCCCTCAACGCTTTCGAAGCAGCATCGAAACATACAAATGTTAAAAGAAGTCGATAAAAATAAAAATGCTGATCGAAATTATTGAAGAAACGAATGTTGAAAGAAATCATTGAAGGAAAAAAAAATGAAATCATTTGAGAAACAAATTTTGAAATCTTTTGAAAAAACAAATTTTGAAATAATTTGAAGAAACAAATTTTGAAAGAGATCATTAAAGAAAAAAAAAATGTTGAAATAATTTGAAGGAAAAAATTGCTGAAAGAAAGGATCGAAGTTTTGAAAGGAAAAGTTTTCCTTTGTATTGAATCAATTTTTATTATATCACATTGATGTCATGCGCGAGCTGTTTTAATGCTTTTTTTTTGTAATTTGCAACAAATTTAGTATTAGAGAGATGTAAAACTTTACTCTGAAATATGGTAGCATATACAATAAAAATATGTGTAAAATGTTCGAAATAAATCAATGGTTAAATAGTATTTTCAATGACACGTTTACTAGAGAGAGAGCATAGTTTATCATCATGTTAAAAGGTGTTGGACTCCTTAAACTCAGCTTAAAAGAATGTCGAAAATTCAACTTTTTAATGAACTGTGTGAACATCTTAATGCTGTACCACAGGCGTTATACGAGAATCTTTGAATTGTCATCAGATGAATATACAAACATCAAACTTACTTAAAACATATTTTATAAAATTAAAAAAAAAGTATTTATTATTAATAAACAGTTTATATTTAGCGAATATACTAACAAGGCACCAAACTGTATATCACCGAAACAAAGGTAACTCTTACAAAAGGTACATAGCGACTGAAGACTAGAAAAAGAAACATAATACACAGGGTGATTATAATTAAGTTCCCGTACTCTCTCTGAGTGGTTTTTCTCAAAAAATATCTACCCTAATACAGCCAAATTTTTGAGATATTTGAATAAGACCATGGGTTCACGAAATTAAAAAAATGGCTCAGTTTTCGACCACCAGGTGAAAAAGTGGCACTTTTTTAATTGAATATTCCTTTTTCCCATGGACCATACAGCGTATATACCAAGTTTCAATGGAATGCGTCGTCCAGAACGGGCGCTGCATAGGTCTGAATAGCTCCAGTATAATGAAACTACTCAGACCTATGTAGCGCCAGTTCTGGTAGACAGACGTATTCCATTGAAACTTGGTATATATATATACACCATATGGACTGCGGGAAAATGTAAAATGCCATAAAAAAGCGCCACTTTTTTACTAGGTGGTCGAAAATTGAACTATTTTTTTTTTTAAATTTCATAAAACTCTCCCGTGGTCTCATTAGGATATAAAAATTTGGCTGTATTCCGATAAGCAGTTTTTTTGAAGAAAAACTACTCAGAGTACGGGAACTTTAATTATAATCACCCTATACAATACAGTGCGATACATCTTAGCATGAAATCAAGTCAGCAAAAGACTCATGTTCAAAACCGTCCAAGCGAATTGAAGAACATTCTCAGTGTTATTTTTATACAGCGTGTTCATTTTATCAAGATATTTATCGCAAACCTTACGATAACCAAAAAAATACGACATTTTCCCTTAAAATTTTTCAACAAAAGGGTAATTTCTCTTTTGTTTGTGGTCATAAAAATTCCAAAAAAAAACCCACCCTCGATTCTTTTTTAGTCAAGAAACAAGGATTTCGAGCAACTTATCATCTTTACGACAATTTTTTGTCGTAAAATAATGTCGACAATTTTTTTTTTCTCCCTCCATTTTGTTCACACGCATCTGCTTGACTGGAATCCAGCAAACATGGTCGTTAAATTTCCGCTTCAAACACTCTTTCTTTTCTTTTTCCCCCCCAGTGGTTTTCCAAATAAACCGCACAATATGTTCCAAGAGCCGTGAAAATTCTTCACACTATATTTTTTGCCGATATCTTTTATTCTCTTGAAATAGGATGAAAAATTGTTTCTCCTTGTACATAAAAAATGTCTTATTTATAACGAAATTACGTCCCCAGCACATAACAATCGCTACTTCTTTGGTTCGAAGGAGAAGAAAAAATTTCACTGCATGGAAGTTTTAAACCTTTCCTTTACATCGATATTGAGTGGGTTTTTAGCATTTTCGATTCGAGAGCATCGACTTTTTATACATCCAACAGCAAATAAAAACCTGAATTTCCTTTCGGTAGCAGTGAAATACAGTGAAAGCTCTCTTAAGGGTCGCCCCCGCAAATACTGTCACCCCCCTTTCAACGATTTCGACTACGAAATCCCGTAGGTGTTCGCGAAGGAAAGGTGGAAAGGTTTTAGTGTAATTTAAATGTTATAATGACTATTTTTTAAGAAAATCTAGACGCATATCTTGGACAAGCAGTTCTTTGAGTTTCTTAAGAGGTTAATTCAACAACATACAGCAATAACGTCTTACAACATAAGTAACATGGAGGTGAGAAGAGGCTTGAAGTGTCTTACAGGTATGGTGATGTCTCCTCATATCAACTGAAATTTAACCACACAAGTTTCACTAAAACTAATTTTTACTGCTTTTATACGAAATTAAGACACGAATGAACACCTGATTCTCTGTTAACACCTCTTATAGCAGACGAATTTCCGCTGTTATGGTGGAAAGGTTCTACCGTTTCTCTCTATTGCAAACCTGTCGAGGACAGGATTTGTTGTAGAAGAAATGAGGCAACACTTCCTTCATAATTAAACATTTATTAAATAACTAAAGCAAACAGAATCTACAAGAACGTATCACATCGATATGAGCGGACCGCGTGACTTGTCTGGTTTGAACGACAAACGTGTCCCGTTATTACTTCATCGCGCAGGCGCTTTTTTTCCCCTACGTCGCGGAGAGCGCCATCCAGTGGTGAACGCTGTCGCCACAGATTTATCCTCACACACCCATATCCATCTCGTCTCTTGCTTTTGAAGTGAAACTTCTTTATCTGGGGGGAGTGAATCCTTGTGAGGGGAAAAAAGAAATTCATAACGAAAGTCCGTTTTTCCTGAAAACCCGTTCCGTAAAGTAACTGCTTGTGGGATGAAGTTCCGAGAAGCAGATGAGTTGTGGTGGTTGTGGGGAGAGATGTCAATAGACATTCGGCAAAATAAAGCTGGGTAGGGGTAGTTTGAACATTTTTTGTCGAGCATAGGCAGTTTATTACCTTCCCCCAACACCCCGTGACGCACATCCCCTGGTCACACGAGAGTGTATTTCGCACGCGAAAGTATCCCGAATACATTCAGGGCCGTCTCTACAACATCAGAGGTGCCCAAGAAAAGTGATGTTCTAGGACCCTGTACCTAGTTGGCAGTATATACACTCACTTTAAACTGAAAGTTCTGAAAATTTCCACTTTTTGCTCACTTTTTAAGCGGAGTAGAACGGCGGTGACCTGTCTCACAACGACGGACGAAGGTTCTGAACGATCCACACAAACAAAAATGATGTACAAGATATATTTCTCTCCATAAAACTCTGTTTGATTATTGCTCTGTGGGGAAATCAGCTCTCTATACACAAATCACGTCACATTACGGAATTGGAACCCCGTCATATTCCGTATGAGTTCATCTAAAGGGTAATTTCAGTTTCCCGAGGAATTACATGATCGATGCGAGTTACAATTTATATCGTAAGTGATATTTCGCTGAGCATCAAAAAACAGGGAGATGGGAAAACATTTGTTTTACTCTGCTGGCAACTGACGCGGCAGCAATCGTAAATGACACACAGCTTCGTCCATTTATGATTCCCATTTCTCATGTCTTAAGACATAAAAATTCCGGGGTTTCTTCCTTGTCTCGCGATTTTCTTTACAAACTGCAATCAAAATTTAAGATACAAAAATGCTATATTTCTTTCTTTTCCGTTGTTTACTTCGGGATTTTACGAGTTTCGAGCCAAGAAAAGCTTCCATCGTAATCGTTAAAGAGAATTTCATTTATTGTTTTGTGTGTATATTAAGGCAGAAGCTTCGTGTGCAATTCCAAAACTTGCTTCGAAATTCTCGAAATTACTTGAGAAGAATCATTTCCGGTATCTAGCATATATATAGAAGCTAAGAGGAATGTGAATGCCGATTGTGGAAGCTCAGGGGTAAGGGCCTCCTCACACTGGGATACTCAAATCGAACTCGAGTAGCCTCAACTTTAGAGTTGAGTTGACTTGAACGAGTCGAGTAGCCCCTCTTACGGCCTGCTAAAAAGGAAAATCTCAAAGCCCGGGAAAATGAGTAAAAACGACACAGTGTTTAGGTTACCTTCTTATCTTCCTGTACCTAATAAACCGGGATAGAGAAAATATCAAATTTTTAGTGGTTCTAGCAGAGACTACGACGATGATGATGATGATTATGATGATAATAATAATATTATTATTAATATAATTATTATTATATTACAAATACTGTATTTTCCTATACTATTATCTCCGCTGTACAAGACGAAATAGAAGAAAATTGTAGGTATATCCCGTATACACACACATTGAAAAGACTATTCATTTTAGACTGGTGATTCCCAATGTGGGGCCCATGCCCCACTAGGGGGTAATTTCAGTTTTTCTATGAAGGCCTGGAACCTTCCGAACTCTATTTTTTATATCAGTTCAAATTTTTAATTTTTTATACAGTTTCTTGATGACTTTTTTACTCTTCAAGTACAATGGGTTCGATCAAGGGTTCTCAATGCGCTGTGTTCCATGGAAAATTTATGTCAGTTAGATTAAGTCTATGGACCCCCCTGTGCCAATAAAATGAAGAAAAATGAACGCCTCGAACCCATTTAAAAAATAAGATTACGTGTACAGCAATGTAAAAACAGTGAGTTAAACGCTCAAGGAGCCCACCCCCCCTCCCCCGAAGTCTCTCCGATGACCCCTGATTAAGACCTACTGCTTTTTATTTAGGCCGGGATTACACTATGAAAGTTTTAGAAAAGTTCTTTTATAAAACTTGAAAAATGTAACCAATAAACGTAAGCAATAGGCTGTTTTATTAAGGCTTATTGGCTTTTTTTTTCAAGGTGTGTATAAAGATCTTTTACTAAACTTTTACAGTGTAATAAAAAGTAAAGGTCTAACTAACGGCCTAAGTGAAAGAGACAGAAAAAAAGGGTATATATATATATATATATATATATACTATACTATACCATACACCATATACGTCAATACGCCATGTCCTCGTGTGAGGTCGTGAGCTCCATAGAAATGTACGTGTTCGATCTACTAGATACGGAGTCTCCTATCAGTCGCCAGACTTTAGTATCCCCGTGTGAGGAGGTCCTAACGTTCGTAGAAACACAGTGGCGATGAATGTTGCTTTTGGAATCACAGGAGGTTATAAAGCTCAGGGAATGGGCCTGCAGATTCTAGAAGCTAAGAGAATGCATGCGCAGATCCTGAAAGCCCAGGAAATGCATGTGTGAATTGTGAAATCTAAAGGGTGACGATTGCTGCTTTTGGAATTACAGAGAATGAGTCAGCGCGATTATGGAAACACAGGAAATGTGCGTTCAGATTGCGTACGCTCAGGGAATTTGTGTGTAGATTGTGGAAGCTCAGGGGATGTGCATGCAGATTGCGGAAACTCAAGGGTGGCGAATTCTGTTTTTGGGATCACGGGGTTGGCGAAACTCAGGGAAAGTGCCTGCCGATTGTGGAAGCTAAGGGAATGTGCGTGGAGATTGTAGAAACTCAGGGAATGCGCGTGGAGATTGTAGAAACTCAGGGAATGCGCGTTCAGATTGTGGAAACTCAGGGAATGCGCTTCCAGATTGTGGAAACTCAGGGAATGCGCGTTCAGATTGTGGAAACTCTGGGAATGCGCGTTCAGATTGTGAAAACTCAGGGAATGTGCTTGCAAATTGCCAAAATTCGGGGTTGGAGAATGCTGTATTTTGAATCACGGGGTTGTGGAAACTTCATGGATTGTGCCTTGAGATTCTGGAAGCTGAAGGGTAATATGCGGGCAGAATCAGATGGAAACGGCACAGAAAGAAGAGCGGAACAGGACAATCGCTTCCGCCTTCACAAAGCACACCCTAGGCGATACTATCTAACCCTCCCTCTCCAGTCGAAGAGCCGGTATCTACTTACGCCCTTAACGAGGATTGGATATTTTAATTCAAGACTGCATAAAATGAAAAATCAACATTTTATTCCATAATAATTGACAGTGAATTCATACAGAAGCTCATAATTTATCGAATAGATTATATAGACTCCTAGAGTTTTTAAGAAGGAGGAACACCCCCCCCCCCATCACCTTTCGGAGCTTGTCACTACTCTGAAAGCATCCATTACAGAAGCCTTAGTTTCCGTATTCCCGATTAAGATCCCTTCAAGACATTGTACACTTCCATGGGAAGAGGTAGGGGTTTCAATAACTAAATCACCGAATACGTTATATTATTCACAAACAAATTATGCCGTGTTTACTACGACTGTTTTAGGACGGATTCACAGGTTTAATTAATGGCCTAACTTAAATGATGAGGCTTCAAACGTGGAGATTTTTATTATAGCTCCGTGTCCGGAAGTTTCAAAACGTTTCCGTTAGTTTGTTTGGAGAAGCGAAGAATTCGGTTGAAATGTCTCGTTACTTGTTAACTCTTTTAACGACCCCCGTAATTAACTCTTCAAGCATTAGCTTCACTTCTCTCATTAGTATAAGTGTACGTCCGTAAAGAAATGGAGTACATGAAACACCCGTGTACTTCCAGTCGCTGAAGTTACTCTGTACTTTCCGTATAAGCACCACTCTGTAGAAGACGGTGTTGCCGGGTAAGATTATCTTAATTCGAGAATGTTGATCTGATTGGCGAGCGAATATCTACAGTTCTCCGCAGGAGTGACTCAGAAACCTTCGCCTACTTTCAGAAAGATTTTATCGCTCACATTCGCGTATCCATCATATTTGAATGTCTTTAGTATGAATGAGAATTTGTTTGAAAATTTTCATTCATAGTTTTAATGAAGTCTTGGAATAGCATTTTGATGTGTACGGGCTGTCCAGAAGTGTTTGCCTAGTGGATAGCTCTGCAACCGTTGACTTTATGAACATGCTTTTAGTTAGAAAAAAGAGTTTTCAAATGGAATGAAGTTTTTCAAAATGGTTCGTAGGGTCGAATAAATTTGAAAAAAAGAGGAAAATTCCCTTTTTATGCAGTCCCTGTGTGCTGAAATTTCCAATTAGTGCAATGTGGCCCTGGTGAGTTATTTACACTAAATTTCATATTTTGTGATGCAATATCAACGGATGTGTTTGATTTTGAAGTTTTCAGCACATGCTGCTACTGTTTGAGGGGTGTGGTTCACAAATTGCGAAAAAGTGCATTAAATTCAAAATTGTAAAAATTCTGCAATTGTTAGAGTTATTGTGAGTACAAAAATGAGAAATGGCTGAGTTCGTTCTATTTGTGTACAGTCCCTAAAAATGGCAACTTTTGAGCCATTGAAAACTTGCCAACACACTGGCCAGTTGCCGAAAGATAGTGATTTTAAAAATTTAATATCTCGATAAATATCGCATTTAATAATATGAAATTTTTTGCAAATGATTTTCCAGAGCGAGACCCACATTTCAATAATTGGAATTTTCAGCACAATAGGAACTGTGCATAAAAAAGTTAATCTCTTTATTTTTTCTATGCACATGATTATGATATTTTAAGAATTTTACCTGCGGCAAGTAAGTTATTTTAGTAGTTAACTGAATTTAAAGTCATCGAATGCTCAAAGAACTGTCTCAACGTGTGTGATCAAGTAGTCAATGCTCACTGGATAATACGAGGTCGCGACCACTCGCGCATGCGCATAGAGCCTACTTAACCGAAAAAATATACAGTCGGCCCCCCGTATTCGCGGTTGTTTTCTTCCTTTATTAAAAAAAAATTTTTGCAATTTTTTGCCAAACTCAGCAATCGTCATTCACGTGTTTTGTTTTGTTTACAAAATTTGAGTTGTGCTTGTTTAGGATGGCTCATTCTTCTAAATGCTACTGATAATACTTTGAAAAGGTAAATAAAAGTGAAAACTTTTCCACGAGCAAAATTGGATATATTGACTATGCTTGGCGAAAGTAAGTCAATTCTTGCTGAGGTCTGCTATCACGGAAGCTGAAATTCGTTCAGCTGTAGCTGCACCCATGACAGTCAAAACTCTGCAGCGCCTACGCTATCCACGTGTTTCTCTTACAGGAAATGCTGTTTTTTGTGGGTACAAGACTGATACAAAAAGGTATTGCAATTGATTGTAATATTTTAACACAAAAGACGAAAAATGTTACTGTTCCGTTTGGGGTCATTCAAGTATTACGTCAGCATCGGGGGGGGGGGAGGGGTTTTCGGATTTGCTGACTTTTGATGACAAAGGGGGGGAGGGTGGGAGTTTGAAAGTTACTTACGTCATCAACCACCCTTTCTGAAGATATGAAATATTCTAAGTAAGGTGCTGACGAAATTTTGCTGACAAGGGTGGGGGGGGGGAGGGGGTCGAAAATGGCTAAAAATCTGCTTACGTAATACTTGAATGGCCCCTTTAGGAAAGGGCTGGTGAAACGTCTATTTCATCAGAATTTTATGCAAGTAAAGGTTGGTTCTCGATAGGTTTAAGAAACGATTCGGATCACGCAATGTAAAAATCACCAGCTATCGAGCTTCTGCCGACCAGGAGAGGCAGCTAGAAGATTTCCAAAGACTTTGTAGAAACTACACACCGACACAGCGCCCTGGATCCGCCTGCCTTCACTCCATTCGAAGCTGAAGATGTCTGCCACGGCTTTATTCGCAGCTAAAGATATCTGCCTCGGCTTCATTAGCCGCTAAAGATACCTGCCTTCGTTCCATTCGTAGCTGAATCGGCTTTATTCGCAGCTGAAGATGCCTGTACTTCCGCTCCATTCGGAGTTGAATATTTCTGCCACCACTCATTTCGTGTTTAAGATGTCTGTCTCAGCTTCTTTCCTAGCTGAATATTTCTGCCTCTGCTCCATTCGCAGCTGAAGATATTCACCTCTGCTCCATTCGCAGCTGAAGATATTCACCTCTGCTCCATTCGCAGCAGCTGAAGATGTCTGCCTTTGCTCAGGAACGGATCTAGGAGTGGGGGCGAAAGGTAAGAACCGAATAGTATTGGAAAATTTTCCTGTCCCGTAAAATACGGGACGATTCAACGAACTTACACAATTCGCTTCCCCCGACACATCGACCTGGATTCGCACAAGGCGGTGCCTCATACAGCTGCGCAGGTCACACGGCCAAAGAGCTGTCCTTAGTTAAGAACACCGATTATGGTTTCTTTCCTGAATTGTTTCCAACTCTGCTTCAACATTACAAGAGGGTGCCGAAATGCTAGCTTGACACAACTGACCAAACCTCTAGTTGTGGCTCCGGGTCTACGATGGTCTTAAGGTGGCCCTGATGTACAAATGGGTAGGAGCAGAAAGGAGAAAGGAATCTCTGCCCGTGCGGGATCTATTTTTGGTGCCCCCAATGACATTTCTCAGCTGAACAAATTTTTTTTTTACCGTCCAAATCGAATTTGGCTCCCTTTCCTAGAGAGGTGCTCCATGTGGCTGCACAGGTCGCACGGCCTCTAGGCTTCAGCCTAGTTTCTTATAATTTTTGTTTTTTCCATACTATAAAAACTCTTTATCGAGGAACCAGTGAACAATCTGTCCTCTAAGGCCTCAACAAAGATCCCAGCCTAGCGACCCCTGCTGCAGGACGTGGGTGCGACAAATGCATCGAGTCTTCCCGACTAGGCCAGTACGTCCTATAGATATTGTATCTAGGAAGTAATGAGTCCCGTATATATCGGGGGACTGGAAACGTTAGTCAAAACGTACACCAACAGCGGTTTTTTTTGTATTGTAGCATTTGCAGCGAATTCCCACTGGCAGTAATAATTTTAAGGGAATTAGAATTAATTTAATACTCTAGAATACATTTTAAAACATTAGTTTTTAAAAATATTGTTGGTGCTGCTATCTACTTTCAAAATCAGAAGTGCCTCATGTGGTGATGACGGAGCTCAGGTATAAAAAAAAACAAAATTCTTCATTCAGCTTTGCTCCTTATAAACAAAACTTATAAACTGATCGGAAAGATCAGACTTCCAGTTCAGTAATTTTTTCAAGACCGAAGGAGACATCCAAAACAAAAGACCTACCTCCAAACAAGCAGACGACAGGTAAGATCGTAAAAAGTGAATTTTTCCCACACAACACTTTATAGTAATGTGCTGCCATCTAATCTCAAATTTAAAAGTTACTCATGTGGTGATAATGAAGTTGAAGTAAAAAAACTATATTCTTTATTCGGCTCAGTTCCTTATAAACAAAGCTCATAAACTGAACTGGAAATTTGAACTGAAAGTTCGGTTATTTTATTTGAGCATAAGGAGACGTCTAAAACAAAGAACCTCTTAATGAGCAGACGACAGACAAGAAGTCGGTTCCCAACAAGCCCCGCTCACAAACAGAACTGGAAGTTCGAACTGCCAGTTCAGTTATTTGTTCAGGACTCAAGGAGACGTCCAAAACAAGTAAGCTGGAGAGAAGCAGACGACAGAGATTCCGAGGCTTGCATCGAGCTTATTATATTACTGGAGGGAGCAACCAGCCGCAGCGACTGCAGCGACATCAAATGCAAGGAAATCACGTTACTCAGTGAAAACAAAGTTCCCGCCTGGCAATTTGCCCATAGAAATGAACGGTTCGGTCTCTAAATATTGGATTTTAAAGATTAAAAAAAGGATGGAGAACTCTTCTAAAGGTGAAAAAAGATTAAATTATTTATTTCATTGGTTCTTCAGTTGCAAGAGACGTATTCCCGTAACTCTATTGGACCACTTCAATAATTATAATATTAATATAATTTCATTAATATACTGGAATCATTTCTTTCATCAATTCTTGAATTTTCCTCCATTAATTCTGGAATTATTTCGTTTATTAATTATTATTTCCTTTATTAATTATTATTTCCTTTATTAATTATCATTTCTTTCATCAATTCTGGATTTGTTTTTTCATTTAATGCTGTTTATAAAATTTTTTTAGGGGGGGGGGGGCTTGCAAATTTTTTTTTTTCATTGGGACGCGAAATCCTTCTAAGCCCGGACCTGTCTCCGATTTTTGAATTTAAATATATCGGAATAATTGCAGTTAAAAACAATTTTTAACTGCAACAAAATTTGTTCGTTGGGCTCAGAAGAGAGAAACAACTGTCAAAGTGGAAGTTAGTGGGGGAATCGCATAAAAATTTACATTTTTTATTTTGTGCACACTGTATTTTCATCTTCGAAACTCGAACAGGGCGATTGCTGGGCACATTTTGAGAATTTTTAAAATTAGAACCATACCATTACTACGAACGGTTGATGAGATAAAGGCTGTAACAACACTCCAAGGAGAAACCATTGAATCTTAGAATGGCCATAATATTACCAATAGGCAGGGCCGCAATTAGTAAGGGGAGGGGGAGAGCAGGTGGGTCTAATGCCCCGGGGGCGTTGATTTAACCATTTACCCTATCCTTCAGCATTACGAGGGGTTGCCTAAATGACTGGTTGCCCCGGCTAACCCAGTATCCAGTTGCAGCCCTGCCAATAGATATCTTATTTCTGATGAATCACCGTTATAATATTGGGTATTTTTCTTTTAAATACATTCTCGAGTTTCTAATTTACACCTGGTAGCATGCCTCTTACTTCTATAGATCAAACTACACTGTTGATCCACTATTGACCCACCAAAATCATGTCCTTATTCTGTAGAGCTTGGTTTACTTTACTGCACGGGCCCCATCTGGGCACTTCTGGCACCGAGGTGTCAAGTGACAATTAGATATGGTTCCGATTTTCAACAGTAAATACGCAAATAGGTAGGTAGGAATTTTTGGAAGAAAATGCCGCAAAGAAGTTAAGCAAGAAAGGAAAAGCGAGCTCTCCTGGTTTTTTTTAAGGCAAGTAGAGATAGACTTACTATATAGTTTGGCGCAAATGCGTATATGGGTAGCATGATAAAGCCCACCATCATTTTCAGATCTGCGATTCCGTGAGAATTGAAGGGAAGGATAAGCCAAAGCTTATTGCCTTTCTCATGATGTTCAATAAACGAGATATGCAAGAAGAAAAAAACTATGGTTTCGGTTATTCGCGGATTTCCGTATTCGCGGTCACCACCGGAACGTAACCTCCCGGGAATATGGGGGGCCGACTGTAATATGTGTTTCTCTCTCATCTATTTGCCACTTGACAACTAAACAACTTAACAGCGTGTGAACGCCCCCTTAACGTCTGCATATGTTTTAAAGTACTTGACGATTTAAAATTTAGTTAATTGCTAAATTACTTGACGCGTGTAAACGGGCTTGAAGCAACTGCACGTGGTTTGAAAACTTTTTGGAATTGCGAGTTATGTTTTCAAATGTTTTCAATATCTACTATGCAAACAAGTTGGGATAGCCAATGTAAATGCCAAAATCTTAATCCAAGATTTTTCAAACTTTCGTCCGTACACCCTCTGTATATAAAACTCCTGTTGGCCCCCTCGCAATCCGGGTGAGGGACTCGGCCAATTATTCTTAACTTGGTCAAATGGCTCCCCTGTGGCATTATGGAGGGGGGGGGGGACCACAGATGAGAATTAAGTGAAAGTTAAGCCGTGACAGTTGGTCTTCGAAGAAATTTTCAGAAGTGAAGGAATAATGTTTTTTAGTAAAACATTATGAGCAAAGGCGTGAGAAGCATTTCAGAATCCAACAGAACTGCCTATAAAACCCATGGCTATCTTGACACAGGGACCCACCTGGGCATGACCTGGGGGGGAGGGGGCTCGTGTTCATAGAGGAACTTACATCATGTGATCTAATTCTATGATTTTCGCGAGTAAGTATATTGATATATAAGCTGCTATTTCCAACTAAGTACAAGGCCCCAGAACATAACTTTGCTCGGAGGCTTATGATTTTTTATGTGACTTGTGCAGAGTATGAGAAGAGTATGAGAAGTTCTCTGCATAGAAATTCCGTAAGGAGACGCTCAATGAATTCTAGCGCAGGAGCCTGGGGATTCACTAGAAATTTACTCAAAACATCAATAAGTGGAAAACGTTTTGCTATTGGATAAAGGTGTGCCCAGAAAATACAGGGGGGTCACGAAAGGGAAATATGCTTCCCAGTGGACCATGGGTGAAATTACGTTAAGAAACTACTCTAGAGTGCTTTGGCTACTCTGGAATACATGTAGGGCCGTTTCAACGTCTAAATCAGTGTTTTCCAAAGTGGGCGATGGAATGATCCAGGGGGGGGGGGTGATAGAGCTACGGTTATAACGTAGGATTTTATGGGTTAGACTGCGTTGGGGGCGATGGGAGAAAAAAAAATTCTGAAGAAGGGGGCAATGGAACAAAAAGTTTAGAAAACTATGATCTAAATCAGTGATTCCCAACGTGGGCGTTAACGCTCCTTGGGGGGCGATGGAATGTTCCGGGGGGGGCGGCAGAAGCTACGAGTATGACATAGGAGTCTATGGGCTAGATTGCGTTGGGGGGGATGGGAGGAAAAAATTTCTGAAGAAGGGGCTAATGGAGCAAAAAAGTTTGAAAACTATGATCTAAATAGTCACCTCTCAAAGTGACATCCAGAGAGCGTTACACTGTGGTGAGAGTGAAGGCTTACATATTTTACCCTCGAAAATCATAGTATCAAATCTCATCACGAACACTATGGACATTACGCGCCGGGGCAATATCCGGAGTGACCCACGTACCAAGATAGCCTTGGTTCCATGGGTAGACCTGCCGTATTACGAAAGTAGTCACGAGCTTTTTCTCAATATATTTTTCAGTAAAACGCTTCATTTCTTCACGTCTGAATTTTTCCTCGAGAGCTCTCTGTGCTCCCCCCCCCTTCCTTAACCACTAATCATGGTTCCCCTGCCACTTTATTTTCACCCTCATCCCACTCCCACTAGAATATCTCAAGAGCAGAAGAGGACCTATATGTACCCCCAAGTTGACAGCCAAATCCCTTAAAGACATAGCAAAGGGCAAGTAAAACAACTTGCAGTTCTTATGGAAGTAATTTTTAACAAATATATATATATATATAGCGTTTTTCAAGTAAAGAAGTCTTCAAAGAACTTGTCTTTAGACCATGGCAAGTAAAAAATAACCCAAGTTACATAAATGCTATAAAAGGCCTCTTGTCCAATAATAACACATTATGATCCCACATTTCTCCGGTTTTTTCGTCTTCTCCTATTTGCTTTTACTATCATCCTGTCACCTTATTTTGACATCTTTGAAGAGCTTTTAGGGAGACCTAAAAGTCTCTTGAAAACAAAACTTATGGCATGTGTAAGAGATTCCTTTTTTTTCTTCCTTTCTCTAATCTCGAGTTGTGTAAAAGTCCAGTGAAATAAGACAAGTTGGAGCCATTTCTTTTGCCCTGGAACAATCCGCAGCTAAACTCTATGATTTACGGAAGATTCATGTAGTGACCGGGTGGTACGGCAGCACTCGACAACAGTGTATGCAGGAAAACACATCGGAGGTTTAATTCATTTGTGTGAACTTATCAATACATTAGAAACTAATCACAGTGCAGTTAAAACGTACAGCACGCGAACACACATAAGCATCACCGCGGAAGACATAATGAAGAACAAGCAAAACAGCGTGCGAGAGAGTAAGCCCCGCAACACGGTTACACAGGATATATATATACACATACAAAAATACCAGTGGCGCCACCTAAGGGTTTAAACACAAATATGCAACAATTCAACTCCGCGCAATTCACCGATAGAAAAAAATTTACAGCCATGCAATTTACAGATACAAAAATTCACCACCACGCAATTCACCGATGGAACAATTCACCACCACCACACAGTTTACCGATAGAAAACTCACAGTCACGTAACGTACCGATAGAAATATTCACTGCCGGAAAATTCACCGCCACGCATTTCACCGACAGAAAAAATTCGCAGCCACGCAATTTACAGATACATTAATTCACCACCACGCAATTCACCGATGGAAAAATTCACAGCCATGCAATTTACAGATAGAAAAATTCACCGGGACGCAATTCACCTATAGAAAAATTCACAGCCACGCAATTTATCGACACAAAAATTTACCACCACGCAATTCACGGATGGAAAATTCACCGCCACGCAAATCATAGATAGATCAATTCACCGCTAGGAAAATTAAAACCGACGTACAATTAAACGACGGGAAAATCGCAGCTGGGAAAATTCGCCATGAGCTATCCTAAAAACTGTGAGTAAATAGTCACCAAGTGATTAACCGTATGAATGACCAAGTGAGTGACTGCATGAGTGAGTAACCAGGTTATTACATGAGTGACCGAATGAGTGAATAAACGTATCAGATGAATGAGCGATGGAGTTTGTGATCGTATGAGTGACCAAGTGAATGAATGCTTGAGTGCCTAACAATTGAATGGGTAAATGGCTGAATGAGTGCGTCATTGACCTATGAATTACAACGTGAGTAAGCAATTGAGTGGATGAGTTATAGAGTGGATCACTCACTCGCTAACCAGCTCGCTCACTTGCTTATCTGGTCTTTCACCAACTCTCTGACTCACTTCATCAATCGCTCACTTCCTCACGCACTTAATGAATCACTCACTTGCTCACTCACCTGCTCATTCTCTCACTCACTATGTCACTTTGTCTGTGAATTTTAGAAGCAGTGAATTGTCATGTTCATGAATTTCATGGCAATGAATATTTTCCCAGCTGTTAATTTTCCTTCCGGTGAATTGCGTGGCGGTGAATTGTTGTCAGTGACTTTTCCGTCCGTGAATTCTTTTCAATGACTTTTCCGTAGCTGCATTTTCTGGCCGTTATAATCATGCTTGAGGAATTTTCCGTCGGTGAATTGTCATGTCCGTAAATTGCGTGGCAATGAATTTTCTAGGCGGTTATTTTTTTTTCCGGGGAATATTCCGTCGATAAATTCTCCGTCGGCGAATTGTTGTCAGTGAATTTTTCAATAGCGAATCATGCTTGGTGAATTTCCATCGGCGAATTGTTGGTGATGAGTTTTCCATTGGTAAATATTCTAATACTGAATCATGCTTGGTGAATTTTACGTCTGTGAATTGTTGTCAGTAAATTTTCTGTCCGTGAATTTTCTAATAGTGAATCATGCTTGATGAATTTTCTGTCGGTGAATTGTTGGCGATGAATTGTCCCTAGTTAAATTGTTAACGTTGAATTTTCTGTCGGTGAATTGTTGACGATTAATTTTGGTCGACGAATTGTTGGCGATGAATTTTCGGTCGGCAAATTCTGACAGTGAATTATGCTTGATGAATTTTCCGTCGGTGAATTTTCTAATAGTGAATCATGCTTGATGAATTTTCCTTTGGTGAATTGTTGGTGATGAATTTTCAGGTGGTGAATTGTCGTTGAATTTTCCGGCGGTGAATTATTGTGGATAGATTTTTCGGCACCGAATTGTTGTCGATGAATTTTCCGTACACGAAAGTCTACATACGAGAGCATTCGAGTATCATCTACCCCCAATATAGATCCTATTTTACCGGACAGGATAAATAAAAAAAAAAACTAAGCCTGTAGCTGAGGCAGGACAATAAAAATGAAATAGAGATAGATCGCGGGCGTGTGGGCGGACGATCGCTCTTTGGACAACGGACAACTCCGGGGCAAGGCAAAGTGCCAAATGACCTTTACAAGTAACCTAACATCACAATAAAAAAAAATATATATAAGGGAAGTCTCTTTTTTCCAGGATTTATCTTCCCGGGGGAAAAAAAAGTGGGGTATTTATTTACCCACTTTGGCAATGGCAGACAATAAAAATGGATAAATAAGGCGTAAATATATCTCTCTCTCTCGTGGGGTTTTTGTTCCCGGGAAACATTTTCCCGAATTTTTATATCGATTTCAGTTCCGGATAAAAGTTCTGTTCGAGAGGATGGCAATGACAATAAATAATATTTACATGATTTTGTTCTGGGATCGATATAATACATATGAATGATAGAGAGAATGGGATTTTTCCTTATACAGATTTATTCCTGTGTATACCGACGCTGCTCAACGTTTAGGAGAGGGCGGGCCGTTACATTGGTTCGAAAACGTGCCGCGGGACATTTAAGTGATGAGGAATAGTGCCGCAAGTAAATTTGGTAATTTGTAAACATGACGCGGGTCACTTAAGTGATCTGGGAATCTGTCGCGAGCCAATTAAATTATCTAGAACAGTGGTTCTCAACCTTTTTCAGTCCACGTACCCCCAGCTGGCTCGGTTCCTTTTCGCGTACCCCCCAACCCCGATTGCTCCAGACTCCATCCCTCCAATCTGTTTCACCCATTAGGGGTGGGTGTGGTGTAGTAGTAGTAGGTAGGGCCTCCAAAAAATGGCTCGGGGATCCATGATGTTCTTAAGTCAGCCACCTCGTTGGGCAATTTGCCTGTTGTGGCGTTGTATTTGTATTTGTATAAAGGCAATGTGGCTTTTCTAGAAAGTTCAACGTATTCGTTACTGCGGCAGGCCCAAAAACTGACTAGGTTCACCATTCCGCCATTGAAGAGATTCTTCAGAGTGGTGTCTGATGCGAGCTCTAGCAATTTCTCCTTTTCTGGAATCGACAATAAAGCCGGTTCAAAATACTCTTCTTTGAAAGGATTAGATATACATCGATCACCCATTTAGGGCTCTGAAAAATATTTTTCAAACGAGCATTTTAATCCTTCCAAGTGGCCGACTGTTAAATTTAGCTCGGCTTGTGACAAGAAATCGTGAAGTGTTTCAAACACTTCCGAAAAAAAAAAGGGCTACCTCGTGCCGAAGTTCGAACAGCAACGTCAGGACTTAACCCCGGGACAACCACCTAACTTCGGTGTGCAAAAGCAAAGCGTTGTGAAGAATGTCCATGTCTTCGGGTTGGATGGATTTTTTTTTTTTGGCGCAAGGACGAATATGGTCAAGCTGCGCCAAAACAAATGATTATATAAAAATAAGGAAAATCCTCCTTCTGCCATGTTAAAACACTAAAACTGCGCATAATAAAAAGCAATGTGAAACATAAAACAATGACATGAATTGTAAAAATCTATAATTTGTTATAAAAACCAATGGCTTTAATGAATTTAAAAATGCGAGATGCATCGCTATTGTCATTTAAAATGTCATGAAGTGAAAGATGACTATGACCAAAAGCGGTCGTAAAATGATGGCGATGATGTGAACAAGTAAAAGCATGAGCAATGGTCAATGGACTTTGACAATGAGGGCACTCTGGTTGACTCTCTCGTAATAACAAATATGATTGTGTAAGGCGACTGTGTCCTATGCGCAACCGGGCAAGCAGAACTTCTTCCTTTCGGTTGGTCCTGCAGCTCGAACGCCAATGGCCAAGTGTGGGCTTGATGCCATGTAATTTATTATTTACTTGAGTGTCCCAATGATCCTGCCAGCGGTGATGCCATGTCTTCACACAACAATTTAAATAATTTGTAGTTGGTAGGATTCACCTTGAAAAAGTCGACAACGTTGACCGCTTCATCAAGAACGTTTCGCAAATTTGCGGGCAAAGGTTTCGATGCAAAGCTCTGTCTGTGAATATAGCAGTGAGTCCATTTCATTTTGGGAGACTTCTGCCACGCGTGCACGACAACCTGAGTAGCAACCTTCCGTGGATTTCCCTCCATCTGTTGTGAGCTCAATGCATTTTGACCATTGAATTCTTTTTTGAACGAAATAATGATTAATTGCTTCAAATAAGTCTTTAACAGTCGTACAACCCCTTCAATGGGTGACAAATAGAGATTTACTTCGAATTTTTTATCAAGTACTAACAATTACAAGTAGCACAGAATATTGCGCAAGCAACGTCGGTACTTTCGTCGACTTGGATAGAAAAATATTCACAACCTTTGACGTGACTTATGACCTGTTCTCTCAACATCGTCTGGCACGTCCTGCATTCTTCAAGACACCGTATTATTCGACAGAGATATTAAACTCATTACAAGAGCACTTTCCTCTGCAAACAGCATCTTTTCACCAATAGTGTGATTTTCCCCCCGTCTCGCCATACGATAGCTGATGTACCAGGAGGTTTCGGTAGCTTTGGTAGAATCACTTTTGGAAGATTCAAGATATGCTTTCACGTTTACAGGTGCACGGTATTTCATAATGTTGTATCAGTCCGCTTCCGCACAGATCTAGTTTTTAGCCACTGATCCATAGCGCAAATCCCGTGAGTAGTAGGTGCTTGGTAGAAAAGTTGACGTAGAAAATTGTGGAATTAGCACGCACACGCCTCAATACAAACGCCCACAATAAAAGTTAATAACACAACACGAATTAATTCTTCGTTTTTATGCACAGTCCGGCATGCGTCAACAATCAAATCTAAAACGCCGAAGAAACGTGAACCGAGAGAAAGGGCTTCACGAATCCCGATTATAGGTTGGGAGCGGGCGGGAGGAGGGAAGACCGAACCTTCCAGCGGACGCAACCCCATTTTCATAGAAGATTGCATTGATAAGGAAGTCAATATATTACAACTGACAATATTAGTAAAAACCTCTACCTACTTTCAAAAATTCTTTTTAATCTTTTGTAATCATTTTGTTCTTTTTTTAGATGGGTGGCCGCCATTACCATTTTCTTTTCGCGTACCCCCGGTTGGGAACCGCTGATCTAGAACTACGTCGCGGATAACTTGAATAATGTGGAACTGCACCGCGAGTCCCTTAAGTAATCTATAATTGTGCCCCACTCAGTTCATTTTTAAAATTGTAGGTTTGAGGTCAGGGTCCGCATCAGATTACTCCGAGAGTCATATTTAGTCCGCGGGTCATGGGTTGAGCATGTATGGTATATACAAGGGGGTTCTCAAAAACTTCCCACCCGCGGTACCCCTTTCTGCAATCAACGCTTATCCACTGCTCCCCCAGAACAGTTTAATAAAGAGTATCTTCGAAAAATCTTTGTCGGGGTGGAGTGGCGGCCCTGCCAGACGTTGGTAGAGCACCAGAACGCCGCGGCACATAGTTTGAGAACCCCTAGTATATTCTAAATCTGGATTGCTTTTTCTGACATGAATGGTCATCCATTTAGTCATTCATACGGTCTCTACCTTGATCATTCATGCGTCATTCATTCACTCTTGCAGTCAGTCATGCGTCATTCATTCACTCACTTGGTCATTCATACGCTCACTTGGCCATTCATACATCATTCATTCACTCCTGCAGTCAGTAGCACATTCGCTTGGTCATTCACGCAGCCAGTCACTCACACCGTCAGGGCAGGCGAAATGTACCAGGGACGAAACGTCCCAGGTGAAACGTCGGAGATCGAAATTTCGGGATCGCGATGTACACTAATAATGTAAGTATTACCTTCTATGAACGCAAAGCCAATATAAAGTTCAGCCATATTTGATAATCGCTTTTTTTCAGGAGTCTCGTGATTCTGCCAAGAATTCACGGGATTTTCGAACATAAGCATCTAGATTTCATAAATGGCAATTTCACAGACACTGTAATTTAGCTTTTATGTCATATTTTTTGCCCTCATATTTAAGGTATTATTTCCGGAGTATAATTTTGGGAAGCTTCTCGTCATGAAGATTCTGCCGCTAGCGGTCGCGCTAATGCTTATCCTTGGGATTCAAGTCTACGGGCAGAAAGAGGATTATTCCCAGCTCGAAAATCCCCTGAATGACTTGCTGGACCAGAAAAAGACGTTCCATAAAGGTCTTAGCGGTTTCATCGGTATGAACTTCCCATTCAGAGAGCTGAATAGCAGCGATTCGCACGAAACCACAAACCTAGACGTGATCGTAATAATCGATGAAAGAACTGATGCCCCGATAATACGAGACAAGTACGAATTCAACGAGGACGAAAATTTTGATCTCGAACACATTCGAAACTATTCCCGACGAGGGCTCGACCATTCGGGGTGGAACTTCACGAGAACGGAACAAATGGAGATTGTGCGTCTTCACAACAAGTACCGTGGGAATATGACCGAACCTGTACCCTTCATGTCCAACATCAACTACTTGGAGTGGGACAAGACCCTTGCGGCCAATGCGGAACTTCAGACCAGCCAGTGCAGGTTACAAAGTGATATCGACGATAGCACAGCGAGTAGCAATGAAAGTGAGGCGAACACCACCTCGAAGTATTCATCGAACTCGTACGACGGTTCTTCCAGACACGTGGCTTGGCCGATGTGGTTGTGGTACAGCGGGTATAAAGTCTACGACTTCAAGGAACGGGATTGTCAGTACAGTAAAGACTGCAGCAGCTACGAGGTGATGACGTACTACTTCGTAGCCAACGTCGGCTGTGGACGCAGCATGTGCTGGCCTCGCGACGAGAGGTTCAGGGTCTCTTGTTTCTATAGCCCTCGCATCGACCGGAGGCTGAAGATGTTCAACTACGGGAACCCCTGCGACACCTGCGAGAGGGGATCCGGGGCAAAGTGCTTCCAGAATCTGTGCGTCACCGAGAATATGTGCAAGGAACACCGTCTGCGATGCGAATGTAAACTCAAGTGCCTGAATTGCGGGAAGTTGAAAAAGGGATCGTGCCGTTGCGATTGCAAACGCGGTTGGGATTATCCCAACTGCGGCGTCGAGTGCCGCAACGAGATCGTCTACGAATGCACGCCGGTGATGAAAGGCACCTGCGGCGGGAACGCCATGGTATCCGAGAGGAACTGCCGTTCCCTCTGCGGGACCTGCCAGGAGCAGCCGCCGATCGTGAACAAAAAGTCGCAGGAGCAAAGTCTCTGCTGCAGAGGTAAGCGGTGCGAAGCTGGGAAACACTTGGACGAGAAGACGTGCGAATGCGTGTCGACCTGTCCGTCAGAGAAATGCATGTTCCAGACGAGCTATTCCGAACTCTATAAGGTAGGCCGATCACTAAACAGCACACATACCAGCACCACCACCACCACCGTCGTTTCAACACCGGGTCATGTTAGTACGAAGAAAAGCGGATCGACTTTTTTTCTTCCATCAGTCCGTCTGTTGGTGTTAACTTGCATCTGCGGCTTCGTCTTTGCTCTCGTCAATTGAACTCTGTACGAAATTCTTGTTTTTGTCGGAAAATAGAGAAATATTATTATTCATTTCTTGTTATCGCAGTATTTATTATATAATTTCCACTTGGGGTTAAGGGACGTAAGCTGAAGTAGTTGATGTTGAAACGGCATTTTCAAGGAAATTTACATTGATATGTTATTTCTCACGATAACGTCTTTTTTCTTATTCGTGCCAAGTGGATAACGCTAGTTGTCACAGATGAATACACACGCTTTGAGTGATTTTCCGAGGAGTTGCGTCGTTTTTGGCATGAATATGTCTTTTTAAATCAGTGAGATGTTGTTTTAGGTTTGCTACCTCCGCCAGGACCGCGGGATGTTGCTTTGGCTCGACTTACTATCCAAAGCAATGAGAACTGGGATGTTTTTGATCAACATTCTAGCGACACGATTGTAATGTTTTCCAATGTTAATTACGCTTCGATAACGTATTGATGTGTAGTTATGTTTCTGTATTTGTCTGTTCTGTAATTGGCATGAAACAATACCATGACTGAGCACCCTATTCGGCTTCCTCCCTACATTGGTTTCTCTAGCACAATATATCATCCTCTGGTTGGTGGAAGCTCGGGAGTGCTCGTGGTCGCACTGGGGGGTTTGTGTTGGCGGGCAGGGGTGCAGTTCTTTGTTTGCCTGTGTGGCTGATCTTAGGACCCCCGTGGGGGGGATGATATCATAACCTTTCAGTTAGAAATTCCTTTGAATATGGTCTGGGTCACCGTTTGGTTAGGATGATGATGTATTTGTGATGTAAGAGCGCGTAAGCGTGTTTGGTAAACTCCGCCATCTATCCTCCGTATTGGAAGCAAAAGTTACAGATAACTGAATTTTGTCTTTATGTGAATATCGTGTTGATATTCCGCTTGGTTTAATGCCATCTGTCTTTAAAACTAGCGATGCGTAAATGTGATATTTTATTTTTGGAATGTTCTGTGTCTGTCACTAGCAGTGGGCAATATTATAATTAGAAACTTAGTCACAAAAAAAATTAAATGTAGTGGTAGCTGTGTAATGTCCAAATTGTTTATCGAAGGTGGCCCAAATGTCACTTGAGCAATAAAAAATAACATTTTGGCAATTATTCCTTTTCCTCTTTGGAATTTTTTTTTCCAAATTAGTATTTATAAGTAATACATGGGAAATAGTAATGGAAAAACTTACGACGCAGCAACGAATAAAAATAATACAAATTTCAACTACAACGATTAGTAGCGTCAACCCAAAGAGCTCAAATTTTGTGATCAGAAAACCACCATGTATCTATAGATAAGCGATGCTCAGCCTGTTTCGTCGCTCTGGAACACCAGCGAGCTGTGAGTGATTTGCCACGTGCTGGGAGGTGAACATTCAGCGGGCCACGTGATACATAATGGGATTACGAATAATATCATCTTCTTGCCCTGCCTTGTCAATCTTTAGGTGCTGGCATATACACTCTAAACGTGCCCTGTGTTCAGCAAAATCAACGGTAAATATATAAATGAATCTTATCACGGCAATAAACCGATTCATCATATTTACAAATACGAAATAGCGGTTATTCATAACAACCGGCAAATGTGATGATTGCCAAAATCGCCGGTAAAAGTGATAAACGTAGTGAATTTTATCTAACTTAGCAAAATGGTTGGTGATTACGCTCAATAACCGGTCATTATGCATAGGGCACGCCATCTACAGCCTTACCACACGAAACTAACGACTGAGCCGCTTTTTACATAGAACAAACCCGATTAACTAAATTTCAACATACCTCAAGAGATATTTCTCTCCAAATTGATGCCATTAGGAACAGAATTTGTATGAGTCACATTAGATCGCTTTAAGACGTGCCAATTGAGACGTCTTAAGTTCTACACGTTTTTAAGACGTTTTAAAAATGTGTCAATTTTTGGTATCAATTAAAACCAGGCAAAGTTCTAATTTTTGTATAATAATAATAATATATGTCTTTTACTTCGAAAGCACCTTCACTCTGCGTATCATAAACTCGTGTTTAGACGCTTCCGCAGACTATCCATAACATCTGAAGACAGCCAATGACAAAGTGGGGAATATCCACCATAAAAGGGAACCGGAACAACACATAAAAAGGTGCCTCTATCCAGCACCTCCAAGAGATAGAAGGCCTCCGCATGGGTTACCAAATCGTCCTGAACATAATGAGAGTAGTCCGGTAAGAATAACTAGCAAGTTTGCCACATTTTGAACCACATCATCCTATTTCGGTTCTTTCTTTCTTTCTTCTTTTTTTCGCAGAGAATCGTCCGGATTGGCTCACAAATACTGCAAGGTGATTGGATGTGGAGCGTAGAAATCGCCACCTCTGTGCCCTCTAAATATCCTGAGTGGGGATGGACTATTTTCGTGACGTCACTAGCAGCTTGCGAAGGCCTTCTATCTCTAGGAGTTACTGATCTATCCAGTGCTATGTGATAATGGCGGTCTCATGAGGCGCTGGCGTCGGTACCAGCTGACATCATGCGTGAAGTCATTGATCAAGCAGAGTGCGCCTGCTTTGCTACCCTGTCAATTACGATAGTTTGCAATCCAATTTAATGGGCTCTTCTGCCCATTTTATTGAATTCTTTAAAACATTATTTTTTGATTATTGTCATTAGTGCAGTCGAATCCCGTTGTAACGAGTGTCGAGAGACAGGAGAAATCACTTCGTCATAACGAGAAATTTCGTTATAAAAGAATTCCAGGTTTTTGCATTGTTCCTATGCAAACTTATTTTGGGTATTAGAAAAGTGTTCGTTAAAACGAGATTTTTTCGCTATAACGCAATTCGTTAAAACGGGATTCGACTGTGTTTGTATATTTATTGGCTTTGCTTTGTCCAAAAATTTTCAAACAAGAAGTTTTGCCTTTTGCTTATGAGTGAACTTCCACTGAGAACATTTTTCTCTGCTTCATTTCTGTTGAATCACGTTACGTTAGTTGATTTTAATTGAAAGCCAACTTGAGACAAATAATTTCAATTATCTGTTTCCAAACTTTCTAAAATTTATAATTATCTCATGTTATGTCCATCTGAATTAGCTGTAGGTTTTAGAAGTGTTAACTTCTTTATTATCAATACAATTGCGAGATAAAAACATGAAAAGCAAATATAAAAAATTTATGATATCAATCATATCATCATCATCATCAACAATGATTTTCAATCCACTGCTGGATGAAGGCATCTTCTAAATTTTAATCCATCTTGCGTGGGGACGCCTTCTCGGACGTTTAACACCACGGGTGTACCACTCTAGAATAGTTGTGGTTCATCTGTTGTCCTGTCTTCTTGAAATATGTCCAGCCCATTTCCATTTTAAACGTTTAATTCTTTCCATGACATCATATACCTTTGTGTGGCTTCTTATCCAAGTGATTCGTTTTCTGTCTCTTCTTGTGATGCCTAACATACATCTTTCCATGGTGCTTTGTGTTGTCTGTAGTCTTTGTATCGTCTTACTTGTGAGTATCCATGTTTCAGCTCCATAAGTCAGTGCTGGTAGCACACACTGGTTAAACACTTTGCTTTTCAGGCATAATGACATTTTTCTCTTCAGAATTACACAGTTTTTGCCAAAAGTGCTCCATCCAATCCTGATCTTTCTGTTTATTTCATTAATGATTCCGTTGTCCTTGGTATAATTTCTTGTCCCAGGTATACATAACTTTCTACTTCTTCTATCTCTGTATTGTTGAGCAAGATCGTCTTCTTCAACGCAAAGGAGTTGTACATAACTTATCTTTTGAAGATTCATTTTCTCAAACCGACCTGAATACTTGCCTTCTCCAGCTCTTGTATCATTTCTCCTAGTTCGTTTGGATTACTGCTGATAACAACAATGTCGTCGGCAAAACGCAAACGGTTGAGAAATTCTCCATTTATTTTAATTCCTTTCTTGTCCGAATCCAGTTTCCTGAATACTTCTTCTGAGACAGCGGTAAAGAGTTTTGGTGAGAGGTGAGATAGCATCACCCTGCCGGACACCTTTCCCAAGTTTAATCTTTGCTTTTCCTTTATCCAAACAAATGGTTGCAGTTGCTTTGTCATATATTCCCTTGATGATATTCATGTGTATTTCTTTTCTATCCCAATTACTTTTAGAGCCTTAACAACAGCAGTTGCGAAGACAGAGTCAAATGCTTTCTCAAAATCAATGAAGGCCATACATTCATTCGTATTCCTTGCGTCTCTCAATTGTATATAATATCAATATAAATATATTATTAATATTGAAAATATACGCAAATATATAAAAAAAACCTCATTGATTTTCTGATGTGGCTTTTTTAGGGCTTAGATATAATATCCTGTCTAAAGCATTCGAACGTACTCGTCTCTTATTCAATCGATATTCTCTTAAAATAGATTCATCATTTGGTGTACTTTGACCTTATAATGTATATCCGTTGAAATGTCTTATCTCTTGGACAGAGATGTTCATATTGATTTTTCAACTCATTTCTGATGTATGTTTAATTCTGTTTTGATCCATGTCTAGTATTATTTCTATTACAGTGAAGAATTCATTTTTACAAGATGAAGGACGGTTGAGTATTTGTGATTATCACTATCTTCATTCTTTAAAGGTTGAAAATATCTTCTCGAGCAGTAGTAGGCTTGATTTGAATTCTTCGCTGATATAACAGGTTCCCGATTCTTTTGCGTGTTTGTCTGTGTATAATTCTTAGAACTGATCACATGTTGTTGTTTTTTTTTCATATTTTTAGAATTTTCGAAAAATGGCAAAATTTTTGAATCGTGGCGGTTATTCATAACAACCGGCCAATGCGATGTATTTAGTACGGTTTATCGTGTTTGCCAACGACGCTTACGTATTATGCATAATCGTCGGTAGAAATGGTAAGCTTAGGGAAATTTATCAAACTGATCAAAATGGTGGGGGATTATGCGTAATAATCAGATTTATCACTGCCCCGGAATATATATACTGTATTTACGTAAATAAATAAAAAAATCTAACCGCTGATGTATAGGAAACACAACCTTCCGCACTACCACACGAAACTGGCGAATAAGCCTCTCTTTACATAAAACAATCCCTTAAAACTAAGGTTCAACCTATCTCAGGAGACATTTCTCGCCAAATTGATGCCATTAGGTACAGAATTTTTATGGATTATACATGATAATAAACTTAACGTATATAAAAAGACATAATACATTTTACTCCGAAAAAGCACTTTCACTCCATGTATCATAAACTCGTGTTTAGACGCTTTCCTCCCCCCCCCCGGAATATCCATAACAATCTAAAGACACAGCCAATGGCAAAGCGGGGAATATCCGCCATAAAAACAAGCAAAAAAGCAAACCGGAACAACGCATAAAAGAAGCATCTATCTCTACCTTTTCAAAAAAAAACGGGGGATTAAAAACTTCTAAAACGGGGCGATTCATTTTATATGCATTTGATGTTACGCGTCATTCGGTTTAGAATCGAATATTTATTCCTGTATTGAATCAATGAATGCTGAATGTATTCAATATATATATATATATATATGGGCCATAGGAATTCAGAGAAATATTTTCAGACTCAAGATTCTGAACAAAAAATGAATGAAGTTCGTCGGAGATATAAAAAAAAAATGCAGTAACTGAATAAATTTATTCCTTCAGTGGACGCTCCGCCGCTGAATCGAACAGTGAGAAAGCTGCTGACGTTTCTGGATTTTTTTTTTTTGTTATTTTCGGCAGTGGAGTAAAGGGAATCGATATTTCGAAGAAGAGTTCCTGAATTCAAAATCTGAATTGGTTTGAAATTTACGAGAGTCTCCCCCCCCCCCCCATCCACATGAATAAGGATTCTTCCCAATGAGAGAGAGAGGGAGTGTCTGGAATGGAATTCCTCTTTAGCTGTAGGAGATATTCAATGATGACATGTTCCTTTTCGATTTGGTTTGACGGCTCTCTTCCTTGAGAAGATATGTTGGGAATATAATTTGGCTTCACCTTCTCGAAGGTGTTTCTTTTATGGAGTATATATGAGTATATTTTGAATCGAACTTGATTTCACGGCTTTCATTTGCGCGGACATTTTTTTCCCTGGGAAATTGGGATTGACGAAACGCGTGTATCGACTTGTGGGTTGTTTGGAATTGACTCCGAGAAGTTTCAAGAGTTGTTAGTTCTCGTGATTTGTATGGAGATGGGCTACAGGTCTGGAACCATGCAAGGGTTTTTTATAAAATATCTCTGTAATGACCACAGATAAGTCTTTTAACTGGCCTATATCCCCTAAGGGACAGGGCATGGGTCATGACTGGTCGTAGAGATAGTCTTCAAACTTTCAGATCAGAGGTCTTCAACCTTTTTTTAGTCGCGAGCACTGCCTGTGCCCATCATCAGAAGAAGAGCACCCTTATGGCAAGTTTGTGCATGCTAGTGCATGAAATGAGAATGATTTTAATCCTTCAATGTGATTTGTACAAGGTATTTACTTGGGACGTTAACCATGTGCTCGCGAACACGAAATCGGACGCGAGCATCGAGCACTCTAGGTGCTTCAGGGAGCACCGTGGTGCTCGCGAGATGATTGACCCCCTTTCTCTGCTAAATGCAAAGGTGCGGAATATGTAAAAAAAAAGATTAGGGAAACTCGGGGATCGGATTCGATGAGATGTTTTTGAGTTTGTTTTCCGTTGAAGAAATAGATTTGCTAAAGACTCTTTTTCTCTAAAATTTTCGAAATAACGATACAAATCGAGCTTCAAAACCAATTCCAAAAATAATTCACGAATCACCAGCCAATATATTCAATAACCATTACATTCATCACATAAAACTCTTTTCTCCAAGGACTCTCCGTGAGATAATTACAGTTCAAATCACCTTACATATATCCACCTCCCATCATTACACAGCAATAAATGCAATCGATCGCTCATTATACATACTACAAAACATATCCGGAGACCATTCACGGGGTTTCGGTCCAACTTTGATGGAACATGAATAATTACAGTCATCTTTTTCTCGTAAAAGTAGAAAACGCTTTTCTTTATGCGCTTATATTTTACTGCGTAAACATTAGCAATGCAGGGGAAAAAAAAAGAAATTCGTACGCTTAATTGGATACGATCAAGTGCTCCGCCATTTCGTTGCTTCTTTTCTCTTTTATAAATCTTTTATATTGATTTACTTTTCTTTTTAAATGTTATGAATAAAACTGGATTCTTTATGAAATTTCTGAAAAGATCAGAGCTCCCATTTTTTTTAATTTCCTTACAGAAAATTCTAATCCTCTGGTAATTAAACTCCCCGCTCCCTCCTGGCGAACCCTCAAAAAAAGCGTCGCCACTTCATCAGTGTCATCATGTGATAATGATGAGAAGAAGAAGAAGAGGATAATGAAATAATGTATACTTTAATGCTTTTTAATGCTCCTTTCAGCTTTCATTGGTTATGATGAAAGTGATTATAATAGGCTCTGCTTTTGACCTTTCGTAAATACCGCAGGATTTTAATATCATTATGCACTTTTTTTTTTGCCCCGGTTTTACTCTTTTATCGGGAAAATAATTTCTTTTTTGTGCTATAATTATTATTGTTCGTACCTCGAGATGCTCGTTTCCCCTATCCGTGTCGTTGTACGGTATGTAGATCGCGGAGGACAACTTCTTTTTGTTGTTGGTCAGCCGCAGCGCCGCGGGCCGCACCAGAGCTGCCACTTCGGCGTATAAGCCGCACATTGTTTAAATTAATCTATTAAGTATTAAAATTACTTTCGTCATTCGAAATAAGTAGTTGGTAAGCGGTTTGTTAAATCAGGAAATCAGCTGTTGGAAGCGATATCTCAAACGATTTCCAACGACTGCCCCCCAGTTGGTTTAAAGTTCAACTAGATTCATAATTGGTACACCAAAAAATAATCGCAGAAATTTTGCGACAAATGTAAGAACGTTGTAACCGGTATTATGACGAATAAAATTTACACCGGAAAAAAAAATGCATATGGTATCCCACAATATAGTCACCTTCATGCTGAACACACCGATTCAATTTCGTTCGAAGATAGGTGGCAGCCACAGAGTAATAATAATATTATTTAATATTATTATTATTACTCTGATAGTAATTAGTAAGATATACTAATAATAATTAGTATATCTTTAGTCTATGGTGGCAGCAGAAGGTCCCAACTTCCAAATTCAGGACAATCTTGGTGTTGAACCCCCTGTCTATCGCAATTGCTCTGATGTAGCGAGAGCATTTAACATCTGTTCAGATCGGAACACATTAGACCATGAACTTGAAACCATCAGAGCAATTGCGATATACAGGGGGTTCAAAACCAAGATCGTGGGCGAAATAAGTAGAAAATTCTTGAAACCGGCACGAGGAACCACTCTAGAAAATATTACAGAGTGACCACTCAAAGAAAGTGTAGTCATACCCTACGATCCAATGCTCAAACCATTCTTAAAAAGTTTAATCCAACAACCATAGATGTGTCCACTAAAAACTTTGGTATCATGCCCCCTAAAGATGCTGACCGCAGAATAAACAATGGGGCATTTATTACATTCCATGTAGTGATTGCTCTCTTGGTTATGTAGGACAGACAAGGAGACCCATAAAAGCAAGATTAAATGAACACGGTCGCTGTGTTAAGAATCAGGAATGTGAAAAATCGACCATCGCCGCTCACTGTTGGCGAGAAGGCCATAGATTCAAATTTCAAGAAGCGAGAGTTTTTCGCAAAGTCAAGTCCACAGTTGATTTAGATTTCTACGAAGGCCCATATATTCGGGCCTTCAAAAATACACTAGTCAACGATAATAAATCTACACCCTCCGATCGCAACACCACGGCTTAAATTCATTTCTAGCGGGAATTATAAGAAAATTCGAATAGACCAATCGGATAGCACTATTCCGCAAGTGTCCAATCAGGACGCTGCATTAGTATCTCACGCAGGCTCACAGCTTCATTCTGACCACGACGTTTGAAGTGAACAGATGTACTTCTTATTCAACCCAAGTGGGAAACTCGGTCACCGTGACTAGTGGTTATATTTTCCTCTGAAGACGGCATCCATTGGTGTTGAAATGCCCATTGGTGTGAATGAATTGGGGGGGGGGGATCCACAATAGTTATAAGTACAACACTGTCATCCCTTCTGGAGGTAAAATACTCGTAGTAGTAGGGAATTGCTTCTGTGGGTGCAGGGCAATCCCCACCCCATCCCGCTCGATGGGCCAGGGCTGGCCCCTGTCGCCAGAAGCGAACAATAAATGGGGCATACAGTCGCTCTGTCGCCAACGGCGAACTATAAAGAGGGATAATGTGAGCCCCTGAAGTCCAGACAAGACCCGGGCTCTGTCCCTTGAGGGATATAAGCCCTTTACCCTATTGGGTTAGGTCTCGCTGGAAATGGGGGCCCCTGTCGCCATATCAGACAGGTGGCAGTGATGTTTTCACTCGAGTTATATCACATTAACGTATATTGCAGCCCACTTTATACGATATTCATCGAATACTGAAGAGATTCGGAACTCGACCACGAATCAAACGGGTTTCGATTCCTTGTACGCGAGGACATATCCGTCGTCTCGTTATAAGGAATTCCCATTTCGAATAATTTCCCCCACGAACCGAAAAATCCGATTCCCTTTCGGTCTTCGAAAAATTCCACCCCATGTTGAATATTTTACTTGCGGGACTTCCGAATTAAAATCCGGGTCATTAATCTCAGCGACGAACTATAAATTATTCTGGATTATAACCCGATAATCAATTGGGAGCTTCCAATATTTACCCTTCTCATGTTTCCAAGAGATTAACGTGCTTCTTGATGAATGGGTTTCGCTTCCAAGCCACTAAACGAGGAGGCGTCGACCGCTGGACCCTTGTCTGCGGGCGAATCAACGTAATCACAACCTGTTTATCATTAGTGATAATGATATCGTGTCAGAATAATCGATCCTCAGACAATTCATTAAGTTCAAAAACCGCGGAGGAAAACCTTTAATGACGCGTCGAGATTGGGGAAAATGGCGGGGGGAAGACATTCGGGCAAAAGTCACGTCTGCGTCATGTTCTAAGGGACGCGACGGCATTTTCACAGGGATTATGCGAGACTTGTCCGAGCCATAATTAAAATATGATGCGTTGTATGTTATTTAGCAATTAAACCGAAAATTACGGGAAGATGGTCCAGAAACAATCAAGATGGTGGTTCGTATGTAAAAGATCGCGATCCTCGCCACCATCGGCGATGACGATTTGGGACATTCGGTGGGGGGGGGGGGGGATTCGCGGTGATTGATGTTTGGGGTATATGTACCGTCTTGCTCAAGTGATTCTCGTTACTGGGATTACACGGCGGAAATCCAGTGATGGTCATGAGAGTGTATATATACATGAATACGTAAATATAATAAATATTTACTATTACCAGTAGACCTATAGGGTAACCTATAACGGAGGCCCTCGTGTGGTCATAGTGATTGACTCTCATCGCGAGAACCCGAGCCATGATCCTGCTCTGTTCCCTGTGGGGGTATGTGAGCGGGTTACTTAGAGGGTTTGAGCCATGCTGGAAGAACGATACGGCGCAACACCTCCTAGAGATAGAAGGCCTCTGCACTGTTTGCCATAAACGTCATTCAGACTACCTAGCAAGTTTGCCACATTTTGAAACACAGCATCCTATTTCGTTTCTTCTTATTTTGGCGTAGAATCTTCCTGATTGGCTCACAAATACCGCATAGTGATTGGATGTGGGGCATAGAAATCGCCAATTCTGAGCCCGATCATTTCTTTTCCTCACAACCATTAGAGCAGGGAATTTTTTTCTGAGGGAAAATGGACCACTTACTGACGTCACAAGCAGAGTGCGGAGGCCTTCTATCTCTAGGAGGAGCTGTACGGCGCCTGGAGCACTTATGACGCCGGAGACATACACGGCATACAAAAATATTAAATAACTAGCTATAATACCCAGCGCTATAATACTGGCAGCATTAAGGAAGTGAAAAACCATTGTAAAGGTACATCTGTGAAACGCAATGTTACGCCGTTCACAGGTGTAATATTGGGTGTCGCTTTGGTGCTAATTATCGGCATGGCAACTTCTTTCCTCTCGTAGGGGGAAAAAGGTGGAGAGAAGCTCATCACACACACAAAAAAACCTTTTGAAGGGGGTGGGTGGATTGATGGTCGACACCGACCTTCTCTCCCATAATCCTTTGCACCGCGAAAACTACTGTAAGCTCCTTCGTCAGCCATCTTGAATCAACCACTTCCGTTAAACCCACGTAACCAGTGACGACTTCCGGAAAGAAGAGGGGGATTACCGGCATAAACTAAACGTTATGTGAATAGTTTGTAGCGAAAATCCCCGTTACCGGGAACTTCCCGGGATGTTTTATTGCACATGTGAACGGGGCTTTAGGGAACAACGGTAACCAAAGTAAACATTACGAAAATCATTGTTGAGCCGAGAAACAATTATTGTCCTGCCGTTTTTCTCCCATTTCGGGTATTCGCCCAGCCCTGACGAACTTATAAAGTAGCCTATCGTTCAACTCGGGTCTAATTTCGTATATATATATATATATGCAAAATTTGGCGACGATCGATCTAAAATTGTAGATTTGTATAGAGAACACACACACACTCTATAAATTTATCAGACATTTCTCGCGTCGTGAAAATATATAAAATAAAATAACAGAAATAATAAAGTCTGGGTCCCTCACCAGCGTCCCTTTGGTTCCCTGAATGGGGGTCACATCTTGATTTTTAGAAAATTAAATACGCATTGGCACTGAATGATAGTAGACCCGTAGTGACCTAGCACTCCTAACTTCGTTCATCCATATTTTATGAGCGTGTCTCACTACTCCCTTGGAACGTACTTTTCCGCACACGGCAATTCTGAACCAGTGAATTTGGGTAGGGAATGAAGGCGCCAACTATACCGGTGGTCGCCTACCCTCTGACCTTGATGGTAACCTTCGTAGTGGAAAACGAGCGTCTTACCACTGCGACACTCGGGCGTTAACGCGACGGCAGCAACAGCACGCGGTGTTTCGAGGTGGTTTCCCTGGGAACTTTGAGTGTGGGTATCGGGATGCCAACTGTAATCACATGCAATGCACACCCGCTGCGTCATCCGAGACAGGAGTGCAGTTTATGTCATATGGTTGGTAGAAGCTAATTTGAAACTCCATAGAACTTCCGATACCCTTTATCGGGTGGTTCAAAGTTAATAAACCAAAATAACTCGAAAAGCTGTTTTGAATCCGAACTGGTAATGCCTAGATTTCGGCAGCAGTGATTCATTCATAAGGTGTAAATGTCAGTGTCTTTTCTGATGCCAGGGATACAAATATTTTGAGAAACAAGGCATGTTATGGCGAGGCAACTTTATGACATGAGAATGCTTCCGTAAATATTGGCGTCAATTCTGTTGATGTATCTCATCATGTTATAAATTATAAATATCTCTGATCCCACCAATATGCGTTAGGATTCAGAGGGGCAGAGCTGCTGACGGGGGGGGGGGGATCAGTGTTTTGCTGACAGGGGGGGGGGGTCAAAAATGGCTGAAAATCTGCTTACGTTTGGCCCTTCAGACCACGTTGTGGCCAAAGGTGAATCCAACCCGAGGTGACTGTTTCTCCCTTGGGGGCTACCACGGCTCTAGTGAAGACAGTAATTTCATTAGTAGAGCCATCCCAAACATGCACATCTCAAATTTTGTAAGCAAAACACACGAATGACGATTTCTGAGTATTAAAAAAAAATAGAATCTCAAAAAAAAAAGGGGGAACCCTCCCCCCCCCCCCCGCGAATACGGGGGGCGACTGTATATATATAGTAGGAACAAAAAATCAAGACATGAAGATATAGAATGAAGAAATAGCAAAAGTATATATATATATATATACACACACATATATATATATACAGTCAAACCTCGTTAATGAGTCACTCTTGGGAAAGCAAAAATATGACTTAGTAAGCGGAGTGACTCGTTAAACGGAGTAAGCCATAGCTGTGCCAATTCCTGCCTGAGGACAATTGGGACTTCAAAAAAGTGACCCGGTAAGCGTAGTGATGTGTTAACCGGGTGACGCACTAACGAGGTTTGACTGCATATATATATATATATATATATATATATATATATATATATATATATATATATATATACACGCATACAATTTTGTACAAAATTGTGTGCAACTATTTCATAAGAGGCAAAAATGCAGAACAAAAACTCCATGTCACTACAGGGGGTTACAAAATACGACGAGGGAGAAATGGCATGAAGAAAAGCACTATTCATGCTAAGAAATTCAGAAGCGTAAAATATAACACGTTACATTATGCACGCACGGCAAAACGCTATACAAGTGCAGTGAAATTAAGAAATGTGCGGCAGAATCAGAGGAAGAGGAGGAATTTGTAAAAATGGCGAAAAACACGTGACGAAATTCGGTTCCGGAAATGCAGCAGAATATACTGCAATGGTACCTGATATACTACGCGGAATTCTTAAGGCAAATGACTACGTTTAAATGAGACGATTTTTCCTGAAAATTGTCGAAAAGGGTTTTGTATATTTATTTGTTTGGAAGAATGTTTCACACAGAATCCAAAACTGTTCTATTCTCGTACATGCAATATAAGTAAAAACAAAGTAATGGCTGATTTAAATCATCTGGGACCAATGGTTTCTCGAAGGCAACGAACAATTTTCAAACGCGTTCTTTGAATATTCATTTTTCCTTTATTCCACGCGAAACAGAATTTCTCAAAAACATATGCAAGACATTCCCATGAATATTTTCGACAGTGTTCCACAGATAACGTTAGCTGTGTGCAATGAACGAGGATCTTGACCATATGTTTAGTAAATATTTTACAGCTGTTTGAATGAAAAAGAACAATTGAATTTTTTTGTGAAAATTCACGTATTGTTCCACAAAAATTGCGATGTCTAAAAGAATATACTGTGCATCTCAAAACAGATAACACAGTCATTGCACCATACAGTGTCAAAACTGTTCAAATAAACGGTGTGGGGTTCGAATGTACAATGTTTCGCGTAAGTTACTGAAACTGAGCCAATTTTGAGGACATGAATTTAGAATTTCTCAAAAGGGGGCCATTCAAGTATTACGCAAGCAGATTTTCAGAAATTTTTGACCCTCTCCCCCCCCTTGTCAGCTAAAGTCAGCAAAACACTGACCCCTCCTCCCTGTCAGCAATATTTCATCAGCAGTTTAGAATATTTCATATCTTCAAAAAAGGGATGGTTGATGACGTAAGCAACCTTCAACACCCCCTCCCCCCTTGTCATCAAAAGTCAGCAAATCCGAACCCCCCCCCCCCGATGCTGACGTAATACTTGAATGACCCCAAAACGTTTTAAAAGATGCTTCAGAAATTTTACTGGATTTCCTTATTATTCCATACAGTATCATGATTCAAATCCCACTTGTTTCGTGAAAAATCACAGTGTTTAAAAAAAGTGTGCCGCACATGGTCAGTTGCCTTGAGAAAGAATAGCGTTTGCTAGTACGACAAGATACCGTTAGAACCGGGGTTCGAACTCCACCGTTCGCAGAAGTTGGATTCGCCGCCAGAGACACTGGCAAAGAATCAACTCTTTCTAGTGAAAAAAAAGCATTGTACTTGTATGACCGCATTTCGCACTGAAATGACACTAAAATATGTACTTTCTGAAATTCTAACAAAGAAATTGGTATAATACGGTTTGCAGGGTTAGCGTCGCTAGGTCACGGTAATTATTTTAAGACGGGAGAGAAAAATAACTCTAAGACCGCCGATAGGTGGCACTGGTAAGAGTGACTTCGCTGGAAATATGCAAATGAGACGGTTATAAGAACTTGCGCTCCGAATCCACCAGCAGTTCACCGTTGTAAACCGTGTCTGTGGACCTGCTGCACTCTGCCGTTGCTGGATTCGTGATTCGCCTGCAATGTGTTATCCCCTGTGGTGGTGGTTATGGGGAACACATACTGCTGTAATAAACGATTTGGAGGCATTCTGTTCGTCATTTGCGTATATTTTCTTCGACTTGCGTACGTCAGTGCCACCTATCGGGTGGTTTTAAGTTATTTTTTTTTTCTTGCTTTAAAAAAATTCCGTGGCCTAGGCGATGCTAACACTGCAAACTGTTTTTTATTTCGGTTCTTTTCCGATTTTCATTCATTTTTAAAGTTTCTGCGGACTTTTTGCCCACCCTGTACAAGATGTCTTGTAAAGCCTAATTCGGCCTCTATCTTATAAACCGTTCGTGGATGCTAATTAAAACCCACGCTCAAAATGTGTTCCAGCATCGCCCTTTACCACTTTCCAGAGTGAAAATACAGTGTCTCTCATAAAATACAAAAAAAAAAAAATCTAAATTTTCATACTGTCTTCCTCTGTTCCCTAGATTCCAATTGAAAAGCTATTGCCCTGTCTCCCTTGAGGCCAACGAAAAAAAAAATCCCACGTATCAGAATGCAATATTCGCTGAGATATTTAAATTTGAAAAAAAATAATGAAATAACGGAAACAGCTTCTTTACCTCATTATTGCTGTTCTTCCGTAATTTTTATGATTTTTGAATTCGAACATCCGCGCGAATATTTCATTTTGGAACGTGGATTTTTTATGGCCTCAGGGCAACAACTTTCTGATTGAAACTCGGAAACAGTACAAAGTGATTTCTGAAAATGTTTTAGGTATTCTTCAAACGAAAGCAATACCTCTACGGTTGATGAACGGTTGATGATACAAATTATATAGGAATTATAGTAAATTACCCTGTATACTGGAACATAGAGGGTTAAAATTAAAAGTTAAAAATTAGAGGTTTATCGATGAGATTGTTAACTAACTAATTCGCAGTTGACGTGAAGCTAATGGGGGGTAGTTAGGATTCAAAGCGATAGGAAGTCGGTCCAGACCCACTTGAACAGGATTGGAACATGGGCAAATGAATGGGGCATGAAGCTAAACATTGACAAGTGCACGGTCGTTCATTTTGGTTCGAACAACCCACGGTTCTCTTACGAGTTGAGTAGTGTCACGATCCCGGATGCAACTAGAGTCCCCGATTTGGGAATTCGCATTGACGAGCGGCTTAGGATTTCTGAACGTTGTTCAGTTGTGGTCAAAAAAGCGAATAGTATACTTGTGGTTTCATTTTCAAAAAGGTCTCTTCGCGTTCTCCGATAGTCATTCTTCCGCTTTTCCGAGGCTTGGTTCGTCCTGGACTCTAGTATGCTGTAAGGTTTTGGAGACCATACCTACAGATTGACATAGACTTGGTTCAAGGGGTGCAGTGAAGAGTCACGCGTGACCTTATTGGCCCACGGGGCATCTTTTCCTCAGCCACCTCGTTGGGCATTTTGCCTGTTGTGGCCTTGTGTTTGTATTTTGTATTCGTATAAAATGAATAAAAAGAAGAATAAATATGCTACACAGTGAGCCTTCATTTCTTTCTAGCTATCAACAAGAAATTTAATGATTCAACGTGATGATACCAGAAAGAATACACAAGCAATACCAAAATGAGAAATCATGGGAATAGAAGCCAAATATCAAAGCTCCGAAAGCTTTGATACAGCAGATTTAATGACTTTGTAGTTGAGTTCTCCGCAATACTCTCGCGTACAAGTTCCGATTCAGAGATCGAATCTCTCGCGATGTCTCATCTTAAACGGTTATCGAAGTAGAAGAATTTCAGACTTCCACGTCACGTGTTTCTCTCATCCCCCCCCCCTTTTTTTTTAGGAATTCCGTGACATCCATACACCTCACAAAACTTCCAACATACACTGTTGAAACCCGTCAAGAAAGGATAACAAAAATAGGTAAAGGAAATACCAAGGAAGAGGAAATATAGTTATTAAGATGGGGGAGACGCGTATATATACACCCAACACTATACAGTATTTTTTTTTAATATATAAGACTTAGTAATAGCCAGGAAAGTTGTCATATCAAAGGGATAGTATGGTTCCTTTGATATTGAATGATGTCCATTCTTAAAGAAGAAAGAAGGATATCGATGCCAAAAGAAAAACTATCCGACATCAAAGAGCAGAAGAAAATATTGGATAAGCTTCGACCATATTAACTAGAAAAGACGAACAGAAAGAAAATGTTAGTGGAAATCGTCTTCTCTCGGTGTATAAGGGGATTCAGGTCTGAACATAACTCAAAATCTTTTTGCTCGCCATGTCATTTTTTTCCCCCTCCCTTTACTTCTTTTTAAAAGAAACTTTCTCAAATGTCTTTTGTCCAGACAAAGATATTTTTTTCCTTCCCCTTTTATATACGTAAGAAAACTTCTACCGGCCATGAATGATCGCCAACAAGGAAGTTCCCTCTATAAGAAATTCTCTCAAAGAAGAGACGATTAGTTTCTCGATTTCTGAAAAGTCTCCCCTTCCCCCTTGCAGTTCTATTCATACGTAAGTCGAGTTTTAAGATGCGTATTATTATACACCACGGGTAGGCTCGGATCGAATATCTTTAATAGCTTTCATCTAAAACTGTGTTGAGATGTCATTAACACTGTTCAAAATGAGGAACCCCCCCCCCCCCCTGCCGTCGCGTACGAGTCACAAGTTTCGGTGATGACGTTTCTGCTGGACTGATTAAAATCGAGCGAGTTTCGTGTATCGTGTGCACTCGACGTGTAATCGAGATGGGTTGCCTCAGTTCAATGTGGGGGAGGAGCAGTTGCCCGTGTCATTGTGAAAAGCATAATTTTGATCTTGTATTGATGGATTTCGACGTGGGTCTTATGGTCGGTCAATCTGACTATTTTGCATTTAAAGTTGAATGATGACATACTGTATATATATATACGGCTTTTGGAAAGCTTTGCGACTGGAGAGAATGGCCGAAATGAGATTTATATGTAGTTACATTTTATTTTCGTTGAGAACTTCAGCTACCTGTAATTATAGGATATCTGTAATAATAAGATATCCGTAACTAGAGCCTGGTTATTTGCATAAAAATGTTGCGAAATATGCTATAAAATATGCACCAAAATATCGAAAATGTATACAGTAAAAAAAAAAAATCTTCAAAAAGTCAGTAAAAATTCCAAAACATGAATTAAAATTGAGAAAATATGCTTTAAATAACCCGCAAAAGAAGCTAACGTGGTTTTTCAAATACATATTTTCTATCTAATACGGTACATGCTATTAATTTTTTATGTTCCGCATTCTTATGCAAATAAATTTCAAGTTTTTATTCGGAGTTTCCTCTAGTGAGTAGGCCAGTAGCTGGTCACAAATAAGAGAAGCAATTTTTGCTCTGAAGAGAAATGAAAAGGGGCGCGGTATCCCAGGGGGGTCGATGAGATGCTCGCCTAAAGTACCAAAGGATGTTTAGAGGTGTCGCGAGTTCGATACCCGGTTCGTCCTTGTTAGAAAAGTTTCCTGACACAGGGAAAAACAAAAAACGGCGACTTGACCGCAGCAAATAATTGCTCCCGCAGGGAGTCCCCCATCGAGGGGTTAGCGCACCAACATCTCGATGAGTATAAAAAACAAGCCTGCCGTTCGGATTCGGCAATGAATTGTAGGTCCCGGTCTAATTAGCCCCCGTGTGCAGAAAATGACCGTGGAGCGACAAAAATGATCAAAGAGAAATGAAGTACGTGCACACCAGTAGCAAAACAAAAAGCGGCTAAAATAGTGAGAGCTAATAAACGTAGCGGCTAAAAGTGGCAAATTTTTCACCTGAGATTTAACGTTTGACAAAATATTCAGTGCGGTAGTCGATAAGATACACGCCTTTTTGTACCAAAGTGTGTTTAGAATTGTTGCGTGTTTGATACCCGGTTCGTCCTTGTCAGAAACTTTCCTGACACAGGGGGTACAACAGAAACGGCGTCATGACCACAGAAAACGATTGTTAGCGCAGGGGGTCCCACATCGAGGGGTTAGCGTACAAACCTCGCGGAGAGTTCGGGTAATGCCGTCACCTAAGGCCCCTTTCACACGGAGCGGATGCGGACGCGGTCCCGGATCCACATCCGCATATCCTTTCACACGAGCACTGAAGACTGATTTCGTTTTCACCCAGTGAAACGCCATACGTGGACAGCGCGTTGTGTTTAATAAGTATTTAATTTTTTTTTTAAATTTTATTCACGGTTTTCTGTGCGAGTCACTCAGTCCAGTGCGCTCTTAGTTTAAAATTTGTGCATAAAAACTATTTTTTTTTTTTTGCAATTTTTGCAATTATTTTTCTCCTTCACCCCTGATTCAGAGTGCCCATAGGCAGCCTAGAGCCATTCTTTGGTGGTTTAATCTAGAGCCCCATAGAATATGGGTATAAAGATGCCTTTTCAGTTCGATCCTCACAAGTAGTCGATGGGGGAAAATATCTTCGAAAGATTTTGAGGAAAAAAATGTAAGATCTGTTTTTTTTTTGGTAAATATGAATGAAAAATTCCAAAAACATCCAGTGATGTTCCACAAAAAACAAATCAGAGGATATCAAAGAATTTTGCAAGTAGAATAAAAAGGACGGGCAGAGACTTTCAAAATGTCTGTGCTTAGAAATATTCACATTAATTCTGTGTCTAAGGCTGGCATTACACGATAAAAGTTCGTTTATAAAACTTGAAAAATGCTATCAATAGATGTATCGGTTACATTTGCTCAAATGTTGAAATGCCAGACTGTAGATTTCATTGAGAAAACGCCTGGTACGAGTGCTCGTGTACTAAGTGATTTTCATGCCAGCAGAGGCCAGTTCGAAAAAGTCGAGAGTCGCACTGGCGTACACAGTGTTACTAGGCACGGCTATGGCCGAAAAGTTTGTGTCCGAATTCAAAGATATACGTGAGGCTGAAAGATTCATTCTCCCCATACCATTTAAATACCATGTTGAATATCCATTTATTCTTTATGTTAGTCTTTTATATTCATTTTATTCCAATTTCTTATTGTTTTTAGTATTAAATATTCCATAGGATGTGTTTTCTGGTATCATTTTGGAGTATCTAGAACGGATTTACGTTGATTCATATGAAAATAATTACGTCGGTTTTCGTCGATTGTTTTCGGACGGATTATCGACGAAAACCGAGGTATTACTGTATAATATTGAAAAAAAAGATTACGAATTTTCCTGCGTATAATCAGCGGTGGCACATAATCCACGTGCGAAATTTGAAGAAAGAAAGAAAAACGCATAATCCTTGGCAACGTATTTTATCAGCAGGATTTCAAATATAATAATAATAACCTATCTTACGCTTCAATAACCAATCCATTGGTATGCTAATTGATGAAATTTATTTACGAAACAGTAGCATTATTTACGAAACAGTAGCATTATTTCCGCACGAAACAATATTTACAGTCAATCAAGAACTTTCAAATTCAGACTCATCAGGGGCTGACAACATCATTCTCTGCTGATTGTCCGCAGCGGTAAATAATCCGCATTTTTTAGTGTGCAACTACTTTTGCAACAGATAATCCGAAGTGTTATCAGCACCTGGTGTTGTTACGGAGGTGCTGGCGTTATTACGGAGGAAAATACGGTATATGCTTGTTTTAGGAGAGAGTTATCGTTTTACAATTTGAAAAAAATGTGCTGGAGACAGTCCAGGAAAACTGTGCCCGAGTGGCATGGTGGTAAGATGCTCGTCTACCATCGTGACGGTTGTTGTCAGGGTCCCGGGTTCGAACCCAAGGGAGGATATCGGTAAGATATTTTCCCTAACGAACTCGAGGTGACCACCGATAGACAGTGCCTTCACTTCCAACCTCTCTCACTAATGGCAGTAAATTGCATTATAGCGATATGGCTGGAGTTGGTGTTTGGTGAAGTAGTCGTGAGAAGGTAATTTCCCTTAAGAAATGAAAATTTACGCAACTCTAAAAATCCATCGATAAAAGAATTGAAAAAAGAGTAGCGGCATTTTTTTCAGGAACTGGAATATAAATAAAAAGTAACGGGGAGGGGGGAAAAGAAGAGTTCTGTCATATATACAGGGTGGGCAAAAAGTCCGTAGAAACTTTAAAAATTCATAAAAACCGGAAAAATAACCGAAATAAAAAACGGTTTGCAGGGTTAGCATCGCTAGTTCACTGAAATTTTTTTTGAGACAGGGGGAAAAATAATTCGAAAAACAGCCGATAGGTTACGCTGGTACGAGTGACTTCGGTGGAAATATGCAAATGAGTTCACCGTTGCTAACCGTGTATGTGTACCTGCTGTGTAAACCCCTGCGGTGGTGGTCATGTGGAACACTATCGGCTGTATTCACCGACAGAGTTTAAACGTTTTAACTAGAATCACTGGTTAAAGGATTAGAGATCGACGTGGGATTGATTAAAACCCTGAATTCAACCAAAAAAATCCGTCTCGATCTCGAACCCTTTCACCTGCGATTGTAGTTTAAAATTCGTCGGTGAATACGGCCGATACTGCTGTAATGAACGATTTGGAGGCATTCTGTTTGTTATTTGCGTATCTTTTCTTTGACTTGTGTATATCAGCGCCTTCTATCGGCTGTTTTTCGAGTTATTTTTTTTCTTATCTTGAAAGAAGTCCCGTGAGGTCACGTATATGACCGACAACCATTTGATTGCAATGCCAACATAGGCGGAGATACGGAGGAAGGGCATTGCCCCCCAGCGTCAAAGGTGGAGTCGACTGATCTAATGTATATATGCATATACGAATTGGCATCATCATCATCATCTTGCCCCCCCCCCCCATCAATAATGACCGTGCCCCCCCAGACTTCCAAGTCTATCTCCACCTATGAATGCCAATGCTGACGCCACACTTCGCTCAAAGAAGGAGTATGTATTCACCGACATGGTACAAACCAGTGATTCCCAACGTGGGCGTTAACGTCCCCTGGGGGGCGATGGAATATTCCGGGGCGGGCGGTAGAATCTACGGGTATAATATAGGGTTTTATGGGTTAGATGGCGTTGGGAGGCGATGGAAAAAAAAAATTTCTGAAGAACGGGGCGAGATGAGACAAAAAAGGTTGGGAAACTATGGTTTATATAAACTGCAGTCACACACACAATTTTTGGATGAGACATCAACATAGATTTGGTTAAAAACCTGAATTTGACCAATCCATGTCGACGATCTCTTATCAAAAAATTGTGACTATAGTCTAAACCATGTTCGGTGAATCCCACCCTAAGTCAGCTTAGGATCCACTAGGAGCTCTTGGCTTAACGAGTAAAAAAATATATTTCATAAGCCCTTATTCACTGTGAAAAAAAAGCATTCCTTTTATAAGATTTATGTTTTTAGCAGTGACATCTACCGGCAAAAATACAGAAATCCTAAAAGGTACAAACAAAAATACGTTATTTATTCTTGAAACTGAAAAAGCAGTGCGTATAAAAGAGTTAGTAAATGTATTTAACGCATTTAAAGTATTATTAATTTTATCAGTTAAATTTTTTTTTAAAGTTTTATATATATATTATAAGTTTATTCAAATTTTATTACCATCATGAATATCTGGAGTGATTGTAATATATTCGAATGATCAGTCTTCATAAAGACTGGAAAAGCAATTCTTGGGTAGGGAAATGTGGTACGTTTTCAGTTATTGCCGGTGATTCACAAAATTCTTTCTTTCAAACCGAGCACATGTGCGGTCTATCGCCATGGACGATTCTCTACCGAGTCAGTTGTGGCGGGAGTGTGTATATAGTGCTACTACTACACCAACTCCGGTCATATATCGCCATACGGCAATTTCCAACCAGTGGATTTGGGTGGGAAATGAAGGCTCCCTCCATCGATGGTCGCCCCAGGCTCGGTAGGTAAAGAACTTGCTTCTAATGTTCTATGCCCGGATTCGAACCCACGGACCTTGATGGTAACCTTCGTAGTGGTACACGAGCATCTTTGCCACTCGGGCACTGTATATAGTGCTGTCATCTGTATTACAGAAGCGAAGTAAAGTGATTGAATATTTGTACCATTGTAGGACTGTTGCTCTCGGGTTCGAACCCCCACGTCACCACAGTGGCGGTCGGCTGACGTTTGGTTTTCTGTGGTTCCTAACTTCAAGGATCGAATGCGAGACGATCTCCCAGTTAAAAAGTCTCGCCACAGAGAGCAACAGGCCTACTCACAACGATATAATTATTCAATCATTACACTTCACTCGCAGTTAGAAAAATTGATGGCAGCACTACACATAAGAAGCATTACACCGAAACAAACTTCACGTTACGTTAATAACACATGCATGCACAGCTTCAGGCATGGCCCAGATCTTCTTCAACCACCTGGTAAAATCTCTTCACTGAGGCAGAGCAGCAGGCCATGATCTGCTTAGGAGGAGAAAGAGGCCTGTTGCTCTCTGCGGCGAGACTTTTTGACGGGAATATCGGCTCGCATTCGATCCTCGAATTTAGAGACTACAGAAAACCAACTTCAACCGATCCCCCACTGTGGCGCTAGTAGGGTTCGAACCCCCACCGGCGCCACTCGTTGCGATGCGAGTCCGCCACTATGACTAGTCGAACACGACAGCGGAGGTTCACAATTGGCGAAACGTAAATTAAATTCAAAGTTGTAAAAATGCTGTAGAAATTCTCGAAAACATTACCCCAAAATCATCCTACAATCACTGAAATATCTTCAGAGAACAGAATCAGTGTTGAGCAGTGTAATTGTCACTTTTAGCTCACGGGAGCCGAATGAAAAGTGAATTCCATTATCTTTTTAACGGATATGATCTCTCAAACAAATTTTGACATTTTAAGTGTCTGCGTGTCATCTGAAAACTTTTTGTTGTTGAAAGTATATTTAACCGCTTCGCTCACAAAGTTACGGTGAGAAAATTCGGATTGACGAATGGGTGAAAAATATGGTAACCTCGTCCTAACCTAACCGCACGTTAAAGAAAGGTAAAGAGGTTTGAAGGGGAAAAAACCAAATTAAAGAAAAAAAACAGTATAATACATGAGTGCAATATACAGTAAAACCTCGATAAGTCGTCACCTCATGTTTTCGAAAATGTATGACGTCTTAAGCGGAGTGCCGTCAGTTTTAATGTGCAATCTTGTGAAAATTGTATACATTTAAAGTAATAAGGCATTTATTAAAGTATGAATCAAAATAACAATATAAATAAAATTTATAGATAGCAAAAGGAAAATAATAGCAATTTTGTACCTTTTCTGATCGCTTATTACTTAACTTATTGTGGTGAAATGTACTGGTACACTTTGATTCATACTAGTAATTTTTTTTTTAATTTAGACTAACAGAGCTATTGTTCGAATAGTTAGCCTTTCTTCATAACAGAACTTTCTATTGCACATCAATTTTACATATGCATCAAATTTAATTTTAGTGTTTTCATTCTTCATGATAAAAATACAAGGTAATCTCGAACACAGGATCTCGAACACTTTTGACTTGAGGTGGGGGAGGGGTAGTCCTGGGCAGGGAAAAGTAAACAAAGGACCTCAACTTGGGAAAGAATGTCTGATTTTTTGCAACAAAGACAGTTTGTTTAAATTTGAAACCCTAAATTAATAGGGCCCCTGCAGAAATTAGATCTTGTTCGAACAGCCCCTAACGTTTCAAAAACCTTAGTCGGCAGATAACTTCCCCAACGCAACTTTCGCTACTTAAACTGTTCCGTTTGGGTATATAGGATTTTATGGTGACTTTTAAGCATACGACAATGCTGTGAACAAGCTCTTTTTTAATGGGAGCCATAAAAATAGTGTATGTTCCTCTTTCTCAAACTTTTTCATAGTGACGAGTTTACCGAAATTAGTGACAAGTAAACGAGGGTTTAATAACATTGTGTCTATGAAAGCTGGAAGAGCCTGAAGAAAAATGACGATTTAACCGGAGTGACGACTTATCAGGGTGACGACTTAACGAGGTTTTACTGTATATAAAGACAGAGATAAAAGGGTGTAGTTATACGAAGTAGATTTCTTTTTTTCTCCCTCACCCAACCAGTTCTCTTTTGCTCGTGCACATATATAACAGAAGGATACATCATATGTGGGGGGGGGGAAAGTCACTGATAATTGTATAGAAATAAAAGAGGAAAGTATACAAAGAAAAACTTCGTAGGGTTATAACAAAGCCTCACGGTGATAAGGGAGGAAAGAAAACAGCTTGCTTGACTTTATTCCAAAGTCGTTTAGACGCAACATTACGTCGTAGATCGTAAAGTGGTTAAAGTTTTCAGATATATCTGCCGTGCAAATTGTTTGAAACCGCCTGTATATAAACGTGAAAATTTATCAATTATGAATCGATACAGAATTATCTTTTCTCTTTTTTTCCTGCGCCGTCAATAACGAAATTAAGACTAAAAAAAAAAGAGGAACCAAACTCAACATGAAAAATCGGAGGAATTTTAAATTTAATTGCGTGCATCCATCAAATATTTGGCGCCGAAAACGCCATCATTTGTTATATTTTATTAGTTTTCTTTTTCCCATTTGACTTATGATCGATCTATCATCTCCCTTTGGATTATTATTCGTATTATATAACACATTGAGCCATAGTAATGAGAAAAATAAAATGATTTGTGTCGGATTAAAAAGAAATAATATAATAACAGTTTTCTAAATAATTAATTAATCACTATATTTTTAATCTCTAGAAAACATTAATTAAGAGAAATGAAAAGAAAAGTTAATTATAGGGTGTTGTTTGAAAGCGCTGTAAAAAAAAGTGAATAAATGAAATGATTTATTTATATAACGGCAAAAAGAATGAATGGATGATGAATGTGTTCCAGTCTGGAGCTGGCAAACGTGGACAATGGACACCCCTCCCAGGATCATCCGTTAATGTCTCTGATTTGTCAGTGACTGTAGAATAGACGGTAACACTGTCGATACACAGGATGGTTTTCGAAGTGTTTAGTTAAGGTATTTTAAGTAAAAATTTAGTATATCTCAGAAATTATTATTCCCTGAATTTTAAGCATATTTCTTTGTGTCCTAAATGTGAAAATTCAGTGTACGTACAGAAGAGAACTTGATGATCTAGAATAAAACCCAAATAATTAAAGCAAAGGAAAAAAGAGACAAAGACTACTTAAGATTATATATCTCATCGATAGCAATCAGGAACAGGTGATCCCTGCAAAAAACAGTCCGAAGGAAGATTTGCGAGGAGGAAGATTCCTCCATCGCAAAGCATTCCAGCAGCTACAATATCTGACTACGATTCAGACCTATTAATGGTTGGAAAGAGAGACGATGAAGTTCGAAGATTACCACTGCCGTCACAAATACTGTACCGTGCGTACTACTTGCCAATTACTACGGAATTCTACCATAGATACGGAACTGCGGCGAATCGTGAAAAAACTACGGAAATCTGTTTTTTGTTTCAAACTTATTTTGTTCAAGGATTTCTTTGAATTTCATCACCCTATCGAGTACAAAATGGCGTCACGCAAAGAATGCATCCACAATGAATAAATACCAATTTAATAACAAATCAACCAATTGACACGAAAAGATGCGGTTTGCTCAAAGATAACCTATCATGTTCTTTTTGATAACTATAGCATTGTAAAACGAAAAATTTTACATCTATGTGTGTGTGTGTTTGTGTCTGTCTAAAAATAAGCTCTTGCTTTGCTTTATAACTATATAATACATTCAACAAATTTCATCTACAGTTACATGGGAATTGTATAATATAACCGACAGCAAGGCGCTGTCGGCCCATGTTCTCTGAAAATATTTGTACATACTCAATACCTTATCGGTGGATATTTGTGTTTTTTGTGAATTTTGGGTTTTTTTTTCTGTGATTTTTTTTTTGCTTATTTATTCTATTTAATTTTTTAAATTTTACTTTATTTTGAAATCAATAGGCTTCCTAGATATGCCGAGGTGAACAGAAAAATGTGGCGTTTCTCTCCAGCAGGAATCGAACTTAGGACCTCTTGCATACTGGGCAAGCGCACTTACCATTATAAAGGAGACGATCCTTTTTTTTGTACTTTTCTGTCCTTAAAACAGCGTGACTTGCTGACTAGAGACATAGCAACCTCTTTTAACTGCAACTAATTGCCTCCCGGTTTGCTGCAGTACAGATGGATGACGATTTTTCGGCGATTTTGCATCGGCTAAGACGCAGGATTTCGAAGTGGATTCAGTACCAATGGGTCACATCCAAACAATCAGGGAACTTATAGAGAGACACAAGGAATACGAATTACCATTGTGAATGGCCTTCATTGACTTTGAGAAAGCGTTTGACTCTGTCTTCATATCTGCTGTTGTTAAAGCTCTAGATGTAATTGGGGTAGTGAAATTTTGATTGTATCACTAATTGTATTCATATTAATGAATAAAAGGGGGTAAAGAAAGGGCGTAAAGAGGTAAGTGTATGATATCATGAAAAGAATTAAACGTTTAAAATGGAAATGATAGAGAAGACTAACATCAATATAATAAGACGTATTCAGGAAACTGGATCGGGACGAAAGAAAGGAATTAAAATAAATGGAGAATTTCTCAACCATTTGCGTTTTGCCGACGACATTGTTATTATCAGCAGTAATCCAAACGAACTAGGAGAAATGATACAAGAGCTGGAGAAGGTAAGTATTCAGGTGGGTTTGAGAAAATGAATCTTCAAAAGACAAGTTATGTACAACTCCTTTGCGTTGAAGAAGACGATCTTGCTCAACAATACAGAGATTGAAGAAGTAGAAAGTTATGTATACCTGGGACAAGAAATTATACCAAGGACAACGAAATCATTAATGAAATAAACAGAAAGATCAGGATTGGATGGAGCACTTTTGGCAAAAACTGTATAGTTCTGAAGAGAAAAATGTCCTTATGCCTGAAAAGCAAAGTGTTTAACCAGTGTGTGCTACCAGCACTGACTTATGGAGCTTAAACATGGACACTCACAAGTAAGACGATACAAAGACTACAGACAACACAAAGCAGCATGGAAAGATGTATGTTAGGCATCACAAGAAGAGACAGAAAACGAATCACTTGGATAAGAAGCCACACAAAGGTATATGATATCATGGGAAGAATTAAACGTTTAAAATGGAAATGGGCTGGACATATTTCAAGAAGACGAGACAACAGATGCACCACAAGTATTCCAGATTGGTACCCCCCGTGGTTTTAAACGTCCGAGAAGGCGTCCGCACGCAAGATGGATTGACGAGATCAGGAAAGTTGCAGGAGTCAACTGGGATTTACCTAAATCATCAGACAGAGCAAAATGGAAAAATTTAGAAGAGACCTTCATCCAGCAGTTGATTGACAATGAATCATCTGGTGATGATGATAGACCAGTTTAAGGCCCGCGATCAGCAGAAATACCGCATATCTTGCCAGCGGACTGAAAAGGTTGTGCACCAATGGCCAAGAGCATCAAATTGGCGCGGGAATTTGGCGGTCAAATGTCAACCACCCTGCAGGTGACGAAGCCATAAATCCGATTCTCTGCAATGATCAGGAACCGTCTCATCTTGGAAATGTCACGTGATTTTTCTTCTTCTTTGCATTAAGTAAGAATAATAATATTTCTTTCTAAACCGAATATTTCAGTTGAACTTCTTTGGATTCATTTATCAATTTTATTTATTTCTGGTTTATTTTTTCTTCCGTATAAAAATATCATTAGTTTTAAATTTATTTCTTCGATTCCCGAAGGAAATGAAATAAAAAGGATTCAAACTCTCGTTGTTCGTGTCTTTCCACTTATTTTTTGTGAGGAATTCGCATCGAAGGGGGGGTAAAGAAATTCTCTGAAAAAAAGAGGATAAGTTTGTGTGTTTTTTTTCCCCCTACTTTCTCCAATATTAGTTTTTCTACTTATCCTAACTTTTTGTGGTTAGTTTTTGGTATTTTGTTGAAGAAGAATCGTTATTTTGCTTGTTTATTTCGATCCATTTTGTTTGATTTTGGAGAAACATTGATTCCTTTTATGTTTTTTTCCTTACCAAAAATACCGCAATTTCTCTCTCCCCTGAACCGAATTGAATGCACATAAAAATTCATTGATTTATTTTATTAGTTTGTGGCAGGAGTAGTACATGTATAGGGTGTATTTTTATTTTCATAGAAGTTTTTGTTGGCTTTGTAATGACGCTCTGTGTAGGTGAGAACTCGAGCTATTTAACCTGGCACGGAAAATGAATCGATGCTACCACAGTTTGAGGTCGATCGTACACCGGAAGTGACGTGAAGCGATAAACATGTCGCACGCAGATGTCTGTATTCGCACATGACTGATTACCATTGCGCAGAAAGTGCGAGAAGCTCGTCCATTAGCAGCGATCTCGAGCTAATGATTTCGGGCTACAACAGCAGGCGACAGAAATTTCCGATTGGAATGGGATCTCGCACGTCTTGCCGCATCTGCGCAGGTGCATTACGGTTGTTTTTTACGCCAAACTCTACCTCCCTCCCCCATCTTCTCTATCTCTCTCTACTTCCCTGCATGAAAATTTGATAATTGCCGTTCATGGGCTCTGATGGTAAGTGCTTATCCAGGGGTGGCTAGACTTTTTCCGATCTTTGCCAAAATTAAGATTATTTTCGATGTGCGTGACACTCTACAAATTTTAATACGCACGCAGACCATACGTCCCGTTTTTAGGGAGATAAGCAGTCTCTCGAAAATGTTGTGTTCGGCTGTCCTCTTATTTTTCGTAAAAATGTTTAGTTTGTCACTTTTCTGAGATCTAAATTGTTATTATTTTTGAGCCATGAATCCGATTATCGCAATGTAAATTGTGCATGTACGTATGTCTGTATATGTTCATATTATTACACCATGTTGAGCATAGACACCGGAACCTGAGAACTCAAGGTGCTTGAGTCCCCCCCCCCCCAATAAACTCTGTAAGAGGGCTTAATCCCCGCCCCTTCCCCCAAGAACAACAATTCTTGTCCGCATGTGGACGATCCTGAATCTCGTGCACATGGGACTTCCAGAAATTATTCCCAAAGATGAAAAACCGAATAGAAACACATCGAATATTATAAAGTCATCACGTAATTTTTCAAGAGTGCCTACCATACTAAAGAACTAAAGATAGGTTTGGCAACCTACAAGACCAGTATCCATAATAAAAAGGATTGTTTAAAAGTTTTCTTTAACTTCTGAAAAGCGTTTCGCATGCCGCAGGTTGGCCATCCCTGTTCTAACCCAACTCGGATAATACTTATAGTATTTGATATTATCCGACACACCATGTGTGAAGAAAATAGCGTTCCACGTAACCGGGGAGAATCACAAGCTGAAAATAGGCACAGCACGATAAAACAGTACACTTGTGATGTAGCCTACATTGTGCTTAGTTTCAAATTAATAGGCACATTTTCAATAATTAATAAACACCTTAGTAACCTTGCCTGAGTAAGTTTCAAGAAGTGGGAAAAACGAATGTTCTGCTATAGCAGAACGATGGTAACGACACTGACAATGTAGCATCATGCATTCATTTTCTTTATCAGTACTTCATCAGTGTTCCATTTAGCGGCCATACATGAAGGTGGAGAAAACCAGCACCTCCTAAAGATAGAAGGCTTCCTCACGGGTTGCCAAGTTCCTCTGTGAAGTCATTAATACTACCTAGCAAATGTGCCACATTTTTAACCACAGCATTCTACTTCGTTTCTTCTTATTTTGGCGTAGAATATTCCGGGTTGGCTCACAAATACCTTACGGTGATTGGATGTGGGGGCATAGAAATCGCCAATTCTGAGCCCGATCGTTGGTTTTTTCCGCACAACGATGATACTGACACGTGCAGTGGAATCTTTTCTTTGAAAATTCTAGGTGAGGATGGACTACTTGCTGACGTCATGAGCAGCGTGCGGAGGTCATCTATCTCTAGAAGCTGCTGGGAAAACCCGGTATTTCATATTTCCCGACTATTCCCGAATGCCCGCATGGCGAACGTGACATGCTCGGCCAAACGAAAGGGAGAGGAGGGGGGGGGGGTGATAGACGTCCAAATGGAGCGGAGCGTGAAACAACCTACAAACCATGTCCTATCTCGAAGCGTTTTCGAGTAATGGAATCTGATTATGGAGAAAAAATTCGTGATGTCTGAAAAAACTCTAATTTTTTTAAATGCCTGAAAGATTTACATGCGAACTAAGCACATACACAGAGTCAAATCCCGCTTTATCGAATACCATTATAGCGAAAACCTCGTTTCAATGAACACTTTTCTAATCCCCCATATAATTTTACATAGGAACAATGCTAGGTAGCCTGGAATTCCTTTATAACGAAATTTCGTTATAACGAAGTGATTCTTCCGGTCTGTTGGCGTTCGTTATAACGGGATTCTACTGTATTTGGAAAGAAAAAATAAATATAAGATGACACCTCTTGTCTCTTCATCGAAATATCTGTATTTGCTGGTGATCTATAAGCGCTGAAAGACTGGCGAAGTTCAAAATCGAATTGTCACCAAACTTTTTCACCAATTCCGCAGGTGCCCTTGCAGCTACAATCGGTCAAATTCACCAAAAACTTTTCCGTTGTACCATCTTCCGAAAGAGCTTTTAATAAATAGCATCGGTTTTCTCTGGTTCAGGATAAATTTAGTCGTTTGTTTGCAATACATCACTGAAATCAGCGTTTGTCGAAGTAGATATTCGACGAAAATTCGTAAATTGGGGGATACAAATTTCGGTGACGATTTGATTTTTATACAGGGAAAAAAAACCGTATAAGATAGCATTACACCAATATCTAGAACAGAGGTCTTCATTTTCCTAGTCGCGGCCACTACCTGTACCCATCATGAAAAGAAGAGCACCCCTTACAGTAAGTTTAACATACGAATGCATATATGAAATGACGATTTCAATCTTTGAATGTGAATGCAATTCTTCCAAGGTGTGTTGAATTGGAACGTTGATTGAGTGCTCGCGAGCACGAAGTCGGACACGAGCATCGGGCACTATGGCTACTTCAGGGAGCTCCGTGGTGCTCGCGAGCAACGGGTTAAAGATGCCCGGTTCTAGCACCACGACCTATTTGTTTTCTTGCAGTGTAGAAATGAATATCAAGATGCAATACATTTTTTTTGTCAAAGTAATCTTATACGAGCATTTCACAAATGTGCGATTATAAGCAATTGTTTGCGTATTTTCTGGATATTCTTGTTTCTGCAATGCACACACAATTTGATACATGATTTTGTGATTGCACTAGGGGTCATTCAAGTATTACGTCAGCATCGATGGGGGAGAGGGTGTTTCCGATTTGCTGACTTTTGTTAACAATGGGGGGGGTGGGTTTGGATGATGCTTACGTCATCAACCAACCTTTATAAAAATATGAAACATCCTTAATGGAATCCTTAACTAACAATCTTGTTATTGATATGTCTCCCTGAGAGCCGCTTCAGTGATCTCTAAATGTTTCGTGGATCCTTCAAGTGATCTAGAAATGTGTTTGGGCAGCTTAAGTACTCTCGAACTGTGCCACGCATCATTCACGTGATCCGTAATTATGGCGCGAATCACTTGAGTAATCTGGGAATTTGCCGGGAGGCAGGAGCCCCAGCAATGCCCCCCCACCCCCGCCACGTACATTCTCTGATCCCACCAATATGTGATAGGAGGTACGGGGGGGGGCAGAGATGTCAACATTTTGCTGACAAGCGGGGTGGGGGTCAGACTTTTGCTGACTTTCGCTGACAAAGGGGGAGGTTGTCATAAATGGCTGACGTGATACAGTGGAATTCCGTTTTAACGAGCACTTTTCTAATCCCCCAGATAAGTTGATATAGGAACAATGCAAATATCCATAATTCCCTTATAACGAAATTTCGTTGTAACGAAGTGATTTCTCCGGTCTCTTGGAGTTTGTGATAACGGGATTCGACTGTACTTGAACGGCCCCCCCCCTCCTATCGCTGGTTTCTTCCCCCAGTATTCGTATATTTTGAAGCATGAATCGATGTCTACTCAGTCTGGCACCTACCGTTCGACCTGTGTAATGCGGCCATTCAGTACATAGACCGGAACACAGATCTAACGGCCACTGGTGCACGCAAGCCTCCCCGCCACGGCAAGGCGAGACATCAAGAGGAGGAAAAATGTTTCTATTATATATATTTTTTTTAAATAGAAAATGGGGCCTCAGCTAATTCCGACCACCATTTTCTGGGCCTAAACAGACCAAAAAAATAGAAAATGAAAGCAAATAAATATAAAAGAAATGGAAGAAAAACAACAAAAATCACGGAGCTACAACGTCCGCCACCACCTTGTCGACCATCTCTGCGAGCAAGGACTCGATGGCCAGGAAGTCACGATCCTCTTGGGACAGGACTATTAGTTCCCGTTCGAGCTCGGGCAGTTCTCCGGGCTCACCCTTCTCCATGCGTCTCCGAGCCCTATCCCTGGCACCCTTCCTTGGGTTGAATGGAGGTGGGGCCAGCTTCGGAATAACTGGAGATTTCTCCACTGGCAGCGGTAGTTCTGGTGGTGGTGGTGGTGCCCGATCTCCGGAACCTTCTGCGTGATCTTCACTGGATTCCCGGTCCAGGGTCTGGATCTTCGTGGCCCGTACGTCGGTCGTTGTTTGGATATCGGCTTGACGATCCCGCTCTTCTTCCATGTTCTCCTCCGAGGGTTTCGTCCCTCCGCCTCGGCAAGCAAAGAGGCACCTCAAAATCGTTAAACAGAACATCTCTTCGAAAATACTCGCGATCCCCTCAAAAAGCAATAAAAATCTTTCGTAAGAACGCTTGTGTCGCTGTATCGCAATTAGGTGATACTATGAGCCGGAACAATGCGGTGGGAACGCTTATGTTCGATTCCGAATCATTGTTACGCGAGTAAACAATGCGCGAATGAATGTTTCACTGCAACAACATGTTCATCAGCTCTTCTGTTGGGAAGTGATCGCCACAAGTAAATTTGCAGATGTGATAGGGTTTTAGCGTTTGAATCAGTTGCCATATAAATTTCCTCCTGCTTCTTATTTGAAGCTTCAAAGGAAAGGCTGAAACCACAGACGATCCCGCGTACGCCTTTGCCCTTAGCCCGCTGGTCACATTTTTTTTTTTTTTTTAATTGGACAAAACAGAACACGTTACAAAATACATAAGAAAGACAGATGACAAAACAAAATACATAATAAATAAACAAAAATAAACAAAAATGGACAAATGGACATACATATACACCCACTCTGTGACCTTCAAGGGACTACTTGTCCTTCCAGAAGGTCGAATAAAATTTGGCCTTTGAAGTCATAGGCGGAGATAGACTTGAAAGTCTGGGGATGGGGGGCACGGCCATTATTGCTGGAGGGGCACAATGATGATGATGATGTCAGTTCATATATACAATAGATCAGTCGACTGCAGCTTAGACGCGTGAGGGGGGAATTATTGAAAACAGAGAAATAACTCAAAGAACAGACGAAATTTCATAATTGATACCAAATATAAAAATATCAATCAAAATTGTATTTTGGAAAAATGGCATTACAGTCGAATCCCGTTACAACGAACGCCGAGAGACCGGAGGGATCACTTCGTTAAAACGAAATTTCGTTATAAAGGAATTTCAGGTTATCTAGCATTGTTCCGATGCAAACTTATTTGGGGGAATTGGAAAAGCGTTCGTTAAAACGAGATTTTTTCGCTATAGTAAATCAATATCTCAAAGGATTTGACTTATGTATTACCTTTAGTTGAAATTATTATTTTTTCAAAATCCCTTACTTGAATTTTTTTTCATGGAATATAAATAATCTAGTTTCTAGATTATGTAATTGAACTATCGATTATGTGTCGATGTAATCAGATTACAAGATTATGTGTCTTTATATCATTATTACTCTAGCATGAAGCCACAGCGTTTGTGCAGATTTAGTTAAGTTTTTATTTCTCGTAAGCGCCCTCTAGGAGCAAAGATTACAGAAACTGGAAAAAAAAATATGCACGTGTCTATTCTCATCATACATACTACTCATTTGAATTTATTTTTCCTTCATATTTATCACATTCACAAATTACACGAGGATATTATGTATAATCAATATGCGGTAAAAGTGATGCTGTTTTCAGTATTTATCAAATGTACTAAGTGTGCATAATACCCGGTTATTATGTATAATGACCTGTTATTACACTTACTGTAACAAACGCACATACACTTGCTTCAAACTAACGGCCTCGAATACCTAGCGGGCTTGTCCAACACCAGCTATAGCAAACTATATGCATCTACTATAGATGGTGTTGGTTCATTCAGGGCAGGAAAAACCAGTTTTTTTCCAATGTGATCCCAAAGTGACGTCATAGGAGACAGCCATTGGCTGTATGGATAATATATTTCTTTTAATCGTTCCAACCAATCACAGCTCCGGTCCATCGCCATGGGCCAATTGAGTTTTGTCCGAAGTGTGCATGTGTCTCTAACAGTCTGCCTGGATATCTAGTGTTCTGCGTGAATTTCAAGTGCAGCCATCTATATCTCAAATTGTGAATGAAGTGTAATGATTGAATTAATTGTACCGTTGGAAGTCTGCGGTGAGACATTTTAACGGGCAGATCAGCTCATATTCACTCCTCGCAGTTCGAAACCACAGAAAACCCATCTTCAGCTGATCCACACGTTGCCGACGGTGGGGATAGCAACCGGGTCCTCGCGATGCGAGTCCGTCACTTTGACCACATAACCGGACCGCACAGCGGCCAGCGATAATATTGACGTCAGACTGTGTATTAGTGGTGGCTGATGAGTCGGCCTTGATTTATCCAGTGGCTATACTTAAAACAAGATAAAAGAGTTCGATATTCAAGCCGATACAGTTTAAAGTACAAACCAAACACTTCGGATAGATAGGAGAGTTCAGAATTCCAGAATACGTGGAGAAGAAATCACTTTTAGAAATAATCCATAGGTTACGGTAAATGTGATAAATAATTTATTGTACATAATAACCGGTTATTATGCATACTTACCAATCGTCTTTGTGAGTTTGATAAATTTATCGCTTTTACTAAGTAAATGCGCAAAATATCCGAGCGACGTTGGTAAATTTGATACATACAAAAAAAAATTATCTCTTTTACCGGTGATTATGCATAATAGCCTAGTGTAATTGGTGAAATTGATAAATATGAAAAAAAAATGCTATGAGTGAAAATGTATTTCACTCACCTATCGGTAGACCTAAACAAAATATAGGAATAGGTTCAAAAATTGAGCATTCTCGCTTCAAGCAATTTAATGTCCTGAAAATAATTGTCAAAACCTGTAATTTCTTTACTTGGATACTGCCTTTTTTTTTTTAAATATCTGTTATTTTTGGTTATTATTCACTGATTTCTCTCTCTCTCGAAACTGATCTCGATTATACTGTTGCGCTTATTTTCCTAGAAACTCCTCTCTAATAGTACTTGTGAGGAGATGAGCTGATGCTTTTCCTAAAATACGAAAAACTACTGTTCATAGTGGAGACAATAAATTTTGGTCGTCTTTTAAAACTCCTTTGAAATAGAATTTTCAGTGACATCAACACTCCCATTGAACTCGATTTTAAACTGAAATCATCAGTTTCCATTGGATCTAATTTGATCAAAATTTTGATTCAAATATTTTTAAATATGGTCACTTTTCCAAAATGTTCTGTAAAGAACATGATTTTTATGAAATCTAATCGGTTTCTTAAAAGAAATCGAGTTAATTCGCAAACTTATTAAAAACTTTAATCAAATTGATCGCGAGTCGATTAACTCAACTACAAATTTTAACTGCGATTAACAATTGATCGATTAACTGACCCGACTAATCGATTAATCGGACTAGCCCTAGTTAAGGGTTTTATTGTAATTCTCTCCTCATTCCCGAGCTCATATTTAAAAAAAACCTATATTAATTTTGAAAAACCTAATTCGAATTCTCTCTCATTCCATGATTTTTGCAGCTGCTGGGGTCTTATCTTATGACCACCCTGTGTCTACTCGTCATAGAGTCATAATATGCTATTGACATTCAAAGACACTTGAAACAAGATAAGAGCCTTCGATATCAAAACCAATACGGTTTGAAGTCTAAAACACACATTTCGAAGAAATGGGAGAGATAGTCACATTGTAATAATCCCAGAATATTCGGAGAAGGAATTGCTTTTACAAAAGAATCCAATATATCACAACAACAGCAACAAAAAAAACTCTCTTAAAACATTCATCCTGTTTTTACGTTTCCAATCAGCTCAGTACTTAATAAGTTTCGGTATTACATTTGTTTTTATTATTGTTATTTCTTCAGCGTATAAGAATACCTCAAGGGCATCTTTCGCGAGAAAAACTTCTCTTTTCATTCATATGCTAATCAGAAGTGCTCTCGAGAAACCACCGAACGGAAACAAAACAAAATGAAACCGAAGAAATTTCAGAATTTCTTAGAAAAATTCAGTTTTTAATAAGAAATCCGGAGATAAACATTTCTCTTGTAAGATATGATTTGTTCGTATTTTTTCTACAAATATTATTGCGCTTTGTTATATTTCAAATTGTGGTTTTTTTTTAATGCTGTATTCATTGTTGAGAGAAATATCTCAAAAAACACAGTGAATTTTTTGGTTAATAAATGCAAAAATATGCTAATAATGTTAGGGAATGATTAAATTTTGAAAAATTTTGCTCCCCCATCTTAATTGGCATTATTACCATAATTTACTGGTTCCGTTGTGGAGCGGAAGACTTTTCTGAATTAATAGAGTTCTACGTGGTTATTATATACGACCTTGGTTGTAACGACAACTTGGTTACAAAGTCAATAATTAGTGGTTCCGTTCGTAGAGAAGATACCGGTCATATATTTTCATGAAGATTAATGCTAATGAATCTCGCCTATAACGCCAACGAAAACGGAACTACCCGGGATCAGCATTTGTTATAAT